>NC_083227.1:84174813-84477843 GCF_032191835.1 Heteronotia binoei | reverse complement strand
CAGTCCAGGTTGCGGTACGGGCAGTCCCGTCGCTCGTGGGGGTCGCCGCAGCTGGCGCACCTGGAACCGGTGGTGGCGGTGGCCCTCTCCGTCGCTCGTTGTCTCGCGGGGGCCCGTGTGTCCGTTCTCTGAGGCCTCCGGAGCTGAAACGCTTCTTCCTCTGCTCGGTCTTCCAGCTCTGTTTCCCCTTGGTGGACTGCTTCGCCGCGTGGCTGGCCGAACGCCTTGGTGGCCCTCTCGAACGCCGTCGCCTCGTTGAAGGCTTGTTGTAGCGTGAGCTCCTCCTTAGCGAAGAGCTTCTGCTGCAGTCGTTCGTCTCGGAGGCCCCAGACGAAACGGTCCCTCAGGGCTTCGTCCCTTTTGTCAAAATTGCAGTTCCCGGCGATCTGTCGCAGGGCCGCCAGGTAGACCGCCGCTGTCTCCCCCGACTTTTGGTCCCTCTTGTGGAAGAGGAATCGGCGGGCGACGATGGACGGTTGGGGCGAAAAGTGGCCCGTGAGGAGTCTCACGACTTCCCGGTAGGTCCTCTCGGTCAGCTTAGCTGGAGCGGAGAGGCCTCTTGCGATCTCGAAAGTTTCTTCTCCACAGACGCTCAGCAGGACGTCTCTCTTCCTGTCGTCATCTTCGATCAGGTTCGCCCGCAGGTAGCACTCGACCCTTTCTGTGTAGGTCTCCCATCTCTCGGGGTGCTCCGGGTTGAATTCCGCAAGATGGCCCGTCGTTACTGTAGAGTTCGCCATGGTGGCGGCGGGCTGTGCGATCCTGCGGTCTCACGCCTTCCTCGTCTCCGGCCCGGTCAGGTTCCCCTCGGGGCGGCCGGACCTATCTAGATCCCATCCTCGTCGCCAGTGTAATGTACTGGGAGACGAGACGTGGTGAAGGCATAGGTCTTTATTGGCTAGTACATCACACGCAACTGAGAGCACGCGGCCGGGTCCGCTAATATATACATGCCTCCCGGAACATCCCCTTCGCTGGCCAGCCCAATCCTGGCCAGTCAAACTTCCCGCCCTTGGTCAGGATTGGCAGTGGCTTTTCCCGCGCTGCGCACGGCGACCCGAGGGTGGCTCGGGTCGCGCGGCGCTTGCGCTGAGTCCGATACACTACACACTGCTTCCTTTTACTTCCTCATTAACCTTTCCTAGCCTGCAGTATACACTTTTTCTGAGCTTCCAGTATTGTAGTTATAAAGTCTCCAAGCTTCCCAAAATGATTTGACCTTTCTTTTCAAATTGTTTTTCACAAGCCCCCTCATTTGAGATAAGTTACCCCTTCTAAAGTCAAATGTAGTTGTGTTGGGTTTTTTGGACAACTCCCTTTTTACACAAATGTAAACTTAATAGCATTATGATCACTGTTTCCAAGTTTACATCTCTCACCAGGTCCTGAGCATTAGGACCAAGTCCAGGATCACCTCCCCCTGGTAGGTTCCGTGACCATCTGCTCCATGGCACAAGTAATTGAGAGTATCTAGAAACCCAGTCTCTTTCTTCTGACTTGAACACATATTGACCCAATCAATGCTGGATAGTTAAAATCACTTATTATGACACAGTTATTTTGTCTAGCTGCTTTCCTTAATTCTGTTGCTGCTTTTAAATCATCCTCTAATCTTGATCTGGTGGGTGATAACAAACTCCCAAAGTTAAGCTTCCTTTTGGGACCACAATTTCCAATGAGTGTTTCTGTAAGTGAATTTATTTCTCTTAGATTCTCAATTTTACTGGACTGTATACCCTGATATACAGAGCCACTCCACATCTGACCCTTCCTTCCCTATCCTTCTGTTATAATTTATATCCAGGAATCACTGTATCCCACTAATTATCCTCATCCCACCAAGTTTCTGAAATGCCCATAATGTCTATGTTCTCCTCTAATACTAAGCATTCCAACTCCCCCTTTTTACTTTGGACACTTCTAGCATTTGCATGTAAACATCAATAATTCCTCAGACACATTATGTCTACAACCTTCCTCCTGTGGCCTCTAGACCTTGCCAGGCAGGAAGTATCATTTGTCACCTTCCCTCTCAGTGGCCAGCCCTAATCCATTTCCCTCTAGAACAGTAACAGCTACCCCTTCATCTCTTATGAGAGGAGCCATCCAGAACCAGAAACATTTCATCTTCTGTCATCATATTTTCCCCAAGATTTATTTTAAAAACTGCTCTGCCACCTTTTTTTATTTTAAGCACCAGCATCCTGGTTCCATTTTGGGACAAGTGGAGGCCATCTCTTTTGTACAGGTTATACCTGTTCCAAAAAACATCCCTGTACTGTACCTAACAAACTTTAACCCTTCTTCCCTACACCATTGTTTCGCACTAAACCTTTAATCCTGGTTTAACTCTGTCCCCAAACTGATATTCTGCACTAGAATCAGAGAAACCAACTCTATGACTGTATGATTCTATGATTTTAGTGTAGAATGTCAGCCTGGGGACTTAGTTAAACCAGGATTAAAGACCTAGTGCGAAACTTTGAGACTCTTAATTTGTGCCTGTCTAGCTCGTCCTGCACGTGGAACAGGCAGCATTTCTGCGAAGACTACCTTGGAGGGCCTGGCCTTGAGTCTCCTACCTAGCAGCCTAAAGTTTTCCTTCAGGACCACATGACTACATTTCCCCATATTGTTCGTGCTACCATGTACCACAACACCAGCACTGTCTACCAACCTATCTAGACCACATGTAATATCTGCTGCCTTTGCACCAGGCAGGCAACTCACCATGCATGTGGTCAGTAAGTGGGTTCTCAACCCATCTATCCACAAGGATCAATCTACAAGGATGCCCAAAGATTGAATCACCAATTACCAAAAGCATCCGCCCTCTTTGCTCAGGGATGGTTTCTTAGTGCAAAAGGTTCACCAACTGTAAGCATGTGTGGTTTATCATGTTTTCTTTAGAGAGAGCAGTGGAAGAGAAGGTAAGGAGGTTTAGCTGATCCAGCTCCTAAGTGGAGGTGCATTTGAGGGTAAGATATGACTGGTGGGATAGGCAGTTTCTGCTCTCCCCAGTCTGCCATTGCAGAAGCTCCTCTCAGTTGGTCTCATAAGGCTGCTGGCCTTGCTCATAGTTCCCCCACTGGGCAATACCACTGTGATAAACTAATGCAGTATGATGTTATTGCAGCTTGGAATTTTTTTTTCTTGATGGGCTTTTTTTTTGGGGGGGGCGCACATTATTCAGTTCTTGGTAAGCTTTTCACATCTCTTAATGTGCTCATTTCCTTTAATTCTTTAGATCTCGAAAACATTTAGTACTGGTCTGTTATCACTGATCATATACATTATTTCACTGCTGCTTGTACACTACTTTTTATCTTTTTAATTGATGCTGCTTTATGAGTTAGAATTTAGTGCCAGAGGGATTCTTCTATCTAAAATAGACTGTATTTTTTTAATTGCAAGTTGTTCCAGGTTCTCATTTGGCTGAGTGCAATGTTTTAAATAAATAAATAGATCAAAAGATACAAATTTATGCATAATTCTTGGATGTACACCAAGGAGAACTCCAGGCCTGCCCTACCCCAATTTTAATTTTTAACTATTTTATTAGTGTATGCTCCATTTTGACACCTGCAAAGTCTGCTTTCTTCGGACTAAATACTGAAAACAGCAGCTGCTGTGCAAGCTCATGCTTATTGATGGATGAAACTGTTTGGGGAGATGAAATGGAAGCTGATAATCTGCATGCATGTAAACATATTACTCATTGCAAAGTCTGGGTTCAGCCAATCAGGTGGGGAAAAAGCCTCAGATCCTGCCATTTCCTTGTGCACAGCCTAGTAATTTAAACCTTTGCCCAAACAAACCAAAATCATTTTTACAAATTGCATGCCAGCCAGGGCCCACGGCCAAAGCAAGAAGAAAGACGTGTAAATATAGCTAGGGTTGTCAGCTCCATGTTGGGAAACACCTGAAGACTGGGGGGAGGGGGGGTGGAGCACAAGAAGGAGTATGGGGAGGGGCATCAGTGGGGTCTAATGCCATACAGTCCACCTTCTGAAGTGGCCATTTTCTTCAGGTGAACTGATCTCTGTAGCCTGGAGATCATTTGTAATCCCATGAGATCTCCAGCTAATTTCTGAAGGTTGGCAACCCTAAAGCCCCTTGGAGATTTCAAAAATCTCAGTAATTTCGACACATGTTCAGTGCTACACAGCTTTGTAGAAACACTACAAAAGTGGCAGTACAGGAATGGGCATGAGTCCTTCCCAGAAAGGAACTGAATAGCTCCAGTCAGACGACAGACTTAGTGTGTTTTGGATGTGCCTCTAATTTGATCCTTTTTTTTTTTTAGTTGGAGAATTTTGTTAGACTTCCACCTTTAACCTGCTGCTTTGTGTGCTCACCCCATGGTTGATCATTCAGATCGTTACTGTGCAGTAGCCACAGAGCGGCTGGTTGGGAAGCATCCGTTTGTTTTTCACACATATGCATAAGCTCGCAGCTGAAGCACTGACTCCTTTTCGACAGCTCCACAATCCCTTCGGCAAGTACTGTGATCCTGGTTCCTATACAACTGTATTGTTCTGCCAGAAATCACCCACTTTTCCATCTGATCTCACTCCCTGTCCCATCATCTCATAGGGAAATTTTCCCTTTTTCTCTCCCCTTAGAATTTTTCCACCAAAGCAATATTATGAAGTGGCTTGGATAACATTCCAGGGACAGAATCCTGGCCACCAACACGGGGGCCTAAATAGGGACTGTTTCCAGCATCATCCCACCCCAAGAAATGGCAGAAAAGGTCATTTTTATTTAATTTGTTGCTCTAAGACAACCCTCCCCCTAGGGCTCCCAATACTGATGGAATACTTGGGTGCTGAATGTGCAAGTGGTGATTCACAACCCTGCAACAAAGATCCTATGATGCACACATTGTTAACTGAGTGAAAATGGAAGGGAAGGTTCAGACTTCAAAAATGGCTTGAGATCGCAATGGAAAGTTCAGACATCTGGAAATGCAAGGTAAAACCAGCTACATCTGTAAAGAATGGACTCTCTCTGGTGTTGAAAAACTCACAATCAAAGTGGGTTGATGGGGGGGCGATGACTGGGGAATGGGATACTAACGGTGCTGTTTGAATTTGCAATTTAAATTCAAGGGGTAACAGCAATGCCACCAGATCAAACAATTCATCTGATCGCAGCCCATGTTTGCAACAACAACGTGTGTGGGGAGGGAAACAATCTAGAACTCTTGGGGGGGGGGAAACTTATGAGTGTTCTCCAGCCAGTCCTGCAATTGACAAACCATTCACAAATCACCATGATTTCCCCCTTGTGTGATCTTTTATCTAAGCTTCTAGTCAGTATCTAGGAGACCAGATACTAGACTTTTGCGGACTGCAGCACACCCTTTTCTGATATGCTGTCAGTATTCTTCTTCTTCTCTTTAGAATAAAAAAAACTTTATTAAATAATTGAAAATGACATTACAATATAAATAACAATACATTACGAGAAATCAATCATGTCAACTGTACATTAGAAATGTAAAACACAGTTCAGAAAACAATAAAAGGAAATAATCAAATATACATACTATAAATAATAACTAATAATAATTAAAATTAAGGATACAATATCCAAAGAAAAGGTTCTTACAGTTTAATCAATTACAATGCCAAAATCTCTTTATATACTATATTCCTGTTACGAATTAATATAAAAAGGATCAGTGTCTATTTTTTCTAGAAATGGAAACCACTTAGCTTAAAACTGTAGTCAGTATTCTTTTTGATCAGTGAGCAATAAGCCTTTTTATGTAGATCTACTGTTGAGAAAGATCAGGGCTTTTTCTGAGCAGGAATGCATAGGAATGCAGTTCTGGTTGGCTTAGCATCAGGGTGTGTGGCCTAATATGCAAATAAGTTCCTGCTAGTTTTTTTCTACAAAAAACCCCTGCATGAAACAATGGTGACATCAGGGGGTGTGGCCTAATATGCAAATTAGTTCATATTGAGCTTTGTCTACAAAAAAAGCCCTGAGAGAGATAGGTTAGATAGTATGATGCTCAGCATGACTGGAAGCCTGAGGGTTTCCTTAAATTTTCTTGGTCAATTTCCATCCTGCTTCTCTCCCCAATGAGGACACAAAGTGGCATACACCATTCTCTTCCCCTCCATTTTATGTTTATGCTGAGTTATGCTGAAAGCATAGTATCGGCCCAAGGGTTTCAGACTGTGGCCTCTTAGATGCTAGTCTAACCATTGCACCACAATGGCAGAAATAACTGGGCAGAGACCTCAAAGAGAGATTACACAGAGTTTTCTCATTTTTCTCCCCCTTCATGATTCCAAAGCAGCATAAGGCAGGATGTGATTGAGTAGCAGGCCTTGCGGAGATAAATTGTATAACATTCCTCCCTCTATCCTCCTGCCCCGGCCCACCCCCAATTCAGAAAAAAGGCTGCAATCCCAAGGACATTTCCTAGGAGCAAGTCCTATAGAATAGCATGGGACTGACTTCTGAGTAGACTTGTTTAGGCTTGCTCTCCAAATCTCTCTCTCCATGCTGCTTTTTCACCTATGGGAGGGGGGAGAAGTATAAGATTTGCATCTTCATTCACTGGAGTTTTTCTAGCCCTACAGCAGCTTGGGGAAGGCAAATTTGAACTGAAAAATGACAGGCTGGAGGATCTGTGCAACCCTCCTGTGTGCCCTTCCTCTGCTCACACATAGTCACTTTTTTTTTAAAAAAAGGAAAGAATCATTAAACTCTAGATAATATGAAATTTGAACCTGAACAACAATGTGCCTTAGAAGAGCAAGGAGAAATCTCAAACTGAAGATGGCTAGCACAAGCGGCAAGGAAGGATGATCAACTGCGGATATGGTGCATGGGAAATCTTTTGTAAATTTATTCAAAATCTATTTGCAGTCCTGAGCCTGTGTGTTTCTGTCTGACTTGTTCAGGCAATTAGAATTATACAGTATCACCTGCAGAGTGTAAGCAGTTGCAGGCAGCTCTTTTTATGGGCTTCAGGATTCTGAGTTTAACCCATGCCCTCCCTTCTTCTTATTTTGGTTCTGCTTTTCTTTTCGCCACTGGGACTTTGTTGACTGCTCCACAGGCAAAGCCAATGCCAAGACAGGGGCTTGTGCTTTGCTGGGAACATACAGGGGTGCATGCTTCTCGTTATCCTTTAAGATTAGCCACGGCACTTGTGGATTGTGAGATAGGGTGCTGCCCTCAAGCTTGCCTGCTTTTGTTTCTGCAACAGCCCTGCAATCGAATTTGCACATTCTCCTGGGCTACAAGCCATCTGACTCCAGTCTGTTCCAGAGCATTAAGGCATTTAACTAATAAAAAAGGATCAAGATTTTTCCAGTGAAAAAGACTTAATTAGCCTCCTCTGGTGACATGAAAGCACATGCTGGCGACATGAAAGCACATAGCGTGCTGTGGATTATGCAGCAGCCACCTGAGAAAGGAGGCATGGAAAATTCCTTTTCACTTTGCTAAACTCTCTTCTCCACTGGCCACAGCCTGGTTGCCTTGCCCACTGACTTACAACTGTGATGTAGCTAAATATCTGGTGCAGAAGTAAAAATCCAGTATTTCTAACTGGATTGATTTCTGTTGCCCAGAAATATGCATGCTTTTGAAGTACTTGGCTCAGTTAGTGTGTAGACAGCAAAACTGTTTTCTTTTTTTAAAAAAAACCCTCAAAGTAAGTGATAACCTAACCAGGAAATGATGAACTCATAAGAAAATGGACATACACCCCACCCCATTATCTGCTCCACTTTCATTCAGCACAAGTACAGAGCAAGGCCTTCTTTGTGGTGGCTGTGGAATGTCCTCCCGACAAAAATTGTCCTGGTACTTCATGGCTGATTTGAATAATACTGTAAAGTACTGGGGTCGACGCAGTAAGAGACCAGAGTCGGAGAATGATTTCAGCAAGCTTTACTTCAGGAACACAACACAGACTGAGCTCTATTCAAACCTCCCGCTCCTTTATACAATTCTTGCCCCCTTCTGATTGGTCCTTAACTATGTACATGGATTGGCTATTTACAGGGGCCTAAGGGCCTATCAGGGTACAGTATGAGCCTAGATGCTAATTGGCTACTGATGTTTCAATCCTTCCCCTGATTGGGCACGCTTAGGCCTTCTCTGGAACCCTGGTGTAGAGTACAAGCTTTGGCTTGTTCAGCTTCCCTCCAAAAGTAACAGTTCCCTCCAAAAGTAACAGTTCTCCCATTTGAGCCTAGGACACAACAAATACATTGGTTCCACCTGCATGGAATGCATTAGTTTCATACATACAATTTTAACTGTACATTAAATCTAGGATTTAATCATGTTTTCTGTCTAACAACACAGTAGAAGAGGACTTGGAGAAGGGAGGCCTGGGTTTGAATCCCTGATTAACTGTGAAGCTCATGGGCTGGCCTTGAGAAGTCATCTTCTCTTAGACTGAACTCTCTGAAGGTTGTAGTGAGAATGACATGGGATCAACTCTGGCACAAAGTACTGAGCTCTTTGAACAAAGTGTGGAAATATACATGGAAGAAATTATTGCAGAATCTGTTTCCAGTGAGAGGGAAGATGGCCAGATATGTGTAAATAGCTGAGAGCATCTGGTCTCAGGCCCATGAATTGATGACATCCTGAAATGAAATATATTCCTTCCTTATGACAACCACAGCTATTTTACTAGTCTCCCAGTCTGGACCCACACTCCAATGACTGACCAACAGCTTGACCACTAATAGAAGTTATAACAATTCATTTTACTAGTCCTTATGACAACTGCAGCTATTTTACTAGTCTCCCAGTCTGGACCCACACTCCAATGACTGACCAACAGCTTGACTACTAATAGAAGTTATAACAATTCATTCTTAATTAATTTATTAGAAAAATTTAATCAATCAATTGTTAATTAGATTTTATAATATTTATATTTATATATATTAGAAAGTATTTATATCTGATTCTTAGCTTATTAATAAGGACGGGGTGGGAGGGAGTATATTTTTTTAATAATGCTGGGAAGAATAAATTTATAGAGATTTGGTAACAATTGACTGAAACAGATTGGGATGGGCAACTAAATTAATTAATTTAAGTCATAGGAAGTAGGACTAGCGGTTGGAGTCGGAGGGGTTGGTGAGAGGGTAAGCTAAAACGACAGACTGGGAGAAAATCGGTGAGTAAGATCAGAGAATTCTACCCAGTGCAGCCGCAATGTCCGGCCAGGGGATGCTCCTGGGGAGGGGAAGGTATGACGGTGGGAGTAGACAGCTATATAAAGGAAGGAGACAGAGACAAAAAGGGGCTCGGCCACCTTCCAGTCTACTTCCCATCCCAACGGTGGCAGGTAGTGGGACCAAGAGGAATTGCTCACCTCTGTCATTGGTGTTATGCAACGCCAGGTCCATAAACAACAAGACCGCGACCCTGAGGGAATTTTTACTTCAGCAGGATGTGGACCTGGCTTGTGTGACCGAGACCTGGGTGAGGGACGGAGAGACAGTAGCTCTCTCCCAAATGGCCCCCCCGGGATACTTGGTCTTCCACCAATCACGGATCAGCGGGCGGGGGGGAGGGGTGGCGTTACTCATACGGGAGGGTTACTGCTTTCGGGCCCTCCCGGACCCAAAGATTGATGGTATTGAATGTGCCGGTCTGGCATGGGATGTCGAAGAGGGGTTGGCAGTTTGGTTGGTGTACCGTCCGCCTAACGCACCAGCCAGCGCCTTACCATCACTATTGGAGGCAGTGGCGGGCTGGGCGTTGAGGTTCCCGGGGCTTATGGTCCTGGGTGACTTCAACGTCCATGCTGACGACACGGCCTCCACTCAGGCGATGGACCTAGTGTCTTCCATGGCGACACTGGGGCTCTCTCAATTTGTTACGACTCCCACGCATCAGGCCGGGCACACACTAGACCTGATCTTTGCGTCCGGGATTTTGGTGAACGATATCGCTGTAGAAGCGGTAGCATGGTCGGATCACCTAGCCCTTAAGGCCCGTGTGGGGACGCCACCCCAACCCTGTATGGGCGGAGAGCCTATTTTGGCTTGCCCCCGGGGCCTGATGGACCTGGAACGGTTCCAAACAGCCCTGAGGGACCCTTGGCCCACTAGCAATTCCCTCGATGGCCTTGTGGAGACCTGGCAAAACTGGCTAACCAGGGCCATTGACGAAATAGCACCCCGGCGCCCTCTGCGCCCTCGTATGAGGCTGGCTCCATGGTACACCTTGGAATTGCGCCAGCTGAAACAAGGGCTCAGATGACTAGAGAGGCAGTGGAGACATACTCGGGACGAAGCAATGAGAACATCCTACAGAATGTTTATGAAGTCTTATGAGATGGCAGTCAAGGCTGCAAAGAAAAACTACTTTGCAACCAAGATTGCATCTGCAAATTCGCGCCCAGCACAATTGTTTAGAATAATTGGGGATCTTATAACATTGCCACAAGGCAAACCAAACATTAGAGAATTGGAGATTGGCTGTGAGGCATTTGCGAAATATTTTGCAGATAAAATCTCATTGCTCCGCCAAGACCTGCCTACCACCTTGGAAACAGTGAGCGAAATTGAGGCTCCGGGCCTGTCTTCGGGTTTGGTGCTGGATCACTTCGACCCGCTCAATCTGGAGGAAGTCGATGGGATCCTCTCCGCTGCTCGCCCAACAACATGCGATTTGGATCCTTGCCCCTCTTGGCTAATTAAATCTTGCCAGAGGGAGCTCAGATGTCCTTTACGGGACATCATAAATAGATCCCTCACAGAGGGGCATTTCCCAACGCCCCTGAAAGAGGCGTTGGTTCGCCCTCTCTTAAAAAAATGCACAGCAGACCCGGCTGAATTGGCGAATTATCGTCCGGTGTCTCATTTACCATTCTTAGGTAAAATTATTGAGAGGGCAGTGGCGTTGCAGCTACAGAGGTTCCTAGATGACGCTTCCGTTCTTGACCCGTGCCAGTCTGGTTTCCAACCGGGCCATGGGACGGAGACGGTGCTGGTTGCCTTGGTGGATGACCTTCAGCGGCAACTGGATCGGGGCGGCGCCGCGGTACTGATGCTACTAGACCTGTCGGTGGCATTTGACACAGTCGACCATCAGCTGCTAAAGCGCCGCCTCGCCGACATAGGGGTTGGGGGGTTGGCCTTGCAATGGCTTTCCTCCTTCCTCTCCGGTCGGGGACAAAGGGTGGCTATTGGGGGTGAGCAATCCCAGAGGCACACCCTTGATTGTGGAGTGCCTCAGGGAGCAGTCCTCTCCCCAATGCTGTTTAACATTTATATGCGCCCCCTTGCCCAGATTGTCCGGAGGTTCGGGCTGGGCTGCCATCAATGTGCAGATGACACCCAGCTCTATCTACTAATGGACGGCCAGCCCGGCTCCGCCCCGGGGAACCTAGATCGGGCCTTGCAGGCTGTAGCGACGTGGCTCAGATTGAGTGGGCTGAAGCTGAACCCAGCGAAGACAGAGGTCCTTTGTGTGAGTCGCGGCGCCCTAGGAAAGGAAATAGCTCTCCCAACCTTCGAAGGCGCACCATTGAAATCAGCGCGCCAGGTAAAGAGTTTGGGTGTTTTACTGGAGCCTTCATTATCAATGGAGGCCCAGATAGCAGCCACTGCCAAGTCAGCATTCTTCCACCTGAAGCGGGCAAGGCAGTTGGCCCCCTTCCTGGAGCGTCGCGACCTCGCAACAGTGATCCATGCAACAGTCACCTCAAGATTGGACTACTGTAATGCCCTCTTAAATTATGTATTTTAATTCTATTAACGGGTTTTTATGTATAATTTTTTAATTGTTAAATTTAAAGTTTTACCTATCTATGTAAATGTATGAAATGTTGTTAGCTGCCCTGAGCCGCCTAGGCGGGGAGGGCGGGATACAAATAAAATCTATTATTATTATTATTATTATTATTATTATTATTATTATTATTATTATTAGTCCTTTCCCCCACATATTTGGATATTCACAAAGTGCATCTGAAATTGACATTAATTTAATAGTCAAATATTTTCTATCCTTCACTGAAAGAAGTATATACATGTATTGCTTACGTGTGTGTCATAAGAGTATAATGCTACCCACCTTGACCTTGATAAAGAATTAGGTAAGAATGAGTGAACCTCGCCTTTATGAAGCAACACTTCTAAAGAATGTGGTATCCACTGGTCTGCTCAGCTTAGGCTAAACAAGCTCACAGGTTTCCATCTTCGTTCTCAAATTTGGGCACTTCCTTTCTCTCCATGGTTGTTTTCCTCTCAGCTCCTTTCTTCTCTTGGCATGTGGAACCAACACTCTCGGCTACTTCTTCCTGTGCTCTAGCTACACTCTACACAAGATACGTGCTGTGGTGCTCTCCCTCACTCTCTTTAGCATGTACATTTGCCAATTCTCAGTGAAACTGAAACATGAAGGGAGGCCCCCTCTAAGTAGCCACAGATTGCCCTGCAGGAACTGGCCAGACATGAGACACATTCCTGTGGGGTTGCTATGCTCTTTCTCATGAGCTGAGCTCAGCTTTGATCATAAATTGCAGGCTGGTTGCCCACAAGTCTTTACATTCAACCATGTAGCAAATCACGTGGCAGCTGCATGAACTGTAAAATCAATGGCTCTCATTCTCAGGGTGTGACAACTGTAATAATCAGTTTTCATCTTGTGCCACTAGTAGCTTGTGTAACCTAATATACTAACATTATATCACACTGGAGCTTGTGCTTGATCTCTAGGATTCCTTATGTGAAAACTGCTACCTCAAAATACACAGCAGCACTACTTCCATGGCACTAACAAAATTATTTGGACAATTGGATCACAGCTCTTTCTTCCCTACTCTTCCTTCACCATTAAAAAGGTAAAGGTAGTCCCCTGTGCAAACACAGTAGTTTCCGACTCTAGGGTGATGTCACATCACAAAGTTTTCATGGCAGACTTTTTACGGGGTGGTTTGCCATTACCTTCCCCAGCAAGCTGGGTACTCATTTTACCGACCTCAGAAGGATGGAAGGCTGAGTCAACCTTGAGCCGGCTACCTGAACCCAGCTTTTGCCGGGATCGAACTCAGGTTGTGAGCAGAGCTTAGGACTGCAGTACTGCAGCTTTACCACTCTGTGCCAACATTATCAGGAGTTATAATGAGAACCTGTTTTGTGAACGGTCTTTACAGCAACAAGTTGGACAGAGCCTCAGGTCCAAAGCAGATGGATCCCTTGAGGATCTCCTGGGCTCCTGAACAGCAATGGCAGGAATGAGGCTCTGGATTGGGGCTGGCTCATAGAGGAGAAGCCTCCACCATCCCTGCCCCCAGAGCTGCTGTTTGCCCTGTGGGAAGAAAATGCAGTTACACGTAGGGTGCCCGTATGTTTCTCCCAACAGCAAATAGGAGGTAAGGGAAATCTCATTGGAGGAAAGGGTTACCCTCCTCTCTCTACAGTGGCCCTGACCTAGATCTACCCCTGAACTGTGATTAAGGATAGAGAAAACTGCTGGATATGTATCCACAGATTTCCTGATATCACATTATGGTGCATTCCACATGAGGAGAACACAAAACAGCACCTCCACTGTGGAAACAGCAGCAAGTGGGGTGGAGGCAAGCAGGGACAGCTTCTGTATTGCCCTGTCCTCACACCACTTGCTTCTGGTCCTGCCTCCAGAACACTCACATTGCCACTTTGCTTTGGCACAGAATTCCTGAAGTTGCAAATTCTCCCTCCAACAGCCTGCCCCTTGAGTATAGCTAAAGGGACTCTGTGGTTCAGCTGTGAACCAAAAATAATTCTTAAAAAGTCAATTAAAGGACTGGGAGGGGGTAGATGCCAGGATTTAGTGATGCCATTTTGAAGGCAGAACTTAACCACCACACAAGCACTGCCCTCCCCACCCCCCTCCCCGGCCTAGCCTAGATTGGCTCTGGACAGAGCCATCACTTGGAGGAATTCCTGTAGTCACTGCATCATGTTAAGGCAGAGCAAAGGAGGTTTTTCCTCTTTTGCCTCAGCAGCCTGACAAAATGTCCTTGGGGAGAGCAGAATGTATTTTGAAAGTTCCCCAAGAGTGGGGGATTACACAGCAACTATTAAAGCTCTTCATTATGCCCAGATGATGCTGGAGACTTGATAAAGTCATATGAATGGTAGTAGAGTTTCCCTGAGCCTGTGAACTGTCCACACATCCTTTCATCTATTCAGTTCTGAAAGTTCAGAAAAGGGCAACTAAAATGATTAAAGGGCTGGAACACCTTCCCTATGAAGAAAGGTTGAAACGCTTAGGGCTCTTTAGCTTGGAGAAACGTCGACTGAGGGGTGACATGATAGAAGTTTACAAGATAATGCATGGGATGGAGAAAGTAGAGAAAGAAGTACTTTTCTCCCTTTCTCACAATACAAGAACTCGTGGGCATTCGATGAAATTGCTGAGCAGACAGGTTAAAACGGATAAAAGGAAGTACTTTTTCACCCAAAGGGTGATTAACATGTGGAATTCACTGCCACAGGAGGTGGTGGTGTCCACAAGCATAGCCACCTTCAAGAAGGGGTTAGATAAAAATATGGAGCAGAGGTCCATCAGTGGCTATTAGCCACAGTGTGTGTGTGTGTGTGTGTATATATATATATATTTGGCCGCTGTGTGACACAGAATGTTGGACTGGATGGGCCATTGGCCTGATCTAACATGGCTTCTCTTATGTTCTTATGTTCTTATGTCACACACAATTGGGAGAAGAGATTAAAACACTTGAGAAGGCACCAGCTGATAAGGTGCTGTTGACTTGGGTGAGTAATTTAAGGAGGAAATTTCATGACAGTAAAAGGGACATTTTCCAGAAATGAGTGTAATTTCTCTTATTGGGGAGCTGACTATTGAATCCGTGGTTCTGTATAAATGATGATTAACTGACTTTGAAATCAGCCCCCTTGATTCTGCAGAAACATTCCTGCTTCCTCTCAAATCTTAACATCTGTATCTACTTCTTGTGGGGCAAGAAGATGTAGCCTTGACCGGCTGCCATCTTAAGTTGGTGAAGCTGAGCTGGCTCCATTTTGCTTAGAGGCTTTTATTACCCCCACAGTCCCCCCACAAAGGAACCTGTTTACTGATATGCAAAATTTGGGATTTCTCTTAATGTCTGACCTTATCTGCAAACCTAGAAGCCCATTCTTACTTAAGCACTTTGCTAGTTGATAAAATGTTCCTGTATTCCTCACTTGATAGCTACAAGTGCACATTAATTTACCTACATCAAAGTAATGAATTTGTAATTCATGGATGCTTGGCTTAGACATCTTCCTTGGCAGCACTCCTTATGGTTAGCTGTCTTTTTGTCCAAAAGATAAGACTTTAATTTATGCGAAACACATACATTGGGGTGTCTTCTTGTTACCTAGAGAGATCTGTAGGACAGTGGGGTGTATTAAACTGAGGGCATTGTTGCAGATTGAATCAGAACACTGGTACCATCTGCTTTATTTTTTGGAGGCTGAGTGGCTCTAAACTACCTCTGAAATGGTCTTGAGACATAGGAACTAAATTTGCAAATTAAGCTTTTTAACCCTGGCTAGAATTGTGCCTGGCACCAATCAATGAATAAATGTTTTGAACTGCTTTTGTTACTTTTTATATTTTTATTAGTTTTCTGTTGTTTTAAAAATACCATGTGAATTTCTGACCTGTTTATTATAAAGATCCTTCTGTTCTGAATACAAACTTGGACTTGTGGGTTATCACCCCACCTATTCATAAGCTGATTGACCTAGTCATGCTATCAGAGTTTGTTCCCTAGTAACCTGGGGGTTTCTCTGGCTCCTAATATAGGAGGATTAGGATATGGTGTGCTAGTTGCATAAAAAGGATTACCTGGCAGCAACTAATGGTGAAAACGTTCCTGTGAGGTTTAATGGGATAGAGTACAACAAATTAGAATTTATAGGACAAATGAACCTCTCCATGGAATCAGTGTGGATAGAAATATCAGGCATAGAAAGTACCATAGTGCTTGGAGTGAACTATCTCCCCCCACTCCCGGACCAAAGCTGTCAGAGTGATCTAAGGGTGTGTGACAGGGACATGGTGTGACATGGCGGGGGGGGGGGGGGAGGCAAACACCTAGTTTGCTTTATTTTTCACTCTTTCCGTCAGTCATTTTTCTTTCTTTCTTTCTTTCTTTCTTTCTTTCTCTTTCTTTTTCTTTCTTTCTTTCTTTCTTTCTTTCTTTCTTTCTTTCTTTCTTTCTTTCTTTCTTTCTTTCTTTCTTTCTTTCTCTCTCTCTCTCTCTCTCTGTCATTCCCCCCCCCCCCCGTTTCTCTCCTTCCTTCCTGCCTGCCTGTCTGCCATTCCATGTTTTCCTAGGCTGCCATTTCGTGTTTTCCCAGGCTGAGAGCATTTTATATTTTTTAGTTTTCTGCTGTGTGCTCCTCGTGCTTTTTCTTTGTTTTATCTTTAAAACTGCATTGCAAAATCCCACTATTTCCCTACCTTTCCTAAACAAAATATTGCAAGAGTTTTAAGCATGTTTGTACATCATTTCCTGTCTCCTGGCTCCACCCCCAAATTTTAGTGGGCCACGAAGGAGAAGTGTAAAAATAACTAGGCCACGTGACAGGGCGGGGAGGAGTTTGGGAAACCCTGACTTAGAACATTGTTAGTCATGGAGCCAACTAGAGGGGAGGAGGCCCAGGATTTGATTCTGAGTGGTACCCTGGATCTGCTCTGTGAGGAGAAAGTGGCTGAACAACTGGAGAACAGCAACCACAAGACTCCTGAGTTCAACAGACATGTAAGCCATAAGTTTGCCAGAACAATCCAATGCAGCCATGTTTACCTTCAAAACAGGCAACTTCTTAAAGAAGATGGGATTAATTAAAAGGAAACTGAAGGCATGAGAAGAGCCAATCTCTTGAGGGTAGAAGTAAAGACACAAAGATGTATGGAAGAAGTATGGCATTGATCAGGGGCAGCCAAACTGTGGCTTGGGAGCCACATGTGACTCTTTCACACTTATTGTGTGGCTCTCGAAGCCCCCACTGCCCCATCAGCCACTTCGGAGAAGGCATTTGTCTCTTGAAATCACTTCTCCAAGCTAAGCCAGCTGGTGTCTTGGAGAATGCATTTAAGGTTAAAGTTGCTTTCTTTCCCCCTCCCCTCTATTTTCCTTCCTTCCACATCTGACATTCGTGTCTTGCAGCTGTCAAACATTGGACATTATTCTATGTGGTGCTTACATTAAGCAAGTTTGACCACTCCTGATGTAGAGAAAGTGGACAGAGAACAGAAGTACAGCAAATGAGGGGAAAGGGGCAGGGCTCAGTGGTAGAGCATCTGTTTGGCAAACAGAAAGCCACTGATTCGACCCACAGCATCTCCAGTTAAAAGTGTTAGGACTACTGTATTTACTTGGAAGGAAGATGACCCTGAATGTAAGATGGCTCTCCAAAATGCTATACTTGTATGCAAATATAAGGCAACCCCCTCTTTTTTGTTGTTGTTGCCATACCTTGAAAAATAACCTAGTCTTGCATATCAGTAAAGTGTAGTTTATGCAAAAAACTTCTGCCTAAAACCCAGGAGAGTCAATTCTGGTTAGAATCGATAATACTGATAGTCTGATTTTGTATAAGGCAGCTTTGTGTGTTTAACTTAGGGTTGCCAGCTCTGGGTGGGGAAATATCTGGAGATTTGTGGGGCAGAGCCTGCAGATGGTGGGGTTTGGGGAGGGAAGGGACCTCAGCAGGGTCTAATCCCATAGAGTCCACCCTCCAAAATAGCCATTTTCTCTGGGGGAATTGATCTTGGTTGTCTGGAGATCAATTGTAATAGCAGGAGATCTCCAGTCACCACCTGGAGGCTGGCAACTCTAGTTCAGCTTAACACAGCGGGTAGTTGACTAGAGCTCTCTGCCACAAGTTGGGGTGATGTTCACTGACTTAGACTTATTCAAAAGGGAACACATTTATGGGGATAGGTCTATCATTGGCTTTTAGCCATAATGGCCAAATGAGACATTTACATTCAGATTGTCAGTTGCTGGGAAGTAGCCAGTGTATGAGAACTGTTGTCTGAAGGCCCCCCTTGTGGGTTTCCCTGTGGTATCTGACTGGCTACCATTGGAAACAGGATACTGGGGCAGATGGCTCATTGTTCTGATCCAAAATGGCTACTCATGTTATGTTAGGATATAGGATTCCAGGTCCAACTCAGGAAATATCTGGAGACTTTGGGTGTGGAGCAAGGAGACATTGGGTTGGAGCCAAGAGCAAGGTTGAGACAAGCACAATTGAACTCCAAAGGCAGTTCTGGCCATCACATTTAAAGGGACCACATTACTTTTAAATGCTTTCCTTCCATTGGAAATAGTGGAGGATGGGAGCACCTTTTTTGGAGGGGGGGTTCTCATATAATAATAATAATATTTAATTTATATCCCGCCCTCCCCGCCGAAACAGGCTCAGCGTGGTTCACAACACAGGTACTTCAACAATTAGAGCCAGTTTGGTGTAGTGGTTAAGTGTGCGGACTCTTATCTGGGAGAACCGGGTTTGATTCCCCACTCCTCCACTTGCACCTGCTGGAATGGCCTTGGGTCAGCCATAGCTCTGGCAGAGGTTGTCCTTGAAAGGGCAGCTGCTGTGGAGCCATCTCCAGCCCCACCCACCTCACAGGGTGTCTGTTGTGGGGGAGGAAGGTAAAGGAGATTGTGAGCTGCTCTGAGACTCTTCGGCGTGGAGGGCGGGATATAAATCCAATATCTTCTTCTTAAAATTAAAACAATACATATTATTACATATTATAAGTAGATATTATAACTCAGCCATTTATAACCCTGATTCAATCTTTTTGAAACTTGGGAGGGTTGAGGAGAGCCACTAGATGCTATGATGATTATCTGGTACCTTGACCTAAAAAACCAGCCCCCCCAAGCCCCAGATACCCTCAGATTGATTCTTCATTATACCCTACAGGGACCAATCTCCACAGGGTATAATGGAGTACCCAGCAGACATTCCCTCCCCCAAAACTTTCTGATAACTGTGAGGTGGGGGAGAGCCTCCAAACCAGGGGATCCTCTGCCCTGCAACTGTGGAATGAGTACATGAAAAGAGGCAGGAATTGAGTACATGAAAATGGGCAGGGTTTCCCCCAACTTGGGGGGCTCCTTCCCACCCCAGGCCAGCTGCCCAGTGGGGGAAGCCACACCCCCAGCAGTCCTTGGTAGCCCCATGGACAGTCACAGAGGGTGCTTTTATCTTTCAGGTCAGCGCAGATTCCTCAGCTTTTGTTGCGATCAAAAAAATATCTCTCATCCAAAGGAATCTTCCCTATGCGCGTCTTCAAGAATGAAATCATTCTACCCCTCATTCATCGAAAGAAATATCTAGATCTACAGGATAACTCTTCAATAGTTGCAGATAGATCAGGTGACATCTTGAATGCAAACACTTCATCCGCCACAGCAAATTTGTCACCTCAATCTTACCCTCTTAATGAATCTATGGAGGTTCTTTCTGCAACCAACATCTTGGAAGACAATATTAGAGATCAGTTCCAATCCCTTCATGATCAACAAGACATTTTAAAAAGACTAGAATTGTTGAAAGAAAGCCTCTTATTGAAGCAGAGTGAGCAGCAAAAGAGCTCTCTTGGGTCGTCTTCTATCGAGTTGAGAGAGCTTCAAGATGTGCCTTTGATTGACCTAGATCATCAAGATCCTCCTCACTCTTCAATTTCCATTTGCCCTCCTTTAACAAACTCGAATGTGGACAATATGATATCTACTTTCCCATCTGAGATTTCACTAACCACTTACCCCCAACCTGAAATCAGGCGGCCTTCGGAAAGGCTGGTCATTGCTGAAATCCATCCAGCGCCCACCACGTCTATGGATAATCCCATCAATCCTAAGGATAATTTCATCTGGCCAAGCCTTTGTGAATTTAGCAAAAATATTTCTAGGGGCTTCGAAAATGAAGGTATGACTTTTGTTTCTTCCTGCTTGCCATACCAATTTTCCCAAGATGACTGACTGAGATCCTCCTCATTGTCTTCAACTCCAAATACTTCTCCATTATCGGACATTAAGATCATCTCGTGGAATGTGGCTGGTTGGTGGAATAAATCCAAAGATGCTGAATTTATTAGCTACCTTAAGAACGTTGATGTCATCTTACTACAAGAGACTTGGTCCCAAAGTCCGATTCATCTTGAAGGTTATAAGTCCTATTTGCTCCCAGCCTTTAGAACCAACTCAAGAGGCCGTTTTCAAATGGGTTTGTCTATATTTGTGTCTCTTCTTCACAATTCTGTAGACATCCCCCTACAGGCTGGAAGTGTTATGGAACAAGCTATCAAGCTTGTTTATGGGAATCTTTCTTTGATTTTGGTAAACATATATATTCCTCCTGCCCTAGATAAATCGGCCCTTTTACATCATTGGGAACGTTTGAATGTAATTGTGAGTGAATTGGAAACCAAATTTCCCTCTTTTGAAATAATAATAGCAGGAGATTTTAATGCAAGAGTGGGCAATGATGATAAAATCTTTTCTAAGGCCCTTAACCTCAATCTAGATGATACCTTACCACCATTTTTTTCCTATAGGAGGCAATCTAAAGATAGCTACTCAAATTTGGCAGGCATTTGCTTTGCCAAATTTTGTATCCAACACAATAGGGTCTGGTTAAATGGTTTAGTGAATGCCTACCCTGCCCCCAGCTGTAAATTTGTAGCTTGCGAGGCAAGCATGCCCAGCACCTGCTCTCTCAGAGCAGGGAGCCACCTGCTCTGGCCTTTCAAGCCTCAATTGGGGCTTGGAAGGGTGGCAGTATGCAGTGCTTGCTTCCCCCCACCCCAACCATTTAAAGGGAAGATCCCTTTAAATGAATGTGGAAAGCTGGGGAAGGCATGCGTGCACAGCACTGTGTCCCCAGTGTGATGACATCATTCTGCATGACATCACCACACTGAGGATGGCCTTGCCCCTCCTGGAACGCCCCCCAAACTCTGCTGCTGGGGAATAGTTGGGAACTGGCAGCCCTAATGAAAAGCCCTTTGCACATTACCACAGGCTGGGCCTCCTACTTCTGCCACATTTGCCATTTAGCTTTGATCTTGAGTGCAAAAAACAAACACTCTTCTTTCTCTAGAAAAATATTCATTTAGGTCTCATTTATTTGGTGGCAGAGCACAGACATGAAGCCCCAGGTTCAGTCCCTGGTAGTGCTAATGAACAGGTGCCCAAATAGCAGAGATGGGGATAAGCTCTCAACTTGGCCTTGTCCAGATATTGAGATTTGTAAACTGCCACGAATGGCAAGAAAAATAGGATAACAATATTTTATCATTAAGCACCACTGGAGTGGCTTATTACAGGGTTGGCCATTGCATGTGGTCATGTTAAAATAGTGAAGATGCTCCTGACACCACCTCCCTTTTCACAGCACAGCATCTTGCCTTCTACTTGCTTGCCAGCTGAGATCACCAAGTAAGACATCCAGGCCACAGAGTCGTTTGGTATAGTATGAAAGAGCAAGACAAAGGGATTGCAAAGTGAGCAGCCTCTGCCACTGCTGTGTTGTTCCAGCCTCTGTTTCCTTCTGCAGGACCAGCAAGCAGAAGGTTCAACAAGAGTTCTCTTCCATCCACTAAGAGCTCTCGGTCTCCTGTCATGCCATGCACATGGCTGCTTGGATAATTTAAAGCATCTAGTTTCACAGGCTGAGAGAACAGAAAGACAATTACATCAAGAGTTTTAAAGGCCAGGAGCAAAACATTTCCTCTTCCATTTGAATAGGAGCATCATGGCAGGAAATGGGTATGGCTTTCCCTGTTCACTAGCAGCTTTGGGTTCTTTGGAGACATATGGCTGTATAGAGACGTAAATCTATTGAAGGACAACACAAGCCACATTAGATGAAGAGAGCAGAGTTGGCAGGTCCTAACATTCTCTGGCCTTGTTTCCCCGCCCTCCTATTTTCCATCCATATCAGCGATAAGGTCTCTGGCCTGCTGCCACAGTCTCTGTCCCTCAGGGAAGGGTGTGTGATGTTTGCAACCTTTCACCAGAGCTGTTGAATAACAGGCAAAGTAGTCAGTAACATTTCAGTCTCTGGGTGGGGTGTCTGTTTTGCGCTCTGTTGTCCCGAAATGAACTCCTGCTCTCCACCAAGAACACATGCACCCCCTGGCTCGGGTCTACAGATGAAGGGGAATCTTGAAGAAGTTGTGGGAAGGGGCATGGCACAGTGGCAGAGCCTCTGCTTTGCATGCAAAAGGTCCCAGGTTTAATTTCTGGCATCTCCAGTTAAAAAAGACCAGGCAGTAGCTGATACGAAAGACCTCTACCTGAGACTTGGACAGCCACTGCCAGTCCGAGTAGACAATACTGATCTTGATGGACCGATGGTCTGGTTCAGTATACCACATGTGCATTCATGTGGGACAAGACCTCATCTCATTAAATAAGGTTTCTCCTTCCTCTGCCATATTTGTCTCATGTGGTTAGGCCTGTTAATTCAGGCACATGCAAATTAAAAACAGCCTGTTACTTAGTATGCATCAGGTACATAAAACATGGTTTTTAACATCCAGCACAAAACCTAAAATTTAATACAAAATCTCGCCAGTTTTAACTACACACAAACTTCTGTGCTTAACATGGTGGTGGAAAGTGCCATCACGTCACAGCTGACTTATGGTGACTCCATAGGGTTTTCAAGGCAAGAGACGTTCAAAGGTGGTTTGCAATTGCCTGCCTTTGTGTCATGACCCTGGCATTCCTTGGAGGTCTCCAATCCAAATACTAGCAAAGACTGACCCTGCTTAGCTTCCAAGATCCGATGAGACTGAGCCAGCTTGGGCTATCCAAGTCAGGGCACACACTGGGGAGTAAATCCTATTCAACTCATTGAAGCTTACTTTTGAATAAACATGTGTAGGATTAAGCTGCCAAAGTGTTTTCAGCAGCATGCTTCTTTTGAGAACAATATAATTTTTAAAAATCAAAATTATCTTAGTGACACAGAAAAGCTTTTAACTGTGTTTTTCCTTAAAAAAACATTTTTAAAAGACTTCCAATGGAACTATGCATGTGAAGCATCGTTTTTCTGTTAAGATGTTGAATCTACCTTATAACAGTACTGGAAATACAGGGGTTTTTTTATCGTACCTGCTCTCATAGCTTCCTGGTTGCTTTCTTATCAGTGATGGAGAACTCCAGTTTGACATCTTGGAATTAGTAACAACCTGTTAAAATTGGGTACAGCTTTCCTAGGAACTTCTGCACAAGCCTAACTGAAATGAAATAAGAGCTGCGTAAGAGCATAAAGTCCACTGCAATTTGATTTGGTTTGGACAGGAGAGTTATGTGCTGTTTTGTACACACTGATAGCCAGGATGTGAGGGTGATCTGGCTGCGACATCTGTCACCCCATTGATCGCCAGGATTGATTTGTGACACACGGCAAACACTACAGCCTTGGGCTTTAAAAGAACATCCTATTGCCAGTAAGTATTATAGATGCAAGGACACCATGTATGGTCACTTACAAAAGTGTACTCCCATTTCTGTCTTATTTTTAAAGCTGTATTACTGCTTGAGTTAAATAAGTGTAGAGGCTCCTGGTAATGTTCTGATTGTTGATGAAAGCACTGTCAGCTGAGGCTATCATACATGACAAAGCAAATGGCAACATGTCTGAAGGATTTGGTTTTGAATGTCAGTAGGCTTTGAGAGTCAGGAAATAGTTCTATTCATGTGTCCATCAGGACTGGGGAGGGAATATCCTCCCGCCTTAAAAGGAAGGAGCAGTTTACAACTGTGCACAAAAAAGGAAGTGGGTTTCAGTGACGAGTCTGAGAGAGAAGCAGCACCACTGAAGTTAGCTGAAGCACCTTGCAGGTACAGGAGATCTCCCTTTTTCTCTCATGCAGGGTAGCAGGTCTGCTGCCCAGAAGCTGACTGTACTTCTTTGCCCCCACCTGAATTCCACTTACATATCTGTAAACAAAGCATACAAAAAACCAACCAGCCAACCTTAAACCTCCAGTACTTTCTTCTCCAAAGGGAATCACCCATATAAGCTCTAGACCCTGGAACTTCCACTGCATGGAAAACTGAGGTGTATCATATTATAATAATAACAACATTTGCTGAGTGTTCAAAGCACTTAACTTACCTGATCTCTATATTGTTTATTCCCACATTGCCTATGGGACCTGATGCTGAAATCAAGGCCATCAAGTTCTTTTGTGAGGTGTGATTTGAACCATGGACTTCCTAGCAGGCTCACAGATGAGACCCACCTTTCAATTTGCATGGATGCGTAGTGTATGGACCTGTATGTGCACTTTCCCTCAATGAACTAATCCTCAAATCTGTACATGTGCCCAGAACTAAGTTTCCATCCCCTTCATATTTGTACTCTAGTTCAGAGGACTAAAAAAGGGATACCAGTAAAGTGAACAGAGATAAGAGTGATCTGGAATTGCAGCCCACTTTCAGGCATTTATTTGTTTTGGCAAAGAGGGAGGCATGCAATTTTGCTAGAGGTGCCTCCACAGAGCTGCAGTGCAGTAGGGTCTGATGGGGTTCCACCTGGAACATGGCCACCACCCAAGCCTGATTTCTGCAGTATTCACAAAAACATTTCAGTGCACATTAGTAGAAGCAACTGCCTAGAACTGAAAAATGGGCAGATGAAGCAAGAAAAGTGAAGGGAGCAATAGGAGGACTAAAAGTAGCAGGAAGACTTTGGTAGATGTATCCACCAGAAGGCACTTGCTCATCTAGAGCAAACTGGATTGCTCCCAGTGGGGCAGTTTAAGTCTCACAATTCCAGAGCCAGGGATTCAGATGGCCATTCATGGTTGGTATTCTTAGGCAATCTTTGGATTCTTCAAAGTTAGAACAAGAGCAATTACATTTTTGAAGATCCGGGCTTTTTTGTAGCAGGAACTCCTTTGTATATTAGGCCACATACCCCGATGTAGCCAATCCTCCAAAATCTTACAGTAGGCCCTGGAATAAGAACCCTGTAAACTCTTGGAGGATTGGCTACATCAGGGGTATGTGGCCTAATATGTAAAGGAGATCCTGCTACAAAGAAAGCCCTGCTGAAGATGCTCAGAAAGATATTAGAGAGAGCAGCTGGTGGTCACCTTTGATTCTCATTTCAGGTGGGTATGTCAATATATCCAAGCACCACACCTTCCAAAGTATACATTTGCAATCTATACTACTCTGCTGTGGGCAGCAACAGTTTGATAGGCTGAAATGAGTTCACCACTTATGCCTCCATTGTCATTTGTTTGTTTGAACTTCTAATCCACACTGTCCTGGAGGTAGTCCTGGGGCAGGAAGTAATTTTGGCAGGTTCTTTTCTTGGCTTCTTTCAGACACAATAGGCTTTGGAAAAGAGCTTTGCTTGTTCAGATTCTTTTCTTCTCATTCCTCATCTTGGCCAGATGCCACTCTCTCTGGCTACTATGTTGCCCTTTGCTTGGTCAGCAGAATAGCCTAGTAGGCTACTTACTCTTCACACAGGGACAAAAAGAGTGGCACTGTGCCTCTGAGTAGGAGGGAAAGGCTGTGCTCACCCATCAGCCAAGATGGCACAAGTCCTACCAGTCTTTGCACACTTGATGCCCACATGAATGACGCAAGTAGGGCTGCACTACAAAGCAGCGATTTGTGAGGCACATAATGGTGAAGGGGACCTAGCCAAAGGCAAGAAGGCCTCTGTGTCCCAAAGAGAACTGGGACTGAGCCACTCAAAGAGAAGATTCCCCCCCCCCAATACTGCTGGCTCCTTTTTTTTTTACTTGTCCTCCGCCAGCCTATTTAATGCAATGTTTCCTCAACCATCACTTAGCAGTCTTTTTCCAGGTTATGCCTGTGAATTTCAATATCTGTGCCTGATTGCATAAATATATTTGTCTGTCTGCACTGCTGTTCCTGTGTAAGCGCAGGCCAAGGCAGCCGGCGAAGTGGCCTATCCAAGTGAGGCTGGGCAGGGAAATGGGTGGACAGCATGGTTTTCCCCTGCTATTTAAAAACACATAAACTTTTAATTTGTGACTGGACAGTTTCCATTTAAGGAACAGGAACTTGTTGAAGGGGCTAAGGGGTAACTGAAAGCCTGGGTGGACCATTTCTTCTTCCTGAAGGCTAAATCCTCCTTGGCCTCTCTTTATTCAGAGAGTGAATTCCTCTAGCCAACTTGTCACAAGGCATACGGTGAGTTTTGATGCAAACACAATTGCAAGGTGACCTCATAATCTGATAACCTCAAAGGGTGTTGCTGCAGTTTGCGTCAGCAGCTGCACCTGTACAGTAGCCACAGCTTTGGCTGGGCTGGTGCATTCTCAGTTGTTGACATTTAGGTTCTCAAGTATGTGCAGGAGTTGCCATTTATTTCTTTTCTTTTCTTTTTTAATGGGAAATAAATCAGTGCCATTACATCATTACACTGTTTCTACCATTAGGGGATATTCCTAGCGTCACATGGTAGTAGCACAAATAGGGCTAAACTGGAAAGAAAAATTCTGCTGACATCAAGATGTGAGTCTGGCAGCATCTTGAAGACCAACATGAGTTCCAGCTTTCTTTCTTTTTGGTATTTTGTATATATATATTGTGTGTGTGTGTGTGTGTGTGCTCGCACAGGGGTGTTTGCAAATGGAAGTCATGTTGACCTTTGGTAACTGACCCCCTATACTGGGGCCCTGGAGGATATTCAGATGGGTGGCTGAATAGAGCCTGCCCTTGTCTTCTCGGCTGCTGGTATTCCAAGGAAGTTTCCCATCCAAGTACTAACTACAGTCGACCCTGCTTAGCTTCCAAGAGCTGACTAGATCAGGCTTGCCTGGGCTATCCAGGCCAGGGCAGGGTATCAGCTTTCGAGAGACAAAGCTCCCTTTGTCAGATAGCAGGGGCATCTGGTAAAGGGAACTCTTGAAAGCTTCTGCCCTGGAACTGTTGGTCTTCATGGTGCTGCTGGGCTCACATCTTGCTCTTCAATTGCAGACCAACATGGCCACCACCTGAAAAAACCTTCTGCTGATGTCAGAGTAAGCAGAGAGAGAAGCAGATTTACAATTGTAATGACTGCCCAGTTCAACTCCCCCCCCCCACTGCCACCATTTAACTATGTGTTTTGTAAAACAGCATGGAGACAAATGGGGTGCTACAAAGAGTACTGTTATTATGTGAGAAAGATGTGTGATTATGTGAAGCAGATGCCTGTTTTAAAAAACAAAAATACAAAAAGCACTAGAAGTTCCCAAGTTTCAATCCCTGGAATCTCCAGTTATGTAGCTGGAGTTGGGAAAGAGCTTTCTGTTCCTGAAATCCAGATGAGCCGCTGCCAATCAGAATAAACAAGCAGGGGTGACCCACAGACTTGCTCAGCATAAGGCAGCTTAAGATACGTATGTTTTACAATATTTTACACCCAGAGAAGCATGCCATGTTCTCCATCTATTTTAAGTGACAAGGTCCTTAGGGGTGCCAGGTCCAATTCAAGAAATATCTGGGGACTTTGGGGGTGGAGCCAGGAGCAAAGTTGTGACAGGCACAATTGAACTCCAAAGGAAGTTCTGGCCATCACATTTAAAGGGACCATGCTCCTTTTAAATGCCTTTCCTCCACTGGAAATAATGGATAGGGGCACCTTCTTTTGGGGCTCATAGAATTAGATCCCTTGATCCAATCTTTTTGAAACTTGGAGGGTGTTTTGAAGAGAAGAACTGGATGCTATGCTGAAAATCTGGTGTTTCTACCTCAAAACACTCCCCCCTCCCCGAGCCCCACATACCCACAGATCAATTCTCCATTATACCCTATGGGAATCTGTCTCCATAGGGAATAATGAGTGCACAGCAGACATTTCCCCTCCCCCCTGCTTTCTGATGACTCTGAAGTGGGGGGAGGGCCTCCAAACCAGAGGATCTCCTGCTCCCACCTGGGAATTGGCAACCCTAGTACCAATCACCATTTTTTTATTAATCTTCAAATAGTACTGGAAGGTCCATAACTATGGGGCTAGTTTCCAGGTGGAGAGGGAGTTTTAGAATTTAGAGCAGTTTAGAGAAGGCCTAATTAAGTATTGACATGGGAGGAGGAGGAACTACTAATGCAAGAAAGAAGAAATAAGTGCTGTTTTTCCATCTGTGATTGTCTCATGTTCTTCAGTCCTTTCTTGGCCCTCTCTCTTCCCTAATGGGGTCATGTTTTGCCTAATGCATTAACCGTGCACACCTTTGCTCTGTCTACCAATAGCCACAAACAAGATGAAAAGGGGCTACCTGTTAATATGCACCACACCCACACAAAGGCAGCTGCATCCTGTATGGTACTCGGGGAAGGATGCTGGACTAGCATGACTCCCTGTGGAGGCTGTAGAAAAGAGAAAGAGAGGACATGCCTGCACTGCATATTCACCTCCCTCCAATCAAGCTCAAGATATTTACCACTACACTTTACCCCAAGAGTTTGAAGGTTGACTTCACAAACAATGTATTTAGCTCTCTTGTACTTGCTTGAACGCCTACACTGGCTCTGTGCTCAGTTGAACGTGATGTAAAGATAAAGTCTGGGGAAGAAAGTCGTATTTCACTGCCCACAAGGGTCACAGTAAACGAAAGCTGCCTTGTCAGGCTTAGAGTGTGCATTGTACAGAGAGGGAATGAATGTTGCTTCTAAAGACCCTGTCTCTCTCCCTCCCTACCCCCAGTCTCACTGCTATAGTGGGTGCAAATTGTATGTTTCAAAGAAATTCCATAATTAAGCACAAGAGTCAAATGTTTTAAAACTTGCCAATCTGGAGATACCCTCACAGGCTACATCCTGAAACTCTCCGACTACACTGCCCTGTTTTTTTTTTAAAAAACGATTTCCCCTACAACCTACAGAGTTCTCCACAATACCCCACCACCACCATAGGTCAAGATGGATAGTTGTGTTAGTCTGTCTGTAACACTAGAAAAGAGTCCAGTAGCATCTTAAAGACTAACAAAAATTTGTGGCAGGGTATGAACTGCTCACTTCTTTAGATACAGCAAGAAGTGAGTAGTCACCCACAAAAGCTCATACCCTATTAGGGTTGACAGGTCCAACTCAGGAAATACCTGGGACTTTGGGGGTAGAGGCTGGAGATTTTGGGGATGGGGTCAGGAGACTTCCCATTTCCTAAAATAAATAAATAAAAACACAGCAGTGCAGTTTCGCTGAATACAAACTTCATTTCTTCATTCTCTTTTTAACCCTCAAAGACTTCCCCAGCAGCTGTACTTCCACTAAATGAAAATGAAATTTGTCATTTCTACAAGTCGCTTGCCATAGCTTTATTAAGTGACACACATACACTCACAAAACAGCCCAAATAAACACAGTTTGCAAGCCTACACTTTTGTGATCTCACTGGGGAAATTTACTCACAGGAGTTGTTGAATGTAACAGTCTGCTGTATTTCAACCAACTTCTTCAGACTAACACAGAAAAAATGAAAGTCAGGAACAAAGCAGTCGAGGGGGTGGAGTTTTCCTCCATCCCATAATTAGGTTAATGTTTATTCTTTACTATCTATTTTACTATGCAAACAACTTCTGAAATGAATGCAAAACAAATGGAGAGACTGAGCTCTCTTACATTCTGACAGTTTCACACATTCACCAGGAAGAGCCATGTGGTTCTGCCTGCTCACCCCACCCCCATCCAGCTTTCCTGCTACTGGAATTTAAAAGTACACACACCTTCCAAAGCACAATTTCCAAGCTTCTTCTAAGCCTGCTGAGATTTAAAGGCACATGTTGACTGTTGGGGCAGAGCTTCCTCTGTCAGGATCTGGGGACTCGCAAGCCTAATCCCTGACACAAATTTTGTTACTCTTTAAGGTGTTACTGAACTCTTGCTCTTTTCTACCCACACCGCTATAGTTTCAATTGTGAACTTTATGGCAGCTTTACAGCAGTTCTGCAGTGGCGTGATTCCGTAATTTACTGTAATGAGCTTGGTCAGAACTGTTTGCAAATCCTTAAATGCATGGCCTCAGCTTCCCATGAGATCAGCCTAAAAACCTTCTTAGTGACCATAGATATCATCCACAGGTTTCAGAAGATGTCTTTGGACACGTGCCTAGAAGGGAAGGGGTGAGCTCCCTGCCTAAATTGGATTGTGGTGGTGGATCAGATGTGTAAAGAAAGTGCAGTGTTTTCATGCTGGGAGGGGCAGAGAGAGAAGTAGAAAGACTTGGCTAGTTGGCAGAAGCATTGAGGGCTGTAGGACTGTTCTCCCTCTGTCTGATGATCTGATGTAGAGTAGCAGACCTGTTGCCCCAGTAGGGTTGTCAGAAGATAGCTTCTAGAGATCCCCCAGAATTACAGTAGATCTCCAAACTACAGAGATCAGTTCCCCTGGAGAAAATAGCTGTTTGGAGGGTGGACTCTTTGGCATTATACCCTGCCCTCCCCAGGCTCCACCCCAAATCTCCAGGAATTTCCTAGCCCAAAGTTGGCACCCTATGCCTTCTGGGAGCACCTCTGTGCCCTACAGATATATGAAAACAAATAGTACAAGGGCACCATAAGCCCCAGTGCTCTCTCCTACAAAGGAAACGAATGAGGAATGTTTTGGGGAAGGAGGCCAGGTGATTACACCAAACTTTTACCCTGATTTTTCTAGATGGCTTTTATAAATAAATAGTCCCTAACTAAACATAGGAATGTCTTGGACTATTTTATGCTGATCCCATCACACAATTACCATATCACATTGCATGTAAACAGTCTGGCTTTTACGACTCCTCACCATAACTTTACTGTTTTCCTACTGTCTTTCTCCATATTCTAAATTATCCTGAATGAGAAGTGAGCATCCAGGTGAGTGACACTAAACTGATGCCATAATGGGTAAAGCTGAGATTCTTGGGGGAGGGGCAGGGGGGAAGTACAATTCTGTCCACATAAACACCTTGTGACCCTGATGATGTTCCTGCTGGTTCTTAAGAATGACACCAAAAGGACAAACAAGTGTAACAAATCAGGGATCAGAGCTAATAATAAGTATCTGTCTGAAGCCAACTTCCCTGAAGGAGATAGTAATCAGTCTTATGTAACTGCCTTGCTGTAATCTGCCTCTTTGTCAATTTTGTGTCCTGAACAGTTTGGGAAGCAGGAAGGACAACCCCTGAGCTCTATAAGTGTCTAACCTGAAGCATGACATATAAACAGAGCCTAGAGGCCCAGCCACGTGCTAGAGGCCTCTCTGCAACACACGCACAAGAATAATCCCCTGAGGGAATCCATCCATGACTTGCCACATGGCTAGTGTCTTTCCTTTAAGCTGCATTTGATTGTGATCACAACAGCCCTTATCACTCAACTAGATCAGGCATTCTTAGTTCACTGCAGGAAGATCACAGACTTACCTGCCAGGGTCCATACAGATCTGGATTACAGCCACTTAAAACATACTATACATATGACTGCCACGGTGCCATGAAAGTGACAGTGGCAGAAACAATATGTAATGATCTGGGGCAGGAGCAAAGTTCCAGAACCTCTAAATTTTATTGTGCTCTCTCTTTCTTAAACCCCAACAATTGCTTCTGGGCTCCATTGTTCAAACGCTCTGTGAGAATTTTGCTGAACTCTAAGATTTGACAAACTTTCTAATATTTTCCCCCACAAAAAATAGGAAAATAACCAAAACATGTAAAGCAGACATGGAAATCTTCATCATGCTATTGTGGCCACAAAGGAGAAAATAATTTAAAAAGTATGATGGGAGAAAGGTTTTATTATGACAATTATAATTCAAGAAGCATTTTAAGGTAGTATACCTTCCGGTGATGTCAGGGGTGTGTGGCATGTGCAAAAGAGTTGTGCTAATGAGCTCTGGCACTTCTTTTTCTACAAAATGACCCCTAATCTGAGGCCATGATCATTATATCTCGCAAAGAGTGTTCCTCATTCACTTAATCCCACAACTCTTCCCACTGGTGAGATGCCTCTGAAACATATAGAAGTACACGAGTGTAAAGAGTGACTAAGAGAGCAATCCTAAGGGGGGGCTGAAAGTGCTTTGGAGGAAGATTTACCGCTATGCTAGCAGGAATGGGAGGTACGCCACTCTAACCACTTCCCTGCCAGTGCAAATAGGACTTACTCCAGTCTGTGCCCGCCACAGTGTCCGTCCGTCCCAGGCTGCAGGCAGAGCGCTGCCCTGCCTAGCCAGTGTAGGAAGGTACGCCCCCACATGAGGGGGCAGGCCTAGGGGCGTGGCTGGCATTAGGTAGCTTCCTAAGACCTCTCAGCCCGGGCACGCCCCCTCCAAGAGGCGTAAAGGTACGGCAAGGTAAATCGTGACAGATCCCATAGAAACCCATGCGTCCCGAAAACAAAGCTTCCCGACAGTCCTGGTGCAGCCTCAGAACCTCTCAGGGATCCAACTAAATGGCGCACCAATCCCCACATGCTCTGGATGGGGCGAGCCCCCTGACCAGCACCCAATCACAGTCCCCCCTCTCCTACAAAGGCTACCGGTCCTGCCCCATACATCCTTTAGGTAGGGCCAGCCATGCAGCAGGGGGGCTGTGCTGGGGAGCTCTCTGCCACGTGGACTTAGAGGGGGGGCACTCTGGTGACAGAAACTGCACAGCGAATCTGCTTGGACAGTATAGGGTGGGGACTTTGGCTTGTGAGGAGGAGAGCGAGGTCTCTCCTCTGTGGCTAACCTCTTATTTCCTAGTCCAAACAGGTACCTGAAGCTTGGCGTGCAGAGCCAGGCACGCACCGATGGATAAGTGTGAGTGCATGCTCTAAACTCGCTTTCCCCCCCCCCCCCTTCACAGTGACAGCATCTTTGGCACTGGACCCAGGCTGCAAGCCCAGGCAGGTGCACTTGCCATGACCCTCGCATGTTGCTGGAGGCCCCCCTCAGGCTGTGCTTTGCCTCTGCCTCATTCCCACCCCTGGCAGGGCACAGGGAGAGGGGGCGAGTCTGGCAACTCCACCGATGCCTGTGGGGAGGTGGGTCAGGGACTGTCCCTTTAAGAGATTCCCTCAGCACAACACTTGTGCATGCTGCAGCTGCCACCCCTTCGGGTGCTCTTGATCTCTGTTTCTGTTTTGCATGTGGGAATGCAACAGAGAGGCTTCTGTGTGAGGCATTTTCTCCCCCCCCCTTCTCTGTCAACTGTTCCCACCCTTCTCTCGGAGTGAAGCCTCATGCCTGGCAAGACTATCTGAGGTGTTCCTAGGAAACTGTTGCACCCAGTTCCTGACCAATAAAGTCTTGAGATGTGCCGCTCTTTGTCTCGAGTGTATGGTGTCTGCTGCACATTCCCTCTGCCCCACCGCTTTCCAAGTGTGCTGTGTGAAATGTTCCCTCTGTCAGTGGGTTCCCTGAGGGAATGTCTTTGGGGCAGGGCCGCATGCTTCATGGGGAGGGGGCGAGTCTATAAGCCACCTCTGCAAGAGTTGGACAGGGGAGCCTGGAGGTTCTTCCCCCCCCCCCCTCACCCCATGGCACAGAGCAGAGGGGAGTGCTGGGCACCTGGCTGCCACCTTGTATTCTGTGTCCTGCTGCCAACGAGAGCGGGGTTTCCGCCAAAGGGGTGGTGGTGTGTCCGTGCGGGGCAGCGCTATCCTGTGGGACTTGGACATGCTGTGGCTCTGTTTCCTCTTTCCTGGACACACATTTTGCCTGGTTTCCCTGATTGCAGACTCCTGCCCTATGTTCTCTCTGTCTGTATATGGCGGGGGCGGGGGGGGCTCATGACTTCTCTTGCCTGCTTGCCATTGGCACGAGTCTCTGGCGGTGGGTGCAGCCATGGGACTGGCCAATCCCACAGCTCCGCACTTCCCCTTCCCTTTCCCTACCCCCCCCCCCACTGGCCAGCTGGCTGGGGATGGGGTGGAGCCTGTAAAACCCAGGGATCCCCCGCTGGGACCTGGGGATTGGGAAGCCTAGTTATGAGTGAATAAATGGGCTGAACAGGATGAAATGGGAGGGGGAAACAAGGGACAGAGCTCCACTCTCTTGGATCTGTCATGAGCCCTGATGAGGAGGAGCTGGAAGGGTTAATAGACCTGGAAGAGTTGCCAGCCAGTTCCTCAGCTGAACAAACAGCAGCTGGCCCATCAATCACTCTCCAGGCACCAGTGTCAGTTGTTGACGATCAATCTCCTCCAAACTCTCCTCCTCCCGTCTCAAGAGTTCGAAGCAGGCTCCAGAAAGAACTTTCAGCGTGAAGACATGAGGCACGCTGATGCTTCAGATCTCTCAGCCCTGAGTTCTAGCAGAGTCACTGCCACCCAAGGAGCAGGCTGATTGAGACTCCCATATAGCTCCCACCCAGGACCTGGTAACCTTGTGGAAGCAACAAGTCTATTGGCACCCTGACCTTTTGGCTTTTGGACACTGACTTCTGATTCTGGTTTGTGATTCTACATTGGTGACTTGGCTCCTGCTTGACTTCCTGGACTTTGACCTTGGACTGGCTTTGGACTCCTGCCTGCCTGCACCCTGAGAACGTGACAGGGTCTACGCTAACAGTGGCATGTGAGGCAAGAACTGCTCCAGCTGCTGACAGTTACAGGAACTCTGTCTCCCCTACCCCCTTTCTCAGAGGCAGAAGAATCTGCCCAAGGCAGCAGCAGAAATGCACAGTCCTGTTTCCCTTTGTCACATACAGTGTTAATATGCCCTGGATTTCCTTTTTCTTTAAGGTACAAGAGGGAAAGAGAATGAAAGATCATCAAATTTATTATAGGGAATGGCTCACCCAAGAATTATCTGCATCGCCACCACTGAAGCAAGACAAACTGCCCAGTGAGATAACTATGAATGCCTGTCCACATGCTGACACAAGTTGACCATACCTTTCTTTCTCACCCTTCTCTATACATGTAGCAACATCTCTCCTTCCATGTATAAAACTCCCCCTTTTTAAACCTCTGCAATTTCCCTCCCCATAGAATGTAAATTAATTAGCTCCTTCCTCTTTTACTCAAACATATTGCAGCAGTAGTGGTGCAGAGTGGTAAAGCTGCAGTACTGCAGTCAAACGCTCTACTCATGACCTGAGTTCGATCCCAGAGGAAGCTGGGTTCAGGTAGCTGGCTTGAGGTTGACTCAGCCTTCCATCCTTCCAAAGTCGGTAAAATTAGTACCCAGTTTGCTGGGGGTGGGGGAAGTGTAGATGACTGGGGAAGGCAATGAAAAACCACCCGTAAAAAGCCTGCCGCGAAAACGTCGTGATGCGACGTCACCCCACAGTCGGAAACGACTGGTGCTTGCACAGGGGACTACCTTTACCTTTTAGTCTTTCATCACTCACTCTGCACATACGTTGCATACTACTATGAATATTGTACCCTTTCCTCTCCAGGATCGGCTTAAACCTTCTTTGGCTATTTACATAGATACACACACACATTTGTACTCTGATACATTATGACACTTTGTATATAGATAGACATATAGATATATACAAAAGCACATATGCTGAAACTTCCTTTCTATGCAAAAAATACACTGTGTACTCCTCTCTCTGGACAAAAATACGTTACAAAATTCCTCCTTTATGTATAAATATACCATAAACCACCAAACAAAAACACTGGAGTAGAAGATTCTACATCCCCATTCTCCCACTTTATTGAGCAAAGTTTATTTATTTATACCCTGCCTTTTCTTTTGGCTCAAGTTCTTCTGATAGAAGGTCCACAAGTTGGAGGAGGCTGGAGGAAGGTTACTTGGAGCATAGTTAGATCCACTCAACATTGTTTCCCTCCATACATAAGGCTTTTTTTGGGGGGGGGGGGCGGGAATGCAGTGGGACAGAGTTCTGGAACTTCTTTATGAAAACAAATTCTCAAGAAAAATATGTAAAAGTTAATGAGGGGCGCCCATGTGTTTCTCCTTCTTTTCCCCCTTGAGAGTTTCAGCACCTCTTTTTCTGGAAAAAAAGCCCTGTCCATACATATATAGGGCTGGATCCATACAGCTTTTTGACTCACTTGCACCTAATTCCCCTCCTTACTACATCCCCAGTCCCACATGACTTTGGTCTATTAATTAGCTCCTTCCTCCTTTACTGAAATATATTGTACCAGTAGTCTTTGGTCAATCCCACATGACTTAGATCCCAAGCATAACCTTTTTGGTCAAAAGAGACCCCCTCCTTTCCTTTTCACCAGTAGAAAAGCTGGTTCACTCCAATCCACAGGTGTCTTTCATAAAACAGTAAATGATGCTTCCACCTTTTTTTGCTACCAAATATAGCACTTTATAATGGCCTTTTAAATATATATTTTGTACAATTCAGAACATATAAAAATTAACATTTAGATTTTCAAATGGTCTCAGACTGAATAGTCTGAAAAGGGAAAATGGGGTTTTGCTAAATGTAATTAAGGCAGCAATCCTATGTACACTTACTAGAAATTGTCCTGTTGAAATGTCTTCTGAGCAAAGACTGAGAACTGAACTATAAAATAAAACAATGGCAGATATTTTGCCTGGCAGGGCATGCTCTTATCTAGAGGGAGAGAAAATTGCTAAATGTCAGTGGGCTCCATGGTGATGTGAATGTTCTCCAAATGCCTGAATCCACAACCACGTGGTTTGGGTTACTGACTAGGGTGCAGTGCCAGGTTAAACCCTGTGGAGGCCCCTAGACAGTCAAAATCTTGCGGGGTCCCTTGCAAATTATCTCAGAGACAGAGTGCCCACCCACTGCCTGCAGCCCCCTGCTGCAGCCTGTAGGCACCTTCTCAAAAGCCCTTTGACAAAACTGCAGGGGAGAGTCAGAGAGAGGCAAACTTGGTGATGACACCAGCAGCTGCTGCCACACCAGGCAAGTCAGGCAAAGAGAGGCTCAGTTTCTGATTGCGCCTGCAGGTTGGGAGGGCTGCAAGCAGGGGGAAAACTGGGGCCCCTAAAGGCGTGGAGGCCCATAGGCCAGTGCCTACTTGGCCTAATTGTTAATCTGGCCCTGCTAGGGTCCAACCAAAATCCTTCAGCCAAATCTGTCCAGCTACAACAAGCTCTTGAAATATCATAGCTTTTATTTAGGTATGATATAATTTCAATTAGATTTCTTTCCTGTTATATATGTGAACATGCTGATGTACTGCTTATGGTTAAGTGTAGCTCTTTCTTTCAGGACCTTTGGTTTTTGGTTGGTCATTAAAGCTTTTCCGTCTTTTGGGAAATAATGACCACTACAGATCTCTAGGCTGATGGCTCATGTCAGTTGTATAGAAACCAGGTAGGAGAGACTTCTGGACCTTCTTAATAGAAACAATGGAAAACTTATGTAATGTGATGTTTTCAGTTTGGAACCCACTGACTTATGGAACTGAGGTCATTATTTTTGTTGGTGGGAAGTGCTGTCAAACTGCAGCCAACTGATGGTGACCCAATACAGTTTTCAAGGCAAGAGATGTTCAGAGGTGGTTTCTCATTGCCTGCCTCTTCAGAGTGACCCTGAGATTCCTTGGAGGTCTCCCATATCAAATACTAGCCAGGTCCAACCCTGCTTAGCTTCCAAGATTTTATTTATTTATTTATTTATTTATTTATTTATTTATTTATTTATTTATCTATTTATTTATTTATTCGATTTATATCCCGCCCTGCCCCACCGAGGTGGGCTCAGGGCGGCTTACAACATAAAAACCAACAGAATCCATTTAAATACATTCATGATAGATTAATAATTATAATTATACAATAAAATATATAAAATACATAAAAACACATAAAACTTACTACAATATGTACTATGCTAACCTTCCTTAAATCAATTCTTCAATATTCCAGTATTAAATAATCTGGTGTTATAAATTGGAGTGTTCAGGCATTCTGATAGCTATTAATTATATGCCAGCCGGAAGAGGACTGTTTTGCAGGCCCTGCGGAACTGTTCAAGGCTCCGCAGGGCCCTCACCTCTTCCGGGAGCTGATTCCACCAACAGGGAGCTGCAATCGAGAAGGCCCTGTCTCTGGTCACTTTCAGACGGGCCTCCTTTGGCCCAGGGATTGTAAGATCTGATGGGATCAGGCTAGCCTGAGCTATTATATCTTTAGGGATGCTCAAACACCTTTCAGTCCTTTGCTGTGGTCATGAACAGGAAGCTGATCTTTCAATTATTGGTTTGACTGTTCATTGACCTGTTGGGGCTGTTTGGAAGGTTGCTTAAATGTTTTCCTTCCTAAAAGATCAGTACAGTACAGTCCATTTTTCCTGCAGCTGTGGCTGCCCTTTTCCTTGCTGTACCGCCAGAGGGCTTTTGAGGACATTGCTAAAACAACAGCAACCACCAATCATTGCTATTGTGAAAGAGCATACTAACATTCTAATGTTTGATTGCCATGATCTCTAAATTCCTAGCTTTCTGTCTTTTTAAATTTTCTTTTTGGCAGGTCTTCAAGCTGTTTAATGTGAACTGAACAGGCAATGAGATTGCCTCACACCTGACTGTCACATTGAACATGGTACGTTTGTCTGTTCAACATGTGTGATGCAAAATTCACAGTATCCCTAAATATCTTTTATTTTCAAAGCTGTTCCTAAACTGGAAGAGAGGCTGTTCTGTTAAAGCACAAGGCAGTCAATAAAATGTATACCTCTAAGCAGGGCTTTTTTGTAAAAAAAAAAAAAGCCCAGCAGGAACTCATTTACATATTGTGCCACACCCACCGATGCCAAACCAGCCGGACCTGCATTCCTGTGTATTCCTGCTCAAAAAAAAAAAAAAAAGCCCTGCCTGTATGCATTAATTAAGCAGGCTGTCTAAGTGAAATAAGAAAACAAACATTAAGACATTTAAGTACAATTCACTTACTTGGAATCACACAAGTCATAAGAACAAATTTCAAACAAACATACTTAGTAAGATTTCAGGTTATGACAGCATTGCAAATAGGGTTGCCAAGTCCAATTCCAGAAATATCTGGGGACTTTGGGGGTGGAGCCAGGAGACACTGGGGTGGAGCTAGGAGCAAGGGTGTGACAAGCACAATTGAACTCCAAAGGGAGTTCTGTCCATCACAATTAAAGGGACCTCACAACTTTTTAAATGCCTTCCTTCCCTCCACCCTCCCCTTCTCTGATTTCACCTCAGAGGCGGAGCGGGCGACGCCGCTGTGCTGCCGCCACCTCTTCTCTGCTTCACCGTAGCTGCTCCTCCAAGATGGGTTCAGCCTGAGCCCATCTCGGAGGAGCAGCTACGGTGAAGCGGAGAAGAGGCGGCAGCGCAGTGGCATCACAATGGTCCGCTTCGCCTCTGAGGTGAAATCAGAGAAGGGGAGGGTGGAGGCAGGCCAGGAGCGTGGCGAGCTGCGAATCTGGGTCCTTGGACCCAGACTCGTGGCTCGCCACGCTCCTGGCCTGCCTCCACCCTCCCCTTCTCTGATTTTACCTCAGAGGCGGAGCGGGTGATGCCACTGCGCTGCTGCCACCTCTTTTTCGCTTCATCTTAGCTGCTTCTCCTAGATGGGCTCAGCCTAAGCCCATTTCGGAGGAGCAGCTACAGTGAAGCGGAGAAGAGGCGGCAGCCGCGCAGAGGCATCGCTCGCTCCGAGATGGGGTGGCTCGCCACGCTCCTTGGCGCCGTTCCCCCCTCCCCCTGCTTCCGTTTTTTTGGGGGAGCGAGGGAAGAGGCTGGAAATCCTGGGGTCCCCCGCCAGGGCAGGAGGGTTGGGAAGCCTAATTGCAAATGGCTAAAAATGCACCAGCTCCCTAATCTCAATCCAGATCTGTATCAGAGGCCCTACTCTTTTAGCCCTTATCTTTTGAGATAACTTGGCCAGAGCTAGGGCCTTTTTGGCTGTGACACCCAGAGAGCAGAGCTGTAGATGTCAGGTGAAACCACTTTTATCCTCCCAAACATCTTATCAATTTGTTTGGGACAGAGGTTTTTTTTCTCACTGTCATTCCACTTACTCTTTTGATGTCCCAATCAATATTATTTTATCAATGTGTTGTTTGTGTAAAAGAATTTTGTAAGTTGTTTTAAGAAAAATCTTTTATTTAATTTAAAATCTTTTACCATTTTAAATATTTTAGGATTGTTGGTTTTATCATTGTCTTGTTTATATGCTTGTTCCATACTGATTAATTATATATGTAATAATGTAACCTTTCCTTGTTGGTGGTTGCCTTGAAAATGAGGCTGAAGAAGCAGGCTTTGTGTATTTTAAGCCAATCAATAAATCATCTAGCAGCCACTGTTTGCCATATGCCATTGCACTGTGTGAAAATACCCTTGTCTTTCTGTGTCACAGCAGTTGTTTCTGCTCACAATAACAACAACAACCCAATAGGAATAACTCATACTCAAACATATCTTCATCCACGTGTAACCCATGTAATTTTTGTCTTTCAACATATTGTTCCATATGTAATGTATGGTTGCATAACATATTGTAACATATTGAGAGCGCTAGTTTGGTGTAGTGGTTAAGAGTGGAAGACTCCAATCTGGGAGAACCAAGTTTGATCCCCCACCTTCCACACGCAGCTGCTGGGTGGCCTTGGGTCAGTCACAAGTTCTCTTAGACCTGTTCCCTCAAGAGCAGTTCTCTCAGAGCTCTCTCAGCCCCACCTACCTCACAGGGTGTCTGTTGTGGGAGAGGAAGGAAAAAGAGATTGTAAACCACTCTGAGACTCCAAGTGAAGAGTGGGCTCCCAATCTTGAGCTGGCATCTCTAGACACACAGAATGTGGGCAGTTAAACAAATTGCTCCTGTATTGCCTACTGCACTTCCATGGGTTTCCCAGCTTTTCTCCAGTTTTCCTCAAGCCTGCTGTGCTCGAAGTTCTGGGGAAAATCACAGTCAAATGTGGATGACTACAGAGTGAGAGGGAAAAACAGCAGCCATTTTCCCTGATTGAGTCCCCCAAACAGCCATTTTGTTCTTCCACCACTGGGGCAATTTTTGTTTCATAAAAAATTGGCAGTAGAATATTATGATACTGCTTAGGTGTGGCAAATTCTCTGAATCTCAGCTTTCATTTTTTTTTTTAAAGTAAGTATTTAGTTTCTTCTCTTGCTGAGATATAATGAAAAAGGCAAGGGAAGAAGCTAGAGGCTTACTTTATTTTTAAAATGAAAACTGGGAATTCAGAAAAACTGCTATACCTATCACTACAATAGTATATTGATACAACAATATTCTAGTGCTATAACTGGGAACTGAATCTGTTTGAATGTTGTGCCATGTTAAGAAAACAATATATGGAAAATTAGCACCTCAGGGAGAAAAGTAGGTGCAACCTCATTTCTAACAAGCTAGATTCCCCTTGGTAGGAAGTTGCATAGATGGGGAAACTCAAATATATGATCCTTTGGCTGCTGCATGGAAGAGGCCCATGAAATGTCTGTGAAAAGCTATTCCTATTTCTACATGTGTTCAGAGTCCATGAACCTGAACAAGTGAAATAACATCAGGCTCCCAGAGGAAAAGGGGCAGACTGGGAGGTCAAAAAGGTCCTAAAAGAGGGGGGGGCATGGTGACTGAGCTTCTGGCCGGCTGCATCCCTCCTACGCTCCTGCTATTCCTGCGGAAGATTAATGACTACTCCGAGATAACAGAGCCACGTTTGGAAAGACCATCAAAGTTAAGTATAGGAAGGACCAGAGCAAAGAAAGATATGAAAAATCCTCCCTATAGACCTCCTAGAAAGGGTAAAACTGACTTAGAAGAATCTGAAGATTCTGACTTGGAGGCTTCTCTGTTAGAGGAAATGGCGACCCCTATTAGTATTCAGACTGAGATACTGCATGCCCTAACAGAGATAAAGAATGAAATTAAGAAAGATATAAGGTCTCTTAGTGGAGAAGTTGGACAATTAAAAAAAGAACTTGGACTTATCAAACAGTCAGTCGAACCAATTAACAAGAAATTGGATGAACTCACTGCAGTGTTGAAAACAACTGATAAGAAAGCTGACGCAGCATATCAGACGGCAAAAAAGACAGCAGAGGATTTGAAAGACTTTAAGGATTTTGAGTCCTGGGCCAAAAATAAGATCATACTTCAGGAGTTAAAACTGAGAGAAAGAAAGACCAACTTTCATGGAATATCTGTAAATTTTGGTAAGACAGAAAACCTTACAACAGCTTTAAATAGATGGCTGAGTCAGATTCTTCTCACAGAAGGAGAAGGACAAATCTTTCCAAGAGATTGTTATCTTTGTCTTCCTATTAAACATTTCCAAAAAGGCGCCTGACATTTCCCTGGACATTGTTGTTGAATTTAAACTACAGATGAAGAACAAACTTTTTAAAATCGCCAGGGAAAAGCAGGGACTGTGCCTTGAAGACACGATAGTTTTTTTATTTCTTGACATCCCAGCTGAAGTAATGAATGCAAGAAGGAGACTGAGAGAAACAACAAAGATTCTGCGTGATAAAGGAATTCAGTATAGGTGGTTACCGCTAGGCCATCTAGTGGTCAATATGGAAAATCAAACTTTTACTGTATATAATGAGGCATCTGGCAAGGAACTAATTGACAGTGTGATTAAACAAAAGTCTGGAAGAGTTTGAATTGGGAAATTATGTTTTCTTAAGGAGAAGTTGAGAGTATTAAAAAGAGAATTTTATATATTCTGTTAGCTAAAGATATGATAAATGGGAATGAAAATGGAGATTGAATTGTTAAAGCCAATGGATTAGCAAGGAGGTGGTGGGTGTGCCCCCCCCCCCCCCAGACCTCTGACTGTAGAGATTTTTCTGCAGCACCCAGCTTTGGAGGTAACCCTGTCCAGCTCTCTTTTGCAGGCACGAGAGAAAATAGTTAAAGTTTTAAAAGTTAGGTGTGTAAAGATGTAAGTATGTGAAATAAGTAGTTTTGGAAACAAAAAGGATATAATTAGGATTAGAACAAGAACAAGGAAAAGTGGTACGGGGATCGGGTGAAATTGGGTAAAGAAAGGAAATAAGATAAAGAGGAAGGAGTTTATTTATTTGTTGTTAGTATTCAGTTTGATTTGTAGAAGATAATAAGCAACTCCAGTGATTGGAGAGTGATTGCTGCTGATTGCTGAGGAGTGCCTCTGCTCCACCCTCTTTGCATTTTAAGCTGCGCCTTGCCAAAGGCTGAGCACATCTCACAGAGGTCTGAGAGGAGCAGAACAGAGCAGAGCAGCTCTCATAGCTGAGGCAGCTGGAGAAGTTGCTGAGAATTTCTGAGTTTTGAAAGACTTCATTCTGAGGTTTGTGGGGCTGCCTAAAATTCTGAGGTGTGATAGCTGGGGAACTACTGTTTGTTTGGTCTTTGTTTGCTCTTTGTTTGGTTGAGTGGGCTAAAGGAGAAAGAGATTGAGAGTGATTGCTGCTGATTGCCAAGGAGTGCCTCTGCTCCACCCTCTTTGCATTTTAAGCTGCGCCTTGGCCTGTGGCTCTTGGCCTGGGGGCTCCCTAAGGACCAGGAACCCAGATCCCTGATTTCCTTGTTCTCCCAATAAGGTAAGTTGACCCTCCAGAAGGGGAGCCACTTAAACAAACAGCATTTAAAGAGGACTGTATATTTATTATATATATATAATAAAGATAGAATGCCAGCAGGGGGTTGGGGGCTTTCCAGTGTTTTGCACTGAGTGTCACATGTACGACTATCTGCCCAAAGGACAGAAGTCTTGGGTGTGTGCTCGATGCAAGGAGCTCCTGGTCCTCAGGGAACGAGTTCGAATCCTTGAGGCTGAGGTGACTGCCCTGGAGAAGCAGAGACGGTCAGTTAGGCACTTGGGGAAGACTCTCAGGGGCATATTAGATGAGCCCTGCTCTGAACGTAGCAGCCCCGTTGCTGCCAGAGAGCATGAGGGTCGAGAGGGAACAGGGCACCGTGCTGAGGATAAGGGGAATGCGCCCTCAGAAGGGACCTCTTCTTCGGTTGGTGAGCGGAAATCCTTTTGCGCCAAGGAACCATCCCTGGGCAGGGGGAGAGGGGGGGGTTGGTAGTTGGTGATTCAATCCTTAGGCAAGTAGACAGCTGGGTGGCGAAACCGCATACTGACCGTATGGTGACTTGCCTGCCTGGTGCGAAGGTAGCGGACATTACGCGTGTAGTAGATAGGCTGATAGACAGTGCTGGGGAGGAGCCTGTGGTCGTGGTGCATGTTGGCACCAACGATGTGGGGAAATGCAGTCGTGAGGTCTTGGAGGAAAAATTTAGGCTGCTAGGTGGGAGACTTAAGGCCAGGACCTCCAAGGTAGCCTTCTCAGAATTGCTACCTGTTCCACGTGCAGGGCAGGAGAGGCAGGCACAAATTAGAAGTCTCAATGTGTGGATGAGATGATGGTGTAAGGAGGAAGGGTTTAAGTTTGTTAGGCACTGGGATGCTTTCTGGAACAAGCAGGAGCTGTACAAAAGAGACGGTCTCCACTTCTCCCCGGATGGAACCAGGCTGCTGGTGCTTAAAATCAAAAAGGTGGCAGAGCAGTTTTTAAACTAAATCTTGGGGGAAAGCCGACAGGGGATGAAATGTCTCTGGTTCAGGAGGACTCGTCTCAAAGAGATGAAGGGTTGGCTGCTATTTTTCCACCGGGTAACGGACCAGAGTTGTCCACTGTGATGGTGACAAACAGTATGGACTGTCTGCCGGAGTCTCGAGGCGGCAGGAGGAAGGTGGTGGGCCTAGCTTGCCTGGGAAATTATAGATGTTTGTATGCAAATGCTAGAAGTGTTCAAAGTAAAATTGGTGAATTGGAATGTTTAGCGTTGAGAGAAAACATAGACAAGTTCCTCATCAAAGACTCCTTAGAAAGCTTGAGAGTCATGGAGTAAAAGGACAGGTCCTCTTGCGGATCAAAAACTGGCTGAGTAATAGGAAGCAAAGAGTGAATATAAATGGGCAGTCTTCGCAGTGGAGGACGGTAAGCAGTGGGGTGTCGCAGGACTCAGTAATGGGTCCCATGCTCTTTAACTTGTTCATAAATGATTTAGAGTTGGGAGTGAGCAGTGAAGTGGCCAAGTTTGAGGATGACACTAAATTTTCAGGGTGGTGAGGAACTCCAAAGGGATCTGTTGAGGTTGGGTGTGTGGGCGTCAACGTGGCAGATGTGGTTCAATGTGGCCAAGTGCAAAGTAATGCACATTGGGGCCAAGAATCCCAGCTACAAATACAAGTTGATGGGGGTGTGAACTGGCAGAGACTGACCAAGAGAGAAATCTTGGGGTCGTGGTAGATAACTCACTGAAAATGTCAAGACAGTGTGCGTTTGCAATAAAAAAGGCCAATGCCATGCTGGGAATTATTAGGAAGGGAATTGATAACAAATCAGCCAGTATCATAATGCCCCTGTATAAATCGATGGTGCAGTCTCATTTGGAGTACTGTGTGCAGTTCTGGTCGCCGCACCTCCAAAAGGATATTATAGCATTCGAGAAAGTCCAGAAAAGGGCAACTAGAATGATTAAAGGGCTGGAACACTTTCCCTATGAAGAAAGTTTGGGACTCTTTAACTTGGAGAAACGTCGACTGCGGAATGACATGATAGAGGTTTACAAGATAATGCATGGGATGGAGAAAATAGAGAAAGAGGTACTTTTCTCCCTTTCTCACAATACAAGAACTTGTGGGCATTCGATGAAATTGCTGAGCAGACAGGTTAAAATGGATAAAAGGAAGTACTTCTTCGCCCAAAGGGTGATTAACATGTGGAATTCACTGCCATAGGAGGTGGTGGTGGCCACAAGCATAGCCACCTTCAAGAGTGGTTTAGATAAAAATATGGAGCACAGGTCCATCAGTGGCTATTAGCCACAGTGTGTGTGTGTGTGTGTGTATATATATATATATATATATATATATATATATATATATATATATATATATATATATATATATATATATATATAAATTTTTTTTGCCACTGTGTGACACAGAGTGTTGGACTGGATGGGCCATTGGCCTGATCTAACATGGCTTCTCTTAGGTTCTTAAGCAAAAACCGAAATGTATTTATATGAGATGTATAAACATGTTGATATATGTATACTTGATAAAATATTAATTTAGCTGCAAAAAAAAAAGGTCCTGAAAAAGAGCCCTGCCCTCATGGCCCACTTGCCCCAGATGGAAGGGGGAGAGAAAGAGGGAGTGAAGCCTCATAGTGGCTCCCACCCATTTTATATGGGGTGAAGTCTGCCAGCCTGTGCTTTCCTCAAGCAAAGTGGTGGCTGCAGGCTCATGGCAGCAGCTGTGGCAGCTCCTGCCAACCTCTGAAGCAACTCTGCAAGAACGTTCCTGCAGCTATCTTTGCAGACTCAGAATGAAGCCTATTAATTTGTTACCTTTGGTCAAGGATCCCTGCTAACAGTGCATGAATTCAAAGCTTTGGAAAGAAAAACACCTTTTACTGATACAAGTAAAGCTTGTCTTGCTCACCTGTATCCTTTATGGCTCTCCTGTTATCCCCAAAGGCTTGTTATATTGTGCGGGAGTCATGCCTAAGCTGAGCAATTAAACAACTTTTATTGCCACAAAGGGCTGCTTTGCTAGTGAGGTGTGAACAAGCGGAAATGTGTAAACCCTAAGGTAAACAGGTTGCAGGTTTCAATTGCACTGACTTCAGGCAGCCCAAGACCTTTCTGAACATTGCAACATCAGTGAGTCATCTTGGAATGTCACTGTGACAATGTCCTGACGTGGAGCGAAGCACGGAGCTTTTACTGTCTTGCAATGTGAAAAGAGTTTGGAGCTTCCTAATTAAGCGCTAGGAGCTAAAACTCTGTACTCTGCAGTACCCTGCAGTTCTGTAGCACTCTGTAGTTCTGCACAAACAAAAAGCTGGTTTCATGTGCAGACTAGAACTTCACTTGTAAATGGTCATGTTTCTTGCTCTTAAGGCTGTGAAAGTGCACAGTGCCTCAAAATCGCTAAAAACAAAATAGCACAGAAGTTGTTTTATACATCAGAGGGTAGAGCTTCAAAGAAAGCTCTCTGGCCTTCTACGTAACTTGCAAAAGCAAAATAAATCATGCTAAATATTCATGTGTGTGAAAGCATGTATAATTTCAAATACGTGGAGTTTCTCATGGAGGCTGCAGAATCTGCTCCCCACACCCCACCCCTGGTTTGGTGTAGTGGTTAAGTGTGAGGACTCTTATCTGGAAGAACCGGGTTTGATTCCCCACTCTTCCACATGCACCTGCTGGAATGGCCTTGGGTAAGCCATAGCTCTTGTAGAAGTTGTCCTTGAAAGGGCAGCTGCTGTAAGAGCCCTCTCAGCCCCACCCACTTCATAGGGTGTCTGTTGTGGGGGGAGAAGATGTAGGAGATTGTAAACTGCTCTGAGTCTCTGATTCAGAGAGAAGGGCAGGGTATAAATCTGCAGTGTTCTTCTTAGCACAGAATTTGGAATGTTATGATGTAGTATTTTTAGAGTACAAAAACTAAGCATGGGGGGTACAAAAGGTACATTTTACCCTTATAGGCATCAAATGCAGAAAAAAATCAATAGAAATAATTGAGCAAATAATAAATTCCTCTAATTCTGTGGTAAAAAGAAATACAGGATCACTTTCCCCGCTGTAATTCCTAGCAGGAGAATACGTGGAGGGATTGCCACAAAAATTGGCTTGGATTTTTTTTTTTTTTGTACATAGATGTTTCAGGCAGCAGTACATGTTTTGATGCATCTTAATGATGGCCTGAAGAACCTCTTCTACTTTGAAGGTTATATTCTCTCTCTTACTCAGGATGCCTGTTCCTGATTCTGAGACATCATTGGCCTAATCTTGGCAGGATATTTTATTTGCCTGTCATTATCTGGAGCTTGTTAAATCCTTTTTGGCTTAGTAGAAGCGGATGCCATTATGTCATTTCATTGCTGTTTCTGGTACAACAGCTGTCAGTCATTTCCACTCCCATTTTTACAGATAGGGAATTGAGAGAGAGAGAGTGATGTCATCCAAGGCTTCCAAGAGATTGCAGAGGTGAGGGAGAAACTGAAGACTGCCCTTCAAGGTTCAGCCCTGACAATCTGGTTCATCCAAACATAAGGAGGACCTTTCTTCTTTCATGTCATTTGTCCATTAGCCTCTAGCTTCTCAGTAGCTGATTATACAAATTGTAATAAAACTGCTTGAATATTTTCAGCCTCAATTTCCCCAAATATATGTACAGCATGGTTGGACTTAAGGTATCTGTTCCCATCTTGGTAAAATAAGCCAATTGAGCAGAGCTTAGAGGTTTCCTGGCTGAAGCAGTGAAACTGTAGCCAAGAGATCTTCTGGATGAGGTTCAAAGTTTCTCTTGATTTATGGGGCTTTTCAGAAACAATGTAAAGCCTGCAACATAAAGCATCAGAGCTCTATGTTGCTTAGGCTTGCCAATCCCCAGGTCCCAGCAGGGGTTCTCCCGCTTTCCCAGGCTCCTTCCCGCTTCCAGTCAGCTGGCTGGGGGGGGGGGGAGAAGCCCCGCCCCCACAGCCACCATGTGCCTTTTTACCTCTGGAGCCTTCAGACACCACTTGGAAAGGCTTCCTCTTGGAATGGTGTGTCTGTGTCTTTAAGGCTGTATGGGGGCAGGGGGAGGGAGCAAACAGAACAACATGGCTGCTCCCAGTGGCTGTGAAAGCCGCCCAGACCCTCTGTTGGTTGCACAATCTTTTCAGAGGTTGTTTGCATAGGAAAGGTAAACTTGAACCTTTGGTTGCTCTGTGTTAATTTGAAGAAGTTGGAAGTTCAGCGACTTGTGAGTAGAGATGCTAATCCCCAGGAGGAAGCAGGCCCTACCCCTCAGAGTTATCAGAAATGGGGGGGAGGGAAATGTCTGCTGGGCACTTCATTATTCCCTATGGAGATCGATTCCTATAGGGTATAATGGAGAATTGATCTGTGGGTACCTGGGGCTCTGGAGTGGCTGTTCTTTGAGGTAGAAGCACCAAATTTTCAGCATAGCATCTGATGACTCTCCTCAAAATGCTCTCCAAGTTTCAAAAAGATTGGACCAAGAGGTCCAATTCTATGAGCCCCAAATGAAGGTGCCCCTATCCTTCATTATTTCTAATGTAGGGAAGGCATTTAAAAGGTGCATGGTTCCTTTAAATGTGATGGCCAGAACTCCCTTTGGAGTTCAATTGTGCTTGTCACAACTTTGTTTATGGCTCCACCCCCAAAGTCCCCAGATATTTCTTGAATTGGACTTGGCAACCCTAATGTTGCTGCCACTGTTGATTCTACTATGTCTCCCAATGGCTATTTTTAATTGATTTTATTTTTTCTATTTATTTATTTTGATGCTCAAGAGATGGGGCATAAATGTTGCAAGGCGAGTAGCAGGGATTGCAAGAGTGAGGCCTGAGGAGAGCCAGTTTGGTGTAGTGGTTAAGTGTGCGGACTCTTATCTGGGAGAACCGGGTTTGATTCCCCACTCCTCCACTTGCACCTGCTAGCATGGCCTTGGGTCCGCCATAGCTCTGGCAGAGGTTGTCCTTGAAAGGGCAGCTGCTGTGAGAGCCCTCTCCAGCCCCACCCACCTCACAGGGTGTCTGTTGTGGGGGAGGAAGGTAAAGGAGATTGTGAGCCACTCTGAGACTCTTAGGAGTGGAGGGCGGGATAGAAATCCAATATCTTCTTCTATCTTCTTCTTCTAAATGCACTGCAAAAATAGTGTTCCTTGCATTACCCAAGTGTTTTTTTAATACTGGCATATTCAGGGGAAGAGAAGGAATGAGAAAGAAAGGTAAAAGCTGCTTGATCCAGACACAAAACTGACTGCTAGAGGTTTTGATTTGGGGGTGCGTGTATATTTATCGCAAAAAGTTAGAAAACTGTGAGTCAGGTTCCTTTTAAGACTCCTTAAATCTCTTTACTCAGACACTTTAAAAATAAATTTCATGTATTATTTGAAGGGTAAAAATATAGTCTGTTACTCTGTGTTTACACAGCCCTTCTCCAGTGCCCTCCAATTACCTCTCTTATGCTGCAATTTAATTTATACCCCTGGAGCAAAATGTCTTGATGTGGAAGACTCAGGTCTTCTGAGCTGTGAGCAGAGAGTCTTAAAATTACCCCCTTTGGCCCCTGGGAATATCATTACAGAACCTGCCAAATAGACTGCAAAATCTTGGCTTATCCAGTTTATTTTAACACAATTTCCCCAACATGTCTACTAAGCAATCTGCTGGGTAGAATATTTTTAAGTCTGCAGAGAGATTCTAGACCATTATATCAGACATCTTTTTGTTAAGGTACCTGTCACCCATTAGTACTAGCTAGGCAGGCAAATCATAGTAACAGCAGGCCTGTTCATAATAATCAAGATGACCAGCCTCATGACAATTCTAAGTGCTGAATTACATCTATAGCTGTAGAGATGCAACTTGAGAAGGGGCCAGTAGAGCAGTTAATAATATGAGGTCCCATCCTCATCACAATGCAAGGGGAAGCAAAAACTCATTTAACTCAGTGTGTAATAGACACACACAGGGCTTTTTTTTGTGCAAGAAAGCACAGGAACTCAATTCTGGCTGGCTTGATATCAGGGGTGTGTGGCCTAATACGCAAACAAGTTGCTACACACGTATCTCTATCTCAGTGTTGCAAAGAGTGAAAAGTCAGTTCAATTGGGGGGAATTCCAAATATACAGCTGTCGTGAGACCACTGTCGTCTGGGAGAAGCTGTAGCTTGTGCTTAATATATTTAATTTATGATTGTGTTTTAAGTTGCCAAGTGGGAGTGGGGGATCCTCCAAGTGGGAGTGGGGGATTCTCCATTTTGAGGGTTCCTGCCCACCATCAGAAGCCCCACCCCAACAGCCACCACCCACTGCAACATCCCCAGCCTGATGACATCAAGTGGAAGTGATGTCATCATGCTGGAGACGTCACACTTTGACACTCTGGTATTTTGGGCAACACTCTATGGTATTTTGAGCTTTTGCCTCAAACACCAGAGCGGCATCTCTGGCATGATGTCACTTTGACTTTATGCCATCATGCTGGGGGTGTTGTGCATAACGATGTTGCCCTGCCCCCCACTCCTGGAAAGTTCCCTCTCACCCCCTGCCAGCGAGAAGGTAGGACCTACCTATCTGGCCCCACTCACTTCCTTAAAAACACTTGGAAGGCTCCAGAAGGTGTTAGCTGGTGCCATGGTGCCCATGGGCACCACACTGGGGATCCCTGCTCTATACCATACCAAACCTTTGATGGCATAACAGTTGCAAATAAAAATACACAATATAAAAATTTAAACATTGGAGCTAAAATCAAAATGAAACCGAGCTTACAGATGTATTCATACATGGTCAGATTTAAATTTAAGGATGTCAATCCCTGTTCTATAGTAAATGGACATAAAAGACATTTAAAAATCAAGCCAGTGAAGAACACTTTGATCTCATAATACATTCTGGCAGCAAACTTTAAAGTCACCATATTCCAGTGAAAACATTTTATAGGAAAACTGCTTAAGTTTGCTTGGAAAGGGGACTGGCAGAGAAGACTAGGGGCATGCTTCTCAGTAAAAAGCTAAGAAAGTCTTGAACTTTTTCTGCAAATTTTCAGGGAAAGTGTGAAAAAACTAAATGCATTTCAAGGCGAGCTTTCCCATCTCTACTTATCATGCAATACTAAACATAAATTGTTGAGTTCTGCTGATTTACTCCCAAGCAAATGAGTATAGATGTACCGCCTCAGTTTCTGAACTGCCTTTGTTGTCCAGTCCTTTTTATTGGGAATAATGCTGAAATCCTTGGCACACCTGTTTAGGAACTGCATTTAGGGATTGTTTAAGGATTGCCTATTGAACTACAGAACTTTATTATTTCCAGCCTGTTTAAAAATCAATACTCAGAGTAACTCACAATAATAAAATTATTAATTTATTTAAAATATCTATTAGTCATCTTTCTACTTTAAGATAGCTTACAATATAAATAAAACAACAATTGTTGAAAGTACACAAAATGTCACAATTTAAAATCTTCAATCAGGACTGCCAATACCTAAAAACTAAATTATTCAAGTGCAATTCTAAATAAAACCTCCATGGGAAGCAGGGCCAGATCTAGGGGGGAGCAGAGCACTTGCCCCAGGCACTACCAGAGGGGGGGCACCAAATTGGGTATAAAGTCCATTCTATTCTATGGGCCTATCAGATAGAATGGGCCCATAAAGGGGCATCATTTTTTTTATTTTGCCCCCCCTCAAAAAACATGTAAGTCCGGTCCTGCTGAGGAGGTTGTTCCATAGTCCACCCAAAGTTAAAATAGATGGCTACCATTTTAAAAAAGGGAAAGGGATGTAACTAAAATAAGAACTTTAGGAATTAAAAAAAATACTTTTCTGCAGATGTTGCCAGACCTCTAGACCAGGGGTGTAAAACATGCAGTCTCCAGGCAGTATCTGGCCCCAGGGGCAACTGGCTCCCTCTTACTTACTTCTCTGGGGCTGCTGCTGCTGAAATCGCATCACAGCTAGCTTTTGTCCAGTTCCTTCTTACTGGTTCCTGCTTTGTGCAGGAGAGAACCAAGCCACGCCTCTCTAGACTCCATTGGCTGAGCTCACCTCCTTTGGGAGGAAGGGAGATGGAAGGAAAGAGAAAGCTAGTGCTTTCTGGGCACCTGGGTGAGCAGGCTGGGCAGCTGCCTGCTCCATTCCTCCTCTTCATCGCTGGGCCCATGTCTGCCCTGCTGCTGCTGGCCTCTCTGATATTGGCAAAGGGCTTCACAGCACTGTGCCTCCTCCTGCCCCAGTATCAGAGATGCATTTCTCTTTCAATGAAGAAGACACCAAGGCGGTCAGGTTGGTGGTGGCTCGGCTTGGAGGGCGGGGGGCGGGAAATAGAGTGGCCTGGTGCCCGCCAGAGCCCCCAAACTGCCTGGTGTGATGATGTCACTGGCGAGCATGTTCTTTGCACATGCAATAACTTTTTCTGAGGAGGGGGCACACAGTGAGGTTCTGCCTTAGGCGGCAGGACCCCATGTACCGGGCCTGTTTATATAATAGAATAATTTGATGTTTATAATGAACAACTGAAATATCTATAAGTCCTATATTCAACCAACCATTATGTTGTATATCTAATCCTTCTGAGTAACTAACTTATAGACTGTTTTAAATAAGGCCCCCAAAGACGGAAGTGTGATCATGAGAGAATTGCCAGTTATCGCTGTTTCCTAGGAAACAGAAGACAAACACATGGGAGGATAGCTATAGACTGGAACGTGCAGCCTTGACTTATCCAAAATATAGACCTGAGAACTCCTTTAAATATATTTTGGTGCTGAATTTGCATGCCCAGGATTCTGGCACATAAGTCTGGCGCCGTTACATCAACTGTCTATAATAGTTAAGTTTCATTTTCCTTTAGTTCTGGCAACTGCTTTATCTCAATAAACACTTCTTCTGCATTCACCTGAGAAATCCACTTGAATGATACTCAGAACAAAATCTTACAAACAGCAATGTTTCATTTCAGGTAAAAGCTTTTGTTCTTCTTCAGAGGGAGGGAGAGTGGGTGGATGGATTCTTCTGCCAAGCACAATTTAACCTGAGATTGCTGTGCTCTGTTGTTTTGAGACTTGGTCTTCCCCCCCCCCCCCTCCTTCCCTCACACACACAGATATGTGCAGGTGTATTTAAAGGAAGGGGCATTTTGGGATAAAGGGAAAGAAGAATTAAAATAAAATTATTTTGGTTTATTCTGAAAAGGGCTTTTTAAACATTAGATTTCTCAGTGTCTATCTGGAATTTAATTTTCTTTCAAAAAGACCCTGGTTAGGAATTAGAACACTTGGATTGGATTTCATTGTTTAATGGCTAGAAGTAGATGGCTAACTATGTAAAAAAATACATTTATGGTTCCATATGTTCCAGTTCAACGTCTTCCTAGGACCCTGTCTGTCTTTCTAGCACTGATTTTGCCCAGTCTGAAATCAACACATTATTTCGCTTGGACAGATCCCCTTCTCCAGTTTAAACAGATGGTGAAAAAAGAAAGAAACCTAACAGCACAGATTGCAATCTTTATTAATGGAAAGGAGCAAGAGTCCAGTACCACCTAACAAAATTTGCAGCAGGGCATGAACTTTCATGAGTCACTGTTTACTTCTTCATATAAAGCTAGAATGCGTCCATTGGTCCTTATATCTTGGAGAGTGGAATGATTTCAGATATCAAATGACAATAGCAGGCATTGGTAATGAGACAGGAAACCTAGGTCTCAATTTAGTCCTGGAGGATGCACTGAGCATTATCAATTGCAATTCAGCAGTCTCTCTATTTCTAATCTCCCTTTGAAATTCCTTTGTAAGAGAATGGCTACTCTTAGGTCAGCAACTGAATGTCCTGGAAGGTTAAATGTTCCCCCACTGGTTTTTTAATGTTTTGTTTTCTAAGGTTAGGCTTATGCCCATTTATTCTTTGCATCCACCTGTATTGAATCCTCCTGGACAAAACTGAGACTTAGGCTTCCTGTCTCATTAGCAGTGCTGGTATCTCCACTCCTACTTCTTCTACGTATCACACCTAATCCAATCAAGCCTGTTATTGTCATTTATCTGCTATTGTCATATGGAATCTGAAATCACCTTTATAAAGTTTACATCTCTGGTACCTCATGTTACATTTTATTACACACATTGCCTGGCACAACAAAGTGACATTTATGTCAGAATTGGCCCTTGTTACAAAGGAGTTCAACACCCCTGTGTTTCCCAGACTTTGGGTTGGGACCCAAAAGTGAGTCATGAAGTCTCTGAAAGTGGGTTGCCGACTAGCTCTCCCTAATGGCCTCCCTTGTATCTTGGAAATACTCTTTTTTGTATCTTGCAAACCAAAATCTGACCCTGGAAACAGTAGCTTCCTGGACACCGTATATTAGTTGGTATTTTTTTTCTTCCCTGCATATACATGTTGATCAAGTAAAATGTGTCCTGATGATCCCTAGAGTGAGAATCTTAGGGGAGATTAAAGGGAGCAGTGGAAAGGAGATGGTGGCTGAAGGCTGGAATGTAACTTCCATATGCAAAAGATCTGTATGTTGGAATGCCACTTGTTTGAAGTTCATAGTTGAGGAAGCTGTGCCCCTTGTGCATTGTTTGTTGGTTTCTCAAAAGCATCTGGTTAAATGGAATACTGAACTAAGAGGGTGCCAAAATCACAGTTTTACTTGGGCACCAAAAAACCTTGGGCTAGCCCTGGAGGAGTCACCATACCAAGAAGATGTGAACTTGTGCATCACCATACTGAAAAGGTTGGAAACTACTGCTCTAGAGAAAGAAATCCACATAATAACTTCTATTAGGACAACCAAATTGACACAGTACATTGTGCAAGCTTTTAAACTCACCAGAACACTTTATGAGGCTGGATGTTACAAAATTTTAAAAAGACAGAAGGGTAGAAAGCAGATTGTTCAGGCCATACTGTTAATGAAAGAAAGAACTGTACCTTCTTCAATGTAAGCTTGCATAAGCTTACATGTCAGGCTGTATGCTATCTAGATCTTACCGCCCCCCCTCCCATGCACATACACACCTTCTCTTTAAAGCTGTTTAAATCCCTACTTGTTCTCTAGATTTCCCAGTTCTTCTCCAAACTTGGCTATGAACATAACACTAACATGCTGATAATAAGCCATATTTCCTGCTTTGAACTTAGTTGGTTACCCCTTGTGTCAAATGAGCAGGACTGCAGAGCATGGGAAGGCATTGCAATCTCTCTGTATTGGAGACAGGTCAGGCAGAGTTTGTTGTAAATTTTGTAGCCACTGAAGTTTATTGCATGCAATGTGCACGGTGATCACCATGGAAGGCAAGGCTTCACAGGCTACGTAGGCAGTTAGGGTTGCTAATCCTTGAAAGGGGGGGGGGGGCTGAAGATCTCCCCTGGAGAAAATGGTTGCTTTGGAAGGCAGACTCTATGGCATTATACTGTACTGAGCCCCCCCTCCCCATGCTCCACCCCCAAATCTCCAGGAATTTCCCAACCCAGAGCTGGCAACCCTATATGCAGCAGTAATCCTCTGTCATAGCACGAATGATAGTCATTTATTAGCCAAAGGCCATTACATACTCAGTATACATCCAGGGCTAATAAAGGTCAGGCAAGAACCAACAACAACAGAATAGAAGGAAAAAGGAACATTAACCAAATAGCTTCTAGACAATGTTTAAAAGACAATTATCAACTCTCATAGCACATAAACAATTCTCTCTGGCAAATGGGGTACATGTGTAGAGAGTAGAAAACAGCAGTTGTGTAACCCACTGCTCCAATGTTTGTTGCAATCCATCAAGCCACTAATAAACTTTTTATAATGCACTCCAGCCTCAGTTGATTTGGAAGTCTCTATACCAACTACTGAGTAATGGTAGAGGAAATCCTCAGGGCTGGAGTTGAACCCTCCCTTTTTTTGTTTGATGGCCTTTGTAAGTAGGATGTACCTGCTCGAATTCCAAAATCCATAGACTTGGTACTGAAAAAATGCACTGCCTGCTTGAAACTTGTCAAGGCAAAGGAAACTGACATGCTACAACCATTGGGGTTCCTCCTGCAGCAAAAGATTAAAAGGACCGCTTCACCAGCCACAGTGGAATACTAGTCATAGAAGCTGTTTTTCTGGCTGACCAATTTAATAGTTGCAACAATGAGCCTTGAAATTAGTTTTGCCAGACTCCCGGTCTGGGTAGGGGTCCCCTGCTTTTGTGGGCTTCTTTCCATTTCTGACCAGTGGGGAAGGCCCCACTCCAAGCCCAGCCCCTATCAATGGCCACCCATGCCCCCCCTCTCCCTCCTCTCCTGTGAGATTTAAGGGATCCTCCAGCTGATCCAGGGGAGCATGTGGCCTGCTGATCAGCTGGAAGGCCTTTTAAACCTTGCAGGAGGGGAGGGAGAGGGGTGGCTGCTGGCCACATGCCTGAACTCCAAGTGGTGATTCATTGCTTGGAATTCAGGCATGCAAAAACCCCACTCGCCAAAAGCATTTAAAAGGTCCGTGGTCCCTTTAAATGCTTTTGGTGAATGGGGGCTGGACCTCACACATCTGCATTCTAAGCAGCATTGCTGGTTGGAGTTCAGGCATGCAGCCCGTGGCCACCCCTCTCCCTCCCCTCCTGCAAGATTTAAAGGGCCCTCCAGTGGATTAGCTGGGGGGCCCTTTTAAATCTTGCTGGAGGGGAAGGAGAGGGGTGGCCACAAGTGGGCATTGTTGGGGATGGGACACCCCCAACATGATGTCATCACATTGGGGACATCCTCTCCCCCTCCAGTATTGCGCCCCAAAGTCCCACACTGGAGATGAGGTCAGACCTGGCAGTCCTACTTGAAACCCTTCAGAGCACAGAAAGGGGACACTTGCCAGGTTTCATATGTTTTGCCAGCTGGGGGGCAGGGATAGCCATTCGATGTAACAATGAGGCATTGGCCCAAAGAATTCAGCAGCCAGAGTATGATTTTTTATTTATTAAACAGCTTTTGTGAACCACCAGAAATACAGCCACTAGCACCTAACTCCAATTGGGAGCTTCACTTCGGTGGCCACATGATGACTTGGTAGGAAGTATTGACATCTAGACTCCACTGAAAGATTCTGCAGCCCAAGGTGTCCACTGCCATTAAATATGTGTCTGTTTCTACTCCTTGGAATTGTTTTATCCAGGGCTTTTTTTGTAGCAGGAACTCCTTTGCAAATTAGGCCACACACCCCTATGTAGTCAATCCTCATGGAGCTTACAGTAGGCCCTGTAAGCTCTTGGAGGATTGGCTACATCAGGGGTGTGTGGCCTAACATACAGAGAAGTTCCTGCTACAGGAAAAGCCCTGGTATCATTCTGTTGTGACCCACCATGAGCCTGCTTGTGGGGAAAGGCAGGATATAAATCTCATGAAATAAATAAATAAATTCCTTCATGCTTCTCACCCACCATTCTTAGGACAATCCCCCCTCCCATTTTTGCCTACCTTGTTCCCTGGACCTCATAGGACCCTTTGTGTCTTTCCTCCCCACTTCTAGGAATTCCAGCTGTTGACAGTAGCTGAATGTTCCCGTCTTTGCAGCCTCAAGGGAGGGGCCCTGGGGCCCTGCCAGTAGTCTATAGATTCTCAGCACAACAGGTTATGTAACTGCACTCTTTGAAAGGGAAGGGAAAAGCAACAACAAAACCTCACTGTATCTGCAAAGACAAATGATGCCAACAAGCCACCCAGAGGCAGACAGCCCTCTGCCTTGGGTCTCTGTTTACTTCTCTCTTGCTCCAAGGAAGGCTTCATATAAATGCATGGGTGTTTTCAATTAGAGCTCCTTGGCCGCTCTCTTTCGTTCACTCCTTGGCAGTGGGCTGACCTCGTGTTTACACTGCCCTGGTAATGGAGCCTGGTGTCCTCAGTCAAAGGCAGCAGAGATGATTTATTCTCGCTGTGCTGGGATTGTCTTTCCCCCGCTGCTGGCAGGAGACGTTTGTTTTTGTGTATGTCCTTCAGTGTGGATAAATGAATTGGATCTAGCCAGCAGAATTCTGAGAGAAAAAGGAAGCTGAACAGGAACTGGCCTGAGAAACAGGAGCACTGTTTGAACTGTAACAGAAGAAAAGAGAAGGGAAAGTAAATGATGTGCAATCTATCCCTCTTATTGACATAGGGTTATTGACCCTAGGCAAGTTCTAGAGGCTAACAATGCACCCCACCCAGCCTGTGGTCTGGCTGATTTGAAATAGGTGCTCATACAAGACAGCTGTTTCAGTCAATCACATTTTTTTATCTCACCATTACCCTGCCATGGAGCTCAAGGCAGTATACATGGTTCTTGCCTCCTTCATTTTATCCTTACAACTCCATGAGGTTAGGTTGAGAGATAGTGTGACTGGTCCAAAAGGATCCAGTAAATTCCATGAATAGGTGAGGATTTGAACTTGGGCCTTGTGGTGACCTATGGGGGAATGCCCTTGGTCCAGTATTGGAAAAAAGGTTGAGAAACCCCCAGGCTGGCACCAGCAACACATTGATTTGAAATGTAGCTGCTGCCCACTTTTTTCACTCTCAGCTGGGAGTTTGACAGACTGAGGTAAAATGGGCAAAGAAACAAACCATTAAGGAAAGTCAAACCTTTATTTCCTTCCTAAAAGTAGTGGCTGCTAAGCTGTTTGTCAGTATGGATGGATGCTTATATAAACATAGCAACAACAGGTTGAATTTAGAATAAGTACAGGTCTAACTGGAGAGTCAAGGGACTTAGGCATAATCAAAGACAAAACAAAATAAAAGCATAAACACATCCAGCTAGCTAAATGCATGTTTGGTATAATTGAAAAAGCGTTATTGCTGGCGGTATCAACACTGGGGTGCAACCTTCCCTTTCTCCTTGCAACTCCAGCAGGATAGGACAGAAGAAGAACCAACAGCTGTTTATTATTGTTATATCTATCCCACCCTTCTCGAAAATGGGCTCAGGGCAGATCACATCAATAAAATTTACGTAAATATAAAACAACTAACTAAAACAGCCAAAAGCAAAATTCCGATGACAGCCAGGTCAAAAACCTAAATCTTGTCTGGCACAAAGAGCAGTGATCAAAGACAATACCTGCTCAACTTAGACTCACAATAGGGCCTGCATATGGCAGGGAGGCCATGTTGATGTTTAATGTCTACTGCCTTAACTAAAGGCCTGGTGGAACAGCTCTCTTTTACAGGCCCTGCGGAATTGCAGCAAGCTTCGCAGGGCCTCGATCTCCAATGGGAGCTGGTTACACCAGGTAGGGGCCAGGATGGAAAAGGTCCTAGCCCTATTTGAGGCTAAGCAGACATCCTTTGGGCCAGGGACAACTAGAAGATGTTTCTCAGCAGAGTGCAGAGGTCTCTGGGGGGTATATGGGGAGAGGCAGTCTCTAAGATATGCTGGTTCCAGACTGTTAACTGTTTTTTTTTTGCAGGGGTGGCTTTGCATGTAGAAGGTCCCAAGCTCAATCCCTGGTATCTCCATTTAAAAGGATTAGGTGATAGGTACTGGCAAGGACATCTATCTACCTGTAACCTTGGAGAGCCATTGCCAATCAGAGTAGACAATATTGACCTTGAGATGGTTAGACACAGGATAAGGCAGCTTCATGTGTTATAGATTTTTGAATTACAGAACCTAATTATCCCATTACCTGATTTCTACCTAGGCTCAGGAAGGATTCTATGCTCCAATCAATTCAAGAGTGAACAAACATGTGGACAAAGGAGAACCGATAGATGTTGTTTACCTTGACTTCCAGAGAGCTTTTGATAAAGTTCCTCATCAAAGGCTCCTTAGAAAACTTGAGAGTCATGGAGTAAAAGGACAGGTTCTCTTGTGGATCAAAAACTGGCTTAGTAATAGGAAGCAGAGAGTCAGTATAAATGGGCAGTCTTCGCAGTGGAGGATGGTAAGCAGTGGGGTGCCGCAGGGCTCGGTACTGGGTCCCATGCTCTTTAACTTGTTCATAAATGATTTAGAGTTGGGAGTGAGCAGTGAAGTGGCCAAGTTTGCGGATGACACTAAATTGTTCAGGGTGGTGAGAACCAGAAAGGATTGTGAGGAACTCCAAAGGGATCTGTTGAGGCTGGGTGAGTGGGCGTCAACGTGGCAGATGCGGTTCAATGTGGCCAAGTGCAAAGTAATGCACATTGGGGCCAAGAATCCCAGCTACAAATACAAGTTGATGGGGTGTGAACTGGCAGAGACTGACCAAGAGAGAGATCTTGGGGTCGTGGTAGATAACTCACTGAAAATGTCAAGACAGTGTGCGTCTGCAATAAAAAAGGCCAATGCCATGCTGGGAATTATTAGGAAGGGAATTGAAAACAAATCAGCCAGTATCATAATGCCCCTGTATAAATCGATGGTGCGGTCTCATTTGGAGTACTGTGTGCAGTTCTGGTCGCCGCACCTCAAAAAGGATATTATAGCATTGGAGAAAGTCCAGAGAAGGGCAACTAGAATGATTAAAGGGCTGGAGCACTTTCCCTATGAAGAAAGGTTGAAACGCTTGGGACTCTTTAGCTTGGAGAAACGTCGACTGCGGGGTGACATGATAGAGGTTTACAAGATAATGCATGGGATGGAGAAAGTAGAGAAAGAAGTACTTTTCTCCCTTTCTCACAATACAAGAACTCATGGGCATTCGATGAAATTGCTGAGCAGAAAGGTTAAAACGGATAAAAGGAAGTACTTCTTCACCCAAAGGGTGATTAACATGTGGAATTCACTGCCACAGGAGGTGGTGGCGGCCGCAAGTATAGCCACCTTCAAGAGGGGTTTAGATAAAAATATGGAGCACAGGTCCATCAGTGGCTATTAGCCACAGTGTATGTGTGTATATAAAATTTTTTGCCACTGTGTGACACAGAGTGTTGGACTTGATGGGCCGTTGGCCTGATCCAACATGGCTTCTCTTATGTTCTTAAGAGGTCTTATCACAGGGAAATAAGAACTGAAGAAGGGTTATGTTGGATAAGAATAAAGATCCATCTAGCCCAGATACTTGAAGAAAATATGTAAGCAGAGCAAGAAGGCAATAGTTCTCCCCAGCTCTTTGGCCCAAGTAGTTGGTACTCAGAGTCATTTTGCGCCTGAATTGGAGTATTCTATTTAAGTATCATGGTTAAGCCATTGACAAATCAACCCCAAGCAAATTCATCCAAAGTTCTTTAAAAAGTCAGTTAAGCCAGTGGCCATTATTATGTCTACTACATTATATGAAAAGGACTTTCCATTATCTGCCCTGAATCCACTGTCAAATTATTTAAATCTGTGACCATAGATCCTATCCACTGTTTTCACTCCAGGTATACTTTATATAAATCTAGCATCCTGTCCACCCACCCAACCCCGGATCCCTTGTGTATGTTTTTAATTTTAAAAGGTCCCAAATGCTTTTGTCTTTCCTCAAAAGAAAAGTACTCTTTGATTATTTGGGCCACCTTGCTCAGCTCCTTTTCTAGCTCTGTAATATATATATTTTTTTCAAACTGGGCAACTAAAGGCAAACAAAATTAAACAGCATATATATAGTAAGGATTTTTTGTTGGTCTTAATATGAATTGCTTTACACTTACATTGAACTACATGTCCCATTTTGTTGCCCATTTATCCAACTTGGGAGAGGTTCTTTGGAGTTCCTGATGACCATCCTGAGTAGAGTTGCCAGCTCTGGGTTGTTTGTATACTGTATGTTTATTCATGATTATTAATGACAGAATTTCAACTTGGATTGGGCCGGAAAAAACATCAGTGAAATGTGGTCTGGAATATCGCTGATCTACCTGTTGCTTGAACCTGGAACCAGGTTGTTGGACTAAAACTGAATTTTTTAGGACTTAAATTTATCCTTGCTCTGGAACAGAGACTTGAATGTTTGGAAAACCCTTAGGAGTACTTGCTGAAATGAACTGAGTTACTACTGGATTCTCTGTTCTGGTCTTATATATATATATATATATACATGGAACAGATGAAACTGAATATATATATATATTTATAGAGTTCATTGTATAGAAGTGTGTTACTTATTTGGACTAATTATATTTTATATTGGATTAAAAATACAACTACACAAACTTTATAAGAATTTTTTGGAATATTTTTATTGTGCCAATTTATACATGGAGGCTTTGGCTTCTTCAGTTTCATCTGTTCCATGTTCCTTACTTAAATTGCTTACCACCTGGAGATTGGCAAGCCTAATCCTGGGCAATTTGCTTCCATCCATAAACTTGATTCCCTGTTTACTCATGCTCTTGCTTGATGCTCAAGTAAACTCTTTGCATGTTATACAGAAAGCATGACAAGGGGACACATATCTCACTTTAAAGCTGCACTTTAAAAAACCAATTTGCACTAACATCTGGCACTCTTAATATTTAGCACTCTAACTATAACTTTTATCCTCCATTCTTCACCGAGATGAATATTGTTTTATATTGCTGGCCACTAAATTGATTGGAATAATTGTATTAGTTATTTAATTGGAATATTATTTAATTGTTTAGCGTTGAAGAAATTTATATATTTATATACCTCTTAGCAAATTAATTGATGGGTAGATAGAGATTGGGGTTTTTTTATCTATTAATGTGCTATTGATGAAATTAAATATTTTTTTAACTAATCAATTAGAGGGGAGTTTTTAGGGTTGGGATTTTTAAATTAAATTAACTATTGATCAAATCCTGGGTGATTTCAATGTCCATGCCAATGACACGGCCTCCAGTCAGGTGATGGGCCTAGTGTCTTCCATGGCGACACTGGGACTCTCCCAATTTGTTACAACTCCCACTCACCTGGCGGGGCACATGTTAGATTTGGTCTTTGCGGCCGGGGTTTTGGTGGACAGTATTACCGCTGAGGCGGTGCCAGGGTCAGACCATTTTGCCCTCAAGGCTCATGTGAATGCTCCATCCCAACCCTGTATGGGCGGAGAGTGGCTTGCCCGTGGAGTCTGATGAACCCTGAGCGGTTCCAAGTGGCTTTGCGGGATTCCTGGCCCCCTGCCGATTCCCTTGATGTCCTGGTTGAGGCTTGGCATGGCCGATTATCCAGGGCCATCAATGAGATCGCACCCCCGACATCCTCTGTGCCCTCGTGTTAAGCTGGCTCCCTGGTACACCCTGGAGCTACGACAGCTGAAGCAAGGGCTCAGACGGCAAGAGAGGCAGTGGCGGCATACTCATGACGAAGTGACGAGAACATCTTATAGAATGTTTATGAGGTCCTATGAGATGGCAGTCAAAGCTACAAAGAAGGATTCCTTTGCGGCTAAGATTGTGTCTGCAAATTCGTGCCTGGCACAATTATTTAGGATAATTTGGAACCTCACAACACTGCCTCAAGGCAGACCAAATGTTAGAGAATTAGAGATTGGCTGTGAGGCTTTTGTGAATTTTTTTTCAGATAAAATCACATCGCTCCGCCATGACCTTCCCACCACATTGGATACAGTGCAAGAACTCGAGGCTCTGTGCCTGTCTTCTGGTTCAGTTCTGGATCACTTTGACGTACTTAGCTTGGGGGAAGTTGATGGAATCCTCTCTACTGTACGCCCAGCAACTTGTGATTTGGACCCATTTCCCTCTTGGCTAATTAAATCTTGCCAGAGGGAACTTAGATGTCCCATACGGGACATCGTAAATAGATCCCTCTCAGAGGGGCATTTTCCAACACCTCTCAAAGAGGCTATGGTCCACCCTCTCTTGAAAAAGATTACAGCAGATCCGGCCGAATTGGCAAATTATCGACCGGTCTCAAATTTACCATTTTGGGGGGAAATTATTGAGAGGGCAGTAGTGTTACAGTTGCAGAGTTTTCTGGATGACGCTTCCATCTTAGATCCTCACCAGTCCGGCTTCCGCCTGGGTCATGGGAGGGAGACAGTGCTGGTCGCTTTGGTGGATGATCTCCAGCGGCATCTGGATCGAGGAGGCATGGCGGTGCTGATGTTGTTAGATCTGTCAGCTGCGTTTGACACGGTAGACCATCAGTTACTGACTTGTTGGCTCGCCAACGCAGGGATTATTTTTTTATTTTTATTTATTTATATTTCGATTTATATCCCGCCCTTCCCACCGAGGTGGCTCAGGGCGGCTTACAACATATAAAACTTACATAGGTTTGGCTTAAAACAGTTAAATAACAACAGTTAAAACAATAATTTAGTAAAACGTAAAACATAAAAAGCAGCGGTCTATCAAAATGCATTCTAGCTCCATCCAAAAATTCTCAGTGTCAGTTAGTTGTTGTAGGCCAGCCGGAAGAGGACTGTCTTGCAGGCCCTGCGGAACTGCCCTAGGTCCCGCAGGGCCCTTACCTCTTCCGGCAGCTGGTTCCACCAGTAAGGCGCCGTTACCGAGAAGGCCCGATCCCTGGTGGATTTCAGATGGGCCTCCTTTGGCCCGGGGATTACTAGCAGATTTTGCGAGCCCGATCTTAGTACTCTCTGGGGAACGTGTGGGGAGAGACGGTCCCTAAGGTAGGCAGGTCCTAGGCCATATAGGGCTTTAAAGGTAATGACCAGCACCTTGTACCGGACTCGGAATATTATTGGCAGCCAGTGCAGATCCCGAAGCCCCGGCCGAACGTGCTCCCATCTAGGGAGCCCTAGTAGCAGCCGGGCGGCGGCATTCTGCACTAACTGCAGTTTCCGAGTTTGGCACAAGGGCAGACCCATGTAGAGGGCATTACAGTAGTCCAACCTCGAGGTGACCGTAGCATGAATCACCGTTGCTAGGTCGTGCTCCAAGAAAGGAGCCAGCTGCCTCGCCCGCCTAAGATATCTGCTATCTGAGCCTCCATTGTTAATGAAGGCTCCAATAGTACCCCCAGATTTTTGACCCTGTGCGCCGCTGTCAATGGCGCCCCGTCAAAGACTGGTAGGGGGATTTCCCTTCCCGGGCCACAACGACCCAAGCAAAGGACCTCTGTCTTCACCGGATTCAGCTTCAGCCCACTCAGCCTAAGCCACCCAGCCACCGCCTGTAGCGCCCGGTCCAAATTTTCTGGGGTGCAGGCAGGCCGTCCGTCCATAAGTAGATAGAGCTGGGTGTCATCAGCATACTGATGACAACCCAACCCATACCTTCTGGCAATCTGGGCAAGGGGGCGCATATAGATGTTAAACAACATTGGGGAAAGTACCGCCCCTTGAGGCACTCTGCAATCAAGCGTGTGTCTCCGGGACAGTTCGTCCCCAATCGCCACCCTTTGTCCCCGACCATCAAGGAAGGAGGAAAGCCATTGTAAGGCCAGCCCCTGAATCCCCGCATCGGCAAGGCGGCAAGCCAGCAACCGATGGTCGACCGTATCGAACGCTGCCGATAGGTCTAACAACATCAGCACCGCCGAACCGCCTTGATCCAGATTCCGTTGAAGGTCATCCACCAGGGCGACCAGCACTGTCTCCGCCCCATGGCCCGGGCGAAAACCAGACTGGCAGGAGTCAAGGACAGAAGCGTCCTCCAGGAAACTCTGTAGCTGCAACGCCACTGCCTTCTCAATAAGTTTGCCCAAAAAGGGCAAATTCGAGACCGGCCGATAATGTGCCAATTCGGCCGGGTCTAACGGATTAGGGAGTCAGCCTTACAGTGGCTTTCCTCCTTCCTTGATGGACGGGGACAAAGGGTGGCAATTGGGGGAGAACTGTCCCAGAGGCACTCACTACATTGTGGGGTGCCGCAAGGGGCAGTTCTCTCTCCGATGTTATTTAACATCTACATGTGCCCCCTTGCCCAGATTGCTCGGAGGTATAGGCTTGGGTGTCACCAATATGCAGATGACACCCAGCTCTATCTACTAATGGAAGGTCAGCCTGCATCCCAAAAAATCTGGACCTAGTGTTGCAAGCCGTGGAAGGTTGGCTTAGGCAGAGTAAGTTGAAGCTGAATCCAATGAAGAAGAACGTCCTTTGCTTGGGTCGTGGCGCTCTAGGAAGAGAAATCCCCCTCCCAGTTTTTGATGGCGTACCACTGAAAGCGGCACACAGGGTCAAAAGCTTGGGGGTTCTACTGGAGCCTTCATTGTCAATGGAGGCCCAGATAGCAGCCACTGCTAAATCCGCGTTTTTCCATCTTAGACGGGCGAGGCAGTTGGCCTCCTTCCTAGAACTCATGACTTAGCAACAGTGATCCATGCAACGGTCACCTCGAGACTGGATTACTGTAATGCCCTCTACATGGGGCTGCCTTTGTGCCGAACCCGGAAGCTGCAGCTGGTGCAGAATGCGGCAGCTAGGCTGCTATTAGGGCTCCTGAAGTGGGAGCACGTACAGCCGGGGCTGCACGAGCTGCACTGGCTGCCAGTTGTATACCGGGTTCATTACAAAGTGCTGGTTATTACCTTTAAAGCCCTATATGGTCGAGGGCCTGCCTACCTGAGGGACCGTCTCTCTCCATATGTGACCCAGAGAGTACTGAGATCAGGGGGAAAGAACTGGTTGACAATCCCTGGGCAGAAGGAGGCCAAACTGAAGAGCACATGAGAACGGGCCTTTTCGATCGTAGCTCCACACTGGTGGAATCAACTACCGGATGAAGTGCGGGCCCTGCGGAGTCTTGATCAATTCCATAGGGCCTGCAAGACTACTCTTTTTAAAACAGCCTTCACTTAAATATAGACCTGTAGACATAATCTATTATATCCAGCCACTAAACTCACTGAGGAAAATATCTGATACGTAGCACCGCAAATGTTAATTTTAATTGTAAATGATGGTTTTAATTATGATGGTTTTATTTAAATGAACTATGTATTAATTGTACTGATGTTTTATATTGCAAGTTGTAATTGATATGTTGTGAGCCGCCCTGAGCTTGCTTCGGTGGGGAGGGCTGGATATAAATAAAATATATTATTATTATTATTCACTTACACTCACTCTTCCACTTCCACTTGCTTCTCTTTGTTGTTCTGTGAAAAGTCATCACAAAAGGATCTATCCTGTATATTCCATGTGAGCTGGAATGTGAGTTGCTGAACTGGAAGACTTGGTTCCCTTCTAGTTCTGCAACTGAAACAAAGGCATTGTTTAGTAGCCAAAAAGTTTCTTGTCCTTACAGGCTCAGTTTCCCCACCATAGCACAAATGTAGAATATAATTTCACAATACTATGAGAGTTCCCTGAAAAAGAAGGTCATGGTACTCTGTTATTGGTGTAGACTGACCCAGCACATCTGCCTGTCAAGTGTGCTTGCTTGCTGGCAAGATGTGCCCCGACTGTACAGTTTCCTTTCCATAGAATCTGATGCCAGGATTCCACACTATTGTTGGAAGATGACATACATATCTTCTTGGTGTGAGGAAGGCAGTGAACCCGCAAGCTCTAAAGTGGACAACAGGGGGCAGTTAAATATTTCTTTTGCTCAAGTGGTTCTGTATTTCTGTTCTTTTTCCATTACCAAGGTAAACTCTGGGAAAACATAACCCTGTTGGTATCAGCTTTCTCTTTTGCTGAACATTGCGCAGAAGAAAATCAAGACTTTATAAACTCCTACAGCAGTCAGCAAATGATCTGAAGAAATCAAGTCAATATCTTTACTAGAGGAAAAGAATAAACATCTGTAGGCTGGAAAGGAAGAGGAGGCAGCTAGTTTGTTATATAATCCTGAAATGCATTGACCTATTTTGGTACCTATGGTGGAAAACGTAACTAATCAGACACTAATTATTGTGGCCTATGCTCTTGCATAGTTCCTATTAATTTCAGTGGGGCTTGCAGAGGAGAATTACATGGTAGGTTGTGCCCCATAGACTAGTTCTGCCTGCTTGTCTGTTCCCATCCCACCCTGTTGTCCTTAATCTGACCCTCAGTTTGCTGTCTGGAGAGGACTCCTCACCTTGTCTCATTACAACCACCATCATCCAGCACTTTTATTTAGTTTAATGCAATTCCTCCTACTTTGTTTCATTGTTTCATTCCAGCACAGAAAACAGAGAGTTGGTGTTTCATGCTTTTGTTGCAGCCCTAAGGCCGTTAAATCCTATCAGAGAACAGTGTACTTTTGCACAGTGCCTCATGGAGGTAGATTGATTTCTAAAAGATTATTATTGAAGAATAATTGATCTGTTTGAGTGGTGTTGTCCAGGCACTCTGAGGCTTATATAAAAGTATACGGAACTTGGAAGTTCATGTTTACCACGCTGAAATATGTGGAGCCGTTCATAAGAACATAAGAGAAGCCATGTTGGAACAGGCCAACGGCCCATCCAGTCCAACAATCTGTGTCACACTGTGGCTAATAGCCACTGATGGACCTGTGCTCCATATTTTTATCTAAACCCCTCTTGAAGGTGGCTATACTTGTGGCCGCCACCACCTCCTGTGGCAGTGAATCCCACATGTTAATCACCCTTTGGGTGAAGAAATACTTCCTTTTATCGGTTTTAACCTGTCTGCTCAGCAATTTCATCAAATGCCCATGAGTTCTTGTATTGTGAGAAAGGGAGAAAAGTACTTCTTTCTCTACTTTCTCCATCCCATGCATTATCTTGTAAACCTCTATCATGTCACCCCGCAGTCGACATTTCTTCAAGCTAAAGAGTCCCAAGCATTTCAACCTTTCTTCATAGGGAAAGTGCTCCAGCCCTTTAATCATTCTAGTTGCCCTTCTCTGGACTTTCTCCAATGCTATAATATCCTTTTTGAGGTGCGGCGACCAGAACTGCACACAGTACTCCAAATGAGACCGCACCATCGATTTATACAGGGGCATTATGATACTGGCTGATTTGTTTTCAATTCCCTTCCTAATAATTCCCAGCATGGCGTTGGCCTTTTTTATTGAGTTATCTACCACGACCCCAAGATCTCTCTCTTGGTCAGTCTCTGCCAGTTCACACCCCATCAACTTGTATTTGTAGCTGGGATTCTTGGCCCCAATGTGCATTACTTTGAACTTGGCCATATTGAACCGCATCTGCCACGTTGACACCCACTCATCCAGCCTCAACAGATCCCTTTGGAGTTCCTCACAATCCTCTCTGGTTCTCACCACCCTGAACAATTTAGTGTCATCCACAAACTTGGTCACTTCACTGCTCACTCCCAACTCTAAATCATTTATGAACAAGTTAAAGAGCATGGGACCCAGTACCGAGCCCTGCGGCACCCCATTGCTTACCGTCCTCCACTGCGAAGACTGCCCATTTATACTGACTCTCTGCTTCCTATTACTCAGCCAGTTTTTGATCCACAAGAGGACCTGTCCTTTTACTCCATGACTCTCAAGTTTTCTAAGGAGCCTTTGATGAGGAACTTTATCAAAAGCTTTCTGGAAGTCAAGGTAAACAACATCTATCGGGTCGCCTTTGTCCACATGTTTGTTCACCCCCTCAAAGAAATGTAACAGGTTAGTGAGGCAAGATCTTCCCTTGCAGAACCCATGCTGAGTCTTCCTCAATAACCCGTGTTCATAAATGTGCCTACTCATTCTGTCCTTGATAATGGTTTCTACCAACTTTCCTGGTATTGAAGTAAGACTGACTGGCCTGTAATTTCCCGGATCTCCTCTGGAACCCTTTTTAAAGATGGGGGTGACATTTGCTACCTTCCAGTCCTCAGGAACGGAGGCAGATTTCAATGAAAGATTACAAATTTTTGTTAGAAGATCCACAAGTTGAACTTTGAGTTCTTTCAGAACTCTCGGATGTATGCAATCCGGACCTGGTGACTTATTAGTTTTTAATTTGTCTATCAGTTGTAGGACCTCCTCTTTAGTCACCTCAATCTGACTCAGGTCTTTCAACACCCCTTCCAAAATTAGTGGTTCTGGGGCGGGCAAAAAGTTCTCGTCTTCCACAGTGAAGACGGAGGCAAAAAATTCATTTAGCTTCTCAGCCATTTCCCTATCCTCCTTCAGTAATCCTTTTACCCCATGGTCATCCAAGGGCCCAACTGCCTCCCTGGCTGGTTTCCTACTTCTAATATAGTTGAAGAAATTTTTATTGTTGGTCTTTATGTTTTTTGCAATATGCTCCTCATAGTCCCTTTTTGCCTGCCTGATCACAGTCTTGCATTTGATTTGCCACAGCCTGTGTTCCCTTTTACTAATCTCACTTGGACTGGTTTTCCACCGCTTAAAGGAGTCCTTCTTACCTTTTACAGCTTCCATTACTTTGTTTGTTAACCATGCAGGCCTTTTCTTATGCCTGTTTGTGCCTTTCCTAACTTGTGGTATGTATTTTCTCTGAGCGTCTAGGATTATAGTTTTAAATAGCGTCCAAGCTTCCCCAAGGGTTTTGACCGTATTTACCTTTCCTTTCAGTTTCCTCCTCATATGCCTCCTCATCTCAGTGTATTTACCCCTTTTAAAGTTAAATGTGGTTGTGGTGGTCTTTTTGGACAACTCCCTGTTTATACAAACGGTGAAATCAATAACATTATGGTCACTGCTCCCAAGTGGCGCGATCACTTTTACATCTCTCACCAAGTCTTGGGCATTACTTAGGACCAAATCCAGGATCGCCCCACCCCTGGTAGGTTCTGAGACCATCTGCTCCATAGCACAGTCATTGAGAGCATCAAGAAACTCAATCTCTTTCTCTCGACCAGAACACATATTGACCCAATCAATCTGCGGGTAGTTAAAATCACCTATTACGACACAGTTTTTACGTTTAGCCGCTATCTTTAAGCCTTCCATCATATTATAATCGTCCTCTCTCTTTTGATTTGGTGGGTGATAACAAACTTCCATAGTTAAATTTCCTTTTGGGCCCTCTATTTCAACCCAAAGCATTTCTAAAAGTGAATCTAATTCTCTGACCTCAGTCTTACTGGACCATATATCCTCTCTGACATACAGAGCCACCCCACCTCCAACCCTTCCCTCCCTATCCTTCTGATATAGCTTATATCCAGGAATCACCGTGTCCCACTGATTCTCCTCATTCCACCAAGTTTCTGAAATTCCCACAATGTCTATGTTTTCTCCCAACACTAAACATTCCAATTCACCAATTTTACTTCGAACACTTCTAGCATTTGCATACAAACATCTATAATTTCCCAGGCAAGCTAGGCCCGCCACCTTCCTCCTGCCGCCTCGAGACTCTGGCAGACAGTCCATACTGTTTGTCACCTTCACAGTGGACAACTCTGTTCCGTTACCCGGTAGAAAAATAGCAGCTAACCCTTCATCTCTTTGAGACGAGTCCTCCCAAACCAGAGACATTTCATCTCCTGTCGGCTTTCCCCCAAGATTTAGTTTAAAAACTGCTCTGCCACCTTTTTGATTTTAAGCGCCAGCAGCCTGGTTCCATCCGGGAACAAGTGGAGACCATCTCTTTTGTACAGCTCCCGCTTGTTCCAGAAAGCATCCCAGTGCCTAACAAACTTAAACCCTTCCTCCTTACACTATCGTCTCATCCACACATTGAGACTTCTAATTTGTGCCTGTCTCTCCTGCCCTGCACATGGAACAGGTAGCACTTCTGAGAAGGCTATCTTGGAGGTCCTGGCCTTAAGTCTCCCACCTAGCAGCCTAAATTTTTCCTCCAAGACCTCACGACTGCATTTCCCCACATCGTTGGTGCCAACATGCACCACAACCACAGGCTCCTCCCCAGCACTGTCTATCAGCCTATCTACTACACGCGTAATGTCCGCTACCGTCACACCAGGCAGGCAAGTCACCATACGGTCAGTACGCGGTTTCGCCACCCAGCTGTCTACTTGCCTAAGGATCGAATCTCCAACTACCAACCCCCCCCCTCTCCCCCTGCTCAGGGATGGTTCCTTGGCGCGAAAGGATTTCCACTCACCAACCGAAGAAGAGGTCCCTTCTGAGGGCACATTCCCCTTATCCTCAGCACGGTGCCCTGTTCCCTCTCGACCCTCACGCTCTCTGGCAGCAACGGGGCTGCTCCGTTCAGAGCGGGGCTCATCTAATACGCCCCCGAGAGTCTTCCCCAAGTGCCTAACTGACCGTCTCTGCTTCTCCAGGGCAGTCACCTCGGCCTCAAGGGTACGAACTCGTTCCCTGAGGACCAGGAGCTCCTTGCATCGAGCACACACCCAAGACTTCTGTCCTTTGGGCAGATAATCATACATGTGACACTCAGTGCAAAACATTGGAAAGCCCCCAACCCCCTGCTGGCATTCTTTCAGGGAAGCTTGGTGCCCAGAATGGATGTCTAGTGCATGTTTTTTTGTTTACACTAAAGATTATTTTACATAGCATATGGAGGCTTCACCACCAAGCATACATTTGAAAGGGTGATGCATCCAATCCCAACTCTCTGAATAATGTGCATGTTTGAAAGCTGCAGATCAGCCATCACACCAGCTCCAGTTCTGCTGCTATCAGACCCATCCCCTCTTTCTGTAGATGAATCAGTGCACAGATGGAGCACCCCCCACCAAAGTACAGGAGGACTGATAGGTGGACCACACAGAACTTACTTCCAGGGTTGGCTTGGAACACCTTCCCACCACAAGGTACAGGTGCCAACCTCCAGGTGAGGTCTTGTGATCTCCCAAGAATTGCAACTGAACTCCAGACAACAATGAGCAGTCCCCCTGCAGAAAATGACTGCACTGGAGGGTGGGCTCCATTATACCTGATTGAAGCCCTGCCCAGACCCTGCCTTCCCATATCTCCAGGAATTTCCAAATCCAGAGCTAATAACCCTACCACAAGGCCTTGAAACGTATCATTGAAGACAGGTACTAGCAGCCTGTACAATGTATAACCATAAAATGGCTGCTCCACACTGACTTTTGAAAACTACTGTTGTAGAAAGCGTTCTTAGTATTTGAGACAATCCACTGCAATACACATAGGAAGTCAAGATGTGAAAATTCAGGGGAGGAAGACAGATACAAAATTAACTGTCAAGTCCTGACTAGAAGCAAGGTTGACTGCAAAAAAAGATGATAGTGCAACTCCAAAGAGCCTTGAGACTTAGGAACAAACTGCACATTTGACAGGGAGTTAAATCTAGTACTTGGAATCCATATCAAGTATCTAATAATTTCAGTGGCAGGGAAGGGTGAGTTTGGAGAAAAGCAAAGAGTAGGAAAAAGTGCTTAGTCTGCTTCTCTGAGGTGTTCCCTCCCCCATGGCAAATGTGCATCTGGAAAACCTGACTGACATGTGGTAGGATCAGAAGGCAGTGCTAGGATTGCCAGCCTCCAGGCAGGTCTAGTGGTTTTTCTGTAGCTATAACTGATTCCTGACCTCATAGATCAGTTCCTTTGGAAGAAATGGCAGTTTCAGAGGGTGGACCTGGTGGTATCTCATCTCTGCTGAGTTACCTCTTCAAAGTCTGCCCTCAAATCTATAGAAATTTCCCAAGATGGAGTTGGCAACCCTAGGCTCTCATCTCCTGGCCATTGCTGACCAGGTCATAAAAACGGACAGCAGATATTTGCAGACTGTTGCCCCTTCTAGTTCTTCCAGTGCAAGTGATGCTGGTGACCATATCAATATCATATTGGGCTGCATTATCTTACTTTTAAAAGCTAGGTCAGTTCAGTTACAGGCAAAACAGCAGCAACCCGTGATTTACTTCTGGATAAGATGACTGACCTGACATGTATCATTGAGATCTTCCTGATGGAGGGAGAAAGAGTTAATGTCTCCCAACTATGTCCCCTGGGGTACTAAGTGATGCATCAGGATAAGTCTGGCAGGTGGGTAGATGGTGTCACTGTAGTCTATGGGGAGTCTATCCCTCCAGTGTTCCCTCTAAGCTGTGCGTGTGAATGGATGCTCATTATCACAGGAAGCCACATGCAACAGCAGCCTGGAGCCACACAAGGCTTGCACTGCCCATTGCCCATTTTAAGATTACAGAAATTATATTCTGCTCAAGGTGCTCACTAGGGGGGTGGGGGAACAGAGGGAACATTGCACCCTGGTTTGATGCTCTGTCCAGTATTCGGCCATTTTTAAGGGTGTGTATCTAGTGTTGAGAGTGTGAGACAGGACTGGGATTCTGTTGTTGTATTACCCACCCCACTGTCCAATAATTTCCTTGCTTGAATTGGTGGAGGTGAACTCAGAGGTAGTGTTGAAGACTCCTAGGCTGGTTGTTTTGGAGGACTACAACATCCATGCCAAGGCTATCTTGTTGGTTAATTTCATGGTCTCCATGACAACCATGAGCTTGCCTCAGGTAATAACAGGCTATACACAGTGTGTAGGTCACGTGCTCTGATCAGGAAGATGATCTGAAGGTGGGGGGGATGTAAGTCTTCTTGTCATGGACAGACCACTGCTTACTGAGATCTACACTTAAGGGGATACCAAGACTCTGTAGAGGTGCTGGACTGATGTGGCAGCATAACTGAAGGATCGCCTTCTCCCACACTTATTCTACCTGGCTACTCTGGTCATCATTGGAGGCCCTGCTTCAGGTGCCCCTACTGTCTGAGGCTATACAGGTAGCAATCCAAGAAAGGGCCTTCTCAGTTATAGTGCTGAAATTTTGACATTCCCTCCCCAGGAAGATTTGTCTGCCTCTCTCTATCATTGCCTTCTGCCAGTGGGTGAAGACTTCTTTGGTGTAACTCCAGTAACTCTTTTTGGTCCTCCTCCCTTATTGTATTATTATGTGTGTTTGTCACACATAATATGAATTGTTCAAACATATATATCAATGATTTACTGTTTTAATGTTCACTGCCATGGGGACCCTATTTGGGTGGAAAGGTGGCATAGAGATGTTTTAAGTAATAAAAAGCAAATAACAGTCAATTTATGGGGGAGGATTAAGTACACCCTCTCCTCGTACAAATGTTCCCTCTTAACCAGTAAACATGTGTTTGAGGTAAGTTATTGGCTGGTATGATGTCTATTTCCAAATGCAGATATTTGATGAAGATAAGGTTCTCAGACTGAGGTCTTCCACCATACTTGTAGTTTTCCCCTGAGCAGTGTTCTCTCTAAGCTGAGTTAGCGTGAGCTAGCGCACAGATTTTTACCCTTCAGCTCACAGATTTTTGTCTTAGCTCAGGAAGGATGATCTCAGAACACACTAATTTATGCAGTAGCTCACAACTTTAATGCCAGTAGCTCATGAAGTAGAATTTTTGCTCACAAGACTCTGCAGCTTAGAGGGAACATTGCCCTTGAGTGGTAAAGCTTTTAGCCTGATAGGAGGAGTAAAGTAGGCATATGGTCTTATGAAGCTGTTTTATTGTATCAGGTCATTGGTCCATCTAGGTCAGTATTGTCTGTGCTCACGGTCATGGCCTTCCATGGCCTCAGGCTCCAGCACTGCTCCCTGTGATCCTTTAATGGCACCTGGGACATTACATGCAAAGCATGTACATCTCATGCTCAGGGTCCTAGGATTTTCTTTCCAAAGAAAAGAAGGGATGTCTTGTTACTTATCTGACTCGCTAATTTGTCCTTTACAGAGGTAACCGCAGGACAACTCTCTCTGCTTGCTTCTATTTGCTCTGCTGTCCTCATCAAGTAATCATACTTATTGTTTATACAGTCACTGGATTGCATAGACCATTTTCTAATGGTTCTCTCATTACAGTCCTTGCAATGTCCTTCCTCTGATGGCTCTTCAGCCCACAAAAAAAATTGTAGGACTTTAGGTTGTTCCTAGTGTCAAGTTGGCAGGGCCCTATGTTGAATGCAAACTCTTGGCTGTATCTTTGGCAGGGCAGAAGAAGAGGAGTGTGCTGTGCTCACCTTAAGGCACTTGCTGCACTGCTGACTTCATGAAAACAGGACTTAATTGTCTGGAGTGTAAACAGCAGCTGAGCACTTTCCAGGGAACAAAAGGAGTTGCCTGCACACCTGGCACCAGCAGGTACCTGTTGCTGCCATTGTGCTTTGAATGGAAACCAAACCAGTGTCAAAAAGCTGAACAAATTGAAATGTCTGATTGTGGCACTATGAAAAAAGGGACAGAAAGGAGTCTTTGTGTCCTGCTACAAGATTGCCCGTGGAGCTACTTTATTGCTCAGCAGTCCAGAGAGCTAGCAGAATGAGAAATGATACAATTTTAGCAGGAGTCAGAACCACAGAAGACAATACTGGGCTAGTGAAGCCAATGGTCTGACTTTCTATGAGGTAGCTTTGTATGTTCAGAACGGGAGAGATGGAGAAAGAGACACTGCAACTGGGAAAGGGAACACAGGTACAGAAGAACAAGAGTAAGTTTTTACACCCACCTTTCTGTACCTTAAAGAGTTTCAAAATGTCTTAAAATCTCCCTCCCTTCCTTTCCCCACAACAGGCACCTTGTGGGGTAAGTGAGTCTGAAAGAGTTCTGAGAGAACTGTGTCTAGCCCAAAGTCATCCAGCAGGCTTCATATAGAGCAGGGGTGGCCAACGGTAACTCTCCAGATGTTTTTTTGCCTACAACTCCCATCAGCCCCAGCCATTGGCCATGCTGGCTGGGGCTGATGGGAGTTGTAGGCAAAAAACATCTGGAGAGCTACCGTTGGCCACCTCTGATATAGAGAGTGGTGAATCAGACCTGGTTCTGCAGATTACAGTTTGCCACTCTTAATCACTACACCATGCTGACTCTCAAGAGGGGCACAGGCCAATTACCTGCATATTGTTGGAAGTGAAGGACTTTGCACTGTCTCTTAGCCTCAGACTTCAGAGTGGGAGTACAGAGCATCAGAGAGATAGATAGGCCAGGACCCTAAACATCCCTCCTTTTTACTGTTCTGATGCTATACTTTTGATGTGGAGAGTTCTCTCTCTCTCTCTCCCTCCCCACCTTGCTACCATGACAACAGAACATGCTTCCTGTATCTGCATCCATCCTAGCTAGTTAGATTGGATTAGAATCCTGTCTCTATTTTGTCTAGAATGGAGTTCCTTACAATAAAGGATTCATACTAGTTTGCACAGATAAAGAGGCTCTGAATGTAACTTTCTTAGCAGCGCACACAAACTAGATAATCTCTGCTAAGGTATGTGCCTTGAGCACTTTGATAATCTAGTATTCCTTTATATCTAACAGACGAGACCATGAAAGCCTAAGAGGACAGGCTAGGCTTCCCAAACCTCCCGCCCTGGTGGGGGACCCCAGGATTAGCCCCCTTCTCTCCCGCTTTCCAAAAATCTGGAAGCGGGGTGGGGGGTATGGCATCTGGGAGCGATTCCGTTGTGAGCAGTTGCTTAAGGTGGAGAGCTCAGTTCCTCTGCACGAGAAGAGCCAAGCCGAGTCCAGGAACACCTTAAGAGACCACCAAGATTTTTAGGGTTATAAACAGCTTTCAAGATTCAAAGCCCCCTTCTTCTGATCTTCTGAAGGGAACTTTGGTTGCAGTCACGCACACAAAGGTAGGAGGGCCTCCTGGAGTGGAGCAGGGGGGGAGTAGTAAGTTAACTGCATACTGCCTAGCCCTTGTAGGATTGCCGCCCCCCCTCCCCGTGATTTCTGGCTCCTCTCTTTCACTTCCCAATCCCGGTGTTTACACAGAGAACCTGCTGGGATCAATTTGCAGCCACTTTGCATTCCACAGGCTTCCGTCATCCCACTTCTTCACAATCTTCTTCTTTTTGCACATTTACTTGGAAGCAAATCCGTGTTTCAGCTGAGCTTACTCCCTACTAGGTGCAGGAAAGATCGCAGTGCCTCTGTTTCCTGCTGAAGAGAGCTGCCCCAACCTTGTGCATGCTGATTTGGGAGCGCTCTTTGAAGTAGGCATGCTGAATTAAGGCTCCTGTTCTAAGCAGTGTTACTGGGTGAACTTGCCTTCTGAGCTTAGGGTTGCCAATCCCCAGGTAGGGACAGGGGATCCCCTGATTTGGAGGCCCTTCCCCCACTTCAGGGTCAACAGAAAGCAGAAAGGGGAGGGGAAATGTCTGCTGGCCACTCTATTATTCCCTATGAAGATCGATTCCCATAGAATAATGGATAATTGATCTGTGGGTATCAGGGCTCTGGGGGGCTGTTTTTTGAGATAGAGGCACCAAATTTGTATCATAGCATCCAGTGCCTCTTCCCAAAATACCTTCCAAGTTTCAAAATAATTGGACCAGGGGGTCCAATTCTACGACCCCAAAAGAAGGTGCCCCTATCTTTCATTATTTCCAGAGGAGGGAAGGCATTTAAAAGGTGTGCAGTTCCTTTAAATATGATGGCAAGAACTTCCTTTGGAGTTCAAATATGCTTATCACGCCCTTACTGCTGGCTCCACCCCAATGTCCCCTGGCTCCACCCCCAAAGTCCCCAGATATTTCTTGAATTAGACTTGGCAACCCTAGGAGAGGCATAGACAAAAAAATACTGGGATATGTGGGGTGACTGTACTCTAAGTGCAGGTCCTTGACTCTCTTTCTTTGTGGTCTATGTGTCTGTGAAATGTATGTTATTCCCTGTATGTTATACAGAGATGCAGAGCACAGTCCATGAGCTCTGCTAAAGTATGTCCTTAATCATTCATCTACTACCTGCCAAGAAAATTCTGTCCACTGAATCAGCGGGGAACCCCTGCTATAGAATATGCAGAATATGCTGCAGTACTGGCAGAAGGCCTGTTTGAATCTTTTCTCCATTTATAGATATCACAACTTTTATTTATCATCTGTCTGCTAAAAGATTTAAGGTTTTATCCTGAGTGGGACCTCTTGGCCTCAGCTCATTAACATCTGGCCTTTTTTTCCTGGCCTTTGAAATGTAAGTGCTCTTGTGGCAATCAGCCCTTTGTGCTGAGGTAAGGCTGTAGTTCCTTTCCCTTCACAGATGGAACACAATTCTTGGTGTTAGTTTACCTTTGCTGAGGGACAGCCAGGTAACCTGAGCCTCTTATCACTGTGATATCAGGCCACTATTAAGTTCTGCAGTGTTTGTGTGCTACATGGAAAACTACTACCCCATGGTCTTTTGGTTCTGGTTCAAAAGGGTGTGTGACCTTTTAGAAAGAAAGACAGAAAAGTGAATTGTCTAGACACCTTCAGTCTAGCATTTTTGTCTCAGCCTTCCTCCAAGGAGCTTACATTTCTCTCTCTTTCAATTTATCCTCAGAACAACCCTGCAAGATTGTATTGGCCTAGGCAACTGTGATTCCCCCCAGTCTGAATCTGAAGAAGTATGCATGCATCTTAAAATTTATACCCAGAATTAAACTCTTTTGGTCTTAAAGGTGCCACTGGCCTCAAACTTTGTTCTGTTGCTTCAGACCAGCATTGCTACCCATCTGAATCAAAATTATCCAGTGAGCTTTATTGCTGAGTGGGGATTGTTTCCAAGACTCTCCATTCCAGTATTCTAACTACAGCACTAGCTTTCCAAGTATTAAAGAGGGAACTTTAGCAGCAGCACAGTGACAGGATACCCTCATCTTACTAGAACAGCCACGGGTAGGGCACTATTAAAAATCATATTTCAAAAACATAGCTTGTAACGAAGAGCTCATTCCACAATGACTCCATCCCATTATCATTCATTCTTCATAGTCATCCAGACATTTCTCTTCCCATGAATGATACACCATGGCACTGCCTCAGAGGGTAGATGCTCCCTCTTTCTATAAGAAAGTTAAGTGGGGAAAGTTAAATACACTTTCTTCTGTATTATGGCTCCAAGCCATACTAACTCCACTGTCCGTGGCTATCTTTTGTAGATAAACTGCAAATGTGGGCACCTGAAACTAGGCCTCCGAAGATGAACATAGAGGTTAGGTATGTTTGCTAGGTGTTCCTTCAAGTATGCTGGTCCTAAGCCATGTAGGACTTTAAAGGTGAACATCAGCACCTTGAATTATGCCCACAGATAGATTGTAAGCCATTATAGATGGGCCAAAACTGGAATTATATGGTCCCTATGATCCATTCCAGTCAACTTCCTGGCTGAAGGATTCTGTACTGGTTGAAGCTTCTGAATACTTTTCAAGGCCAGCCCCATGCAAAGCAATACAGTAGTCTGATCGTGATGTAAATAGATCTAGATCTGACTAGATCTTTTCTGCCCAGAAAAGCCACAACTGGCTAATCAGTTGAAGTTGGTAAAATTAGGGTTGCCAAGTCCAATTCAAGAAATATCTGGAGACTTTGGGGGTGGAGCCAGGAGTAAGGTTGTGACAAGCATGATTGAACTCCAAAGGGAGTTCTGGTCATCACATTTCAATGGACCGCACACCATTTAAATGCCTTCCCTCCATTGGAAATAATGGATAGGGGCATTTTCTTTCGGGGCTCGTAGAATTGGACCCCCTGGTCCAATCTTTTTGAAACTTGGCGAGTATTTTGGGGAGAGGCATTGGATGCTATGCTACAAATTTGGTGCCTCTATCTCAAAACACAGCCCCTCAGAGCCCCAGATACCCGCAGATCAATTATCCATTATACCCTAAAGGAATTGATCTTCATAAGGTATAACTGAGTGCCTACAGACATTCCCCACTCCTGCTTTCTGATGACCCTGCCCCCACCTGGGGATTTCAATACACACAGGAAACCACAGCGTATAGATAATTATTAATACAGAAACCACTGTGTTAAAGCATTGCAAACACTCATGCTTTATGATTCACTGCACGTTTATCATAATACACACATCACATTTCCAATTTTCTTGTATCATTCAAAGTCCAAAGTTCATGAAAATAATTATCCACTCTGGATGCTTGAAAATAAACAATAAGGTACCAATCCCTGCTGTATCTGTGTATTCTCTCGGACACAGGAGATACCGTAAGGAAATAAATTCTCTTTCCAGGCAGAAATCCTCTGGTCCAACCGGTGCAGCGACACGAAACCGGCTATAGTCGTGTTTCATTCCAACTTCCATTTGCGGCCAAGTGGAAATTGGAATGAAACACGACTACAGCCGGTTTCATGTTGCCGCAGTGGATTAGGAAAGCGGGCAGCCAGCCAGCCACCAGGGCCTTTGCCACACCCCCAGCAGCCCTCATTAACCCCTGGAGAAACCTATGCCACCCTTTCTCCACTTCTTATGTGATTTTGGATGATGGGTGGCTTGCTGGCCTTTTGACTAGGCAGCCCAGGAGAGCCCCAGGCAAGTGAGGCCTGCTTGGATCGCTAGACAGCCCAAGCAGGCCTCACTTGCCAGGGCTCTCCCTTCTTGCATCAGGTTCCTTTTGTCTGGGGGTCATATGCTAATGAGTTATGCTAATGAGCTCTGCCACCTATTTTTCTACAAAATGACCCCCGGTGCTGGGAGACAAACTCTGCAAAATGTCCACAGTCATGCATGTTCCTGACCTGTCTGGCTGACAGCTTCCTTCATCAAATGGTGGAGGAAGCTATGAGAGGCTCAGCCTTCTTGACTTAATATTGACCAACAGGCAAGAGATGGTAGATGGAGTGAGGGTGGTGGAGACATTAGGGGGAAGTGATCATGTCCTGCTAGAATTCCTTTTGTTGTGGGGGATCAAGAGAGATGATGGCCACATGTGTATGTTAGATTTCAGTAGGGCAGACTTTAATAAACTCAAAGGTATGATGAGAATCATTCCTTGGGCAAGACTGCTGAATGGGAAAGGGGCAAGTGAAGGGTGGGCTGTCCTAAAACAAAAGCTCTTGCAAGCTCATGCCATCACTATTCCAACAAGGAAACATGGTAGGGGATCCAAGAAGCCAATGTGGATGAACAGAAAACTCTGTGATGGGCTAAGGGAGAAAAAGGAAATGTTCGAGAAATGGAGGCAAGGACATACCTCTGAAGAAGAGTGTGGGTTGCTAGGCACTGAAGGTCAGCTATCAGAGAGGTAAAAGGTCACAGCTACAGCTGGCCAGGGAGGCTTGCTACAACAAGAAAATCTTCAGATATGTGAATAATAACACTTTTTTTAGGATGTACAATTTCTTTCTGGGATTTAATATTTAATAGAACAATGCAAATGGAAATGCCTGAATGATTATTTTTTTTCCTAGAAGAAAAAGGGCCTTTTCAGAAATTAGATTTTTTCTGGAGGATAACTAATATGGGGATGGGAGTTAAGAAATTTAAATACCTAGGGATAGAAATTTATAAAAATATTAACAGGATAGTGGAGGGAAATTATAATAAAATCTGGGAGAAGATAGAGAGAGATATGAAGCAGTGGGGGAAAAGGGTGATGACCCTGACCACTAGAATAAAGACTGTGTCGATGTTTTGGATGCCAAGGTTGTCGTATCTTTTTCAAACGATACCATTGGAGTTAGATAAGCAAAAAATAACTGGAACACTAAAATAAGGGAATGGATATTTGGTAGTAAGAAACTTAGATTCCCCAAAAAATTGGCATATAATCATAAATCGGAACTTGGATGGGGAATCCCAGATATAGTCAATTATTATGAAGCATTTCAGCTTAAGGCATTATTAGAAATAGAGAAGGAAGGGAATCAGAAATGGATAAGGTTTGAGAATGAAGCTAATAATGGGGTAGGAAAACATGGCATCTTTACGAACATGGGGGCGAAGGAACTTAATTTAAACGTGGGACCAAGGAAAAATGGGCTAAATGTCTGGAAGAAATGGCAACCGAAATGGCTGAATCGGGTATCTAGATGGACGCCATTAGAAATGTTGATGGAAGGAGATAAAGAGCATAGGTGGAGTGAACTACTTAAGGCTAAAGGATTTAGAAGGGTAGAAGATTTGTTAATACTAGATAAGCTAAAACCATTACATGAGTTTCAAGAAGTAGTAGGAATACAATACTGGCTTAAGGCTACAGGACTGTATACTAAAGTTAAGAAGGAAGTGGAGAAGAGTAATTTAAATGAAGAAGAACCTATGGAAAAGTTTTGTAAACTAATGGGTAAAACAAAAAAAGGATTAGTAGGCATCCTATACAGGAGTATGAATTCAGGCAACGAAGGAGCAATAAGCTACCTTCAACGCTCATGGAGTCTAGAAGGCCAAATAACGAAACAAACAGGGGAGAAGATAATGGAAGGTTTAAAAAAAGTTAAGATATATAAGGTTAGAGAAATGGAATTGAAATTTTTCACCAAATGGTATAGAACTCCGGCCACTTTAGCCAATATGTTTCCTGGGTTGAGCCCTAAGTGTTGGCACTGTAAGAAAGAGAAAGGATGGTATTCCCACATGTGGTGGGAGTGTCCTGAGGCCAAGAAACTATGGGATATGGTAGTGGAAATGATAAAGAAATTCTTTCAGGTAGAGCCGAGAATTAACTTTGAACTAATGCAGATGAGTTTATTAGGGAATGAAAAAATAGGGAAGAACAATCAAGATTTACTAAAAGCAATGATATCAGCGGGTAAAGCAGTAATAGCGGCAGGATGGAAGGTTAAAAGTAAATGGAAGGAAAGAACTTGGCATAACTACCTCTTTGATTTTGTCCAGTCAGATATAGCTGCTACAATGTCGCAAGAAAAATCATGGGAAGAAAGGAGATCAAAAATTAAAGAAAAGTGGCAGACCTATCTGAAATGGGCGAAGGAAGAAAGGAGAGTGGACATTCAGTGGAAGCTTAAAGCCCTTTGCCCCTAGCTGGAAGAAGAAAAGGATGTATAGACTAAGGGGGGTGGGTTGGGGGAAAATGTATTATGGATATCAGAAACCATGAAAAGAAACGGATAATGTATAATAACAATAAAAATATACATAGAGAAAAAAAAAAGATTTTTTCTGGAGGCAGCTGTTACTGATCCCTCACGCTGCCTGGCATTGTTGCTGCTCATTTCCTGGCACTCAAATTGAAGTTGTTGAATTATAGTGGTTCTCAGACTAGGAGACGCAATCATTGCCGGTATCTTGCTCCTGAAAAGACACAAGATGGGATGGGATTCACTATATGCTCTCAGATGCATCACTACCTTCTCTAAGGTTGTTAGTTCTGGGGAAATTCTTAGAGATTTAGGGACAGTGCTTGGGGAGAGCAGGGTTTGGGGAGGGGAGTGAGCTCAGTGTGTGGATGTAATGCCATAAAGCTCCCATTTTCTCCAGGAGAACATATCTCTATGTCCTGAGTATCAGCTGTAATTCTGGGAGAATTCCACACCCAACCTGGAGGCTGGCATCCCTCTGCTTCCACCACCATGTCATTTTGAGGGGCCTCGATGTAGAAAAAAAAGTCTATTAGACTAACAGTAACTGGCCCAAGTTCAGCCAGTGAGATTCATGGCAAGGTGAAGATTTGAACTCTGTTCTCCATCCTACACTGTAACCACTATTTCACACTGGTTGTCCTGTGGCACTCTAGAAACCTAGCGCTCACTACTTCTTCACTTCTTCTCATGCTATCTGCCTTGGAACTGACATTAAAAAAAAATCATATCCTGCTTTTTTCCCCAATGGAGATGCAAAGCTTTTGACAATGCGTCACTCTCCTCCATTTTAGTTTGGCCTAGGAGACTATGAATGGTTCAATGTCACCCAGTGATCTTCCTTGACACAGTGGGGATCTCAGTCCTGATCCAATACTCTAACCGCTACACCATGCTGCCTCTTAGCAAATCATTAGCGTACATGTCCATCACTCCATATATCTTTTCATAGACTCACAAAACATTTGGTGCTTCTACCCATGATTTTAAAATTTTGATTTTGTTCCTAATGTTGATTTTGTTCCATGGCCAGAATTTCTAGCCTTTTTCAAAGAGCTACTGGGAGGCTAATGATGAAATTGCAGCCTATAGGCAGGACACCACTTTTTAACCTTCCCTCATGGAACAAACTGTTGAAAAAGACAGAGACTTTGCTCAATGGAGAGAAACACAAGACAATTCTCTTTAGGTTTATTTAAGAGGTTTTTTCTAAATTAAAGTTTGTGGTTTAAATATTGTTTGCTATTTATAAGTTGCTAAAGTAAGCTATGCTTGCTATATATAACAGAAACAGAATGGGAAAAGTATGAATTAAGGTACACTTGAAATCGTAAAATGAGAAATGCAATGAGTAAAGATTTCAATCTTGGGAACAGTGAGCTAAAGTGGACCGGATTAGGACATTTTCAATCAGAAAATTACAAAGCGTTTTATTCAGGGAATCAAAAACATAAAAGAAACTGCATTGCTCTAATAGTGAGGCGAGAGGTAGCACAAGCAATCCAGCGCTATAATGCAAAGTCTGACTGAATAACAGCAATCAAACTTCATGGGAAGCCCAGGGGTCGTTTTGTAGAAAAATGGGTGGTGGAGCTCATCCAGAAATTGTTATGCAGCTGCACCTACTATTCAATGGACAAGGTAGGGAGGAGGAGGGGGAACCCTCAGAAAGGTTCAGAAGCGCTCCTGTGAGCTCCTGCTGAATCCGAGGCCTTGGAAAGCCTATCAACATAACCATCCCTCAAGTTTACACTCCAACTACAGGTGCTGAAGAGGAAGAAATTGAAAACTTTTACGAAAATATCCAGGAAGAAACTGATAACACACCTAAAGAAGACATACTAATAATCATAGGTGACTGGAGCATAAAAGTAGGAAACAAAGTAGAATCAAATATTGAGTTAGGAGCATGAAATAAAGTAAGAGAGAGACAGAATTCTGTGAAAACAGCAAGTTGTTAATTGCAAATACATATTTCAGGCTACCAAACAGATCTGTATATGCAGACAACAGCAGATGGCAAATACTGTAATCAAATGATTATATAATTGGGAGCAGAAGATGGAGAAGCTCTATTCTCTCTGCTACAACAAGACCAGGAACTGTTTGTGGTACAGACAATGAATTTTCAATATCAAAGATTAGAAAAAAGCTGGGGAAAAAACCAAAACATTCATAGTGCCAAAATATAGTCTAAACAACATTCCTGAACAGTTTAAGGACCCTTCATTTTAGATGTGATCCTAACAGTCTCATTATGCATACACTTTCTGAATCTCATATATCTGATTGGCTGACATATTTATGAGAAAAGGTTACTAATTGGTTTTAATATTAATGACTTGGTCCTGCTTTCAGAGGGGCAAAAGCTTTTATTCTGATAGATTCAAGAATTGAAAAGCCTTGCCTCTGGCCGTTGTTCTCCAGCACATTGGGAGCTTTCCTTTGGCTCTACCCTTCCTGTATACTTACCTTACTTTAGCGATCCTCACCTCTGAAGGGTGTTTACATTAGCTCAATTTAACATTCTCTCATCTATGGTGTTATATGAGAGATTTAAGAAAATTCCATATTTTGATAGGCTGTGCCCACGTGGAATGAATGAGAATGAGGATAATCACCACATTTTTCTTTTATTGTAAATTCCATGATGATCTTTGTGCTATATTTTTAAAGCCCTTTTTGCAACCCTTGGAGGGTCACTCTGAGGTCTGTAAGATCTTTTCACTATTAGCATCAAACAAGAGTGAAACCATTGAATCTACAGCAAAATTACCATGCTTCCAGGAGGATGTTATTTTTGACCATGGATTCTATTGTTATCCGTATGATGTTGTCTTGTTAGGCCAATAAAGGTTTTGTGATGGGATGGGATGTTTAAAGACAATGCAACAGACAGATCAGCTAGAACTGTGGGTTGAAGCCAAAAGTATTATCAAGGTAGAATGTACAAAAGTAAAAGGTAACAGAAATAGAATCAAAGGTCTAAATGCTGCATTCCAGTGACATGCACATAGAAACAAAAAGAACTGTACTCCAAACAAGAGGCTACTGTTAGGACAGAATATGGAGAAACAGAATGGTTTCCAATTGGCAAAGGTGTCAGACAAGGATGTATTTTGTCTCCCGTTCTCTTCAGTCTATATGCATGAAAGCTGAATTAGACTTAGATGAAGGTGAAGCAAAAATTGGTGGAAAGAACAATTAACAATGTGCAGATATCACATTACTAGCAGAAAATAGTGAAACTTGAAACAACTAATGATGAAGGTTAAAGCAGAAAATGCCAAAAGCGGGATTACACGTGAACATCAAAAAGACAAAAGTAATGACTGCTGGAGAATGATGAAGAAACTGAATGATGAAGAAATTGAAATTGTTAAAGATTTTCCATTCCTTTGCTCCATCATCAGCCCAAAGAGAGACTGCAAGCAAGAAATCATGAGACAGAGACTGGGGACAGTGACCATGAAGAAGCTAGAAAAGATTTTTAAGTGTGTAAGTATGTGTTGCTGGTGACCATGACCAAAACAACTGATATCATAGTATCCTTTACACTTATGTATGTGTGTAAAAATTGGACAATGAAGAAAGCTGACTGAGAGAAAGTTGGTTCATTTGAAATGTGATGTTGGAAGAGAGTTTTGTGGTTTACCAAAAAGACAAATAAACAGGTTCTACATCAACTCAATCCTGAACTCTCCCTAGAAGCTAAAATGTCTGAGGTTATCATGCTTTGGTCACATTATGAGAAGACAAGATCACTGGAAAAGACAATAATGCTCATTCATTCATTCATTCAATTTATATCCGGCTCTCCCCACTAAAGTAAGCTCAGAGTGGCTTACAGATCATCTGAGATAATAAAAACAATAAAGCCAATAAAATAATTGCTACATCAACATTAAAAGTGCTAAGTCCAAGATGGCAAGGTGCAGCGAGCTTTCTTTATATCATTTAAATAGTCCTACAGATAAAAGTAGAAGGTCTAAGCTTCACAGTGACTCCATTCAGTCTACTCAAGACAATGATCCCTGATTTAACAGTCGAAGGCTTGGTGAAAGAACTTCATCTTACAAGCCCTGCAGAATTGTAAAAAGTTCCACAGGGCTCTCATGTCCTCAGGGAGCTCATTCCACCAGCACAGGGCTGCAACCAAAAAGGCCCTTGCTCTCATTGTAACCAGCCTGGCCTCCATAGGGCCAGGGCTTAAACGGAGCTGTTGAGACCCTGACCATAGTACTCTCCAGGGAATATGTGGGGAAAGGCAGTCCTGTAGGTATGCAGGTCCCTGGCCATATGGGGCTTTAAAAGTAAGAACCAGCACCTTAAAACGAATCCGGTATGTGATAGGTAACCAGTGCATTGCTTTTAGTGCAGGCTGAATGTGTTCTTGCAAGAAGAGACCCAATAACAGCCTGGCTGCAGCATTCTGCACAAGTTGAAGTTTCTGGACTTGAGACAAGGACAGCCCCATGTAGAGGGCATTACAGTAGTCCAATATTGAGGTGACCATAGCATGGATCACTGTCACTAAGTCACTGCGTTCGAGGAAGGGGACCAACTGCCTAATTAGCCAAAGATAATAAAAGGTCAATTTGGCAGTGGCTGCTATCTGGGCCTCCATAGTTAATGAGGAGTCCAGGAGCACAACCAAACTCTTAACCTTCTGTGCTGGCACCAGCCATGCCCCATCAAGAATCAGGAGTGGGATTTCCAACCCTGGACTGCTGTGGCTCAGATATAGGACCTCCGTCTTCGAAAAGCTGAAAGCAGCAGGAAAAGATGAAGACCCAACATGAGATGGATTGACTCAATTAAGGAAGCCAGGGCCCTCAATTTGCAAGACCTGAGCAAAAGAGGACATGTTGGAGGTCATTCATTCATAGATTGTCATAGGTTAGAAGCAATCTGATGGCACTTAAGACAGGTATCATGGCCAGCCAAAACGTGTGCAGCTCTGGAGATAGTGTTTTTGGGAAAACATGACCTTCTAGTATTTTCCTTGCTTGTCAGTATTATATGTAGCACTGAAAACAAATACTTTTGTCAGCACTTCCTGGCAAGCCGGATATTTTAAAAATTAATTTGCATCTATTTTAAGACAAGTATGGTAAGAGAATGCCAGCATAAATTCACTGAAGTTTTCTACAGTGTTAAGTATCCAGTGCTTACTTATTTTATTAATAAAACACTAATGTTTTAGAAATGTGGGCTTTGTTTTTTGCAAATTTAGGATAGCAATAAACTAACAAGTACTACACTGTGCTGACAAACATTGGATTAAAGACTAGTGGGAGTGTAACACTTATGTATCTGTGCAAGATTTTCCATTACAGCTTGATCCCAAGAGAAGCTAAGCTTAGAAACTGACAATTGTTTTAAAGAGAGTAGAAAGTGGTTTGACAGAAGCATCACTTCCTTTTCTTCTCCCGTTACCTCTGTTGGTGAACAACACAGCAACCTGCAAAACCCGCTTAATACAAGGGAAAGTAGATGAGTTGCACACCATGGGCCAAAAAGACTGAGAGGAAAGAAAAAACCTTATATATGGAATTATTACTGTAAACTGCAAAAAAGCTAAAATTATATTCCAAAAAAATTGAATAAAATTATAAATATTAAAAACTGGGCACATTCTGAGCAACAATCTCCACTACAGTAATCTCTCTGGAAAAGCTATTTCCAGCCTAAGCAAGACAATAAGTGCTTTGAAAGTGCTCCTACAAGGGCACAAAAAGATTTTTAATGATTTCAGTGAAACAACATGAGATCTGAAAGGCACTCTGCAGGACCTCTGGCCTATGCTCTCATAGCATGCCACCAACTGGGAGATGCACCCTAAAATCCTCTCCGGCATTGCAAGGGATCTGGCCTCAGATTGCACACAGCTGACACTTTGGGCAGCAAAATGCCTTTGGCCAGCCATGCCAGTGTGTGACATCAGAAAACATGATGCAGCACTACAGACATTGCTTAGGCACAACGCTGGCTCTTTCAAAAAGGATTTTAATTTCTCTTATAAAATGAAAGATGAATGGAATGTAGATGGTTTTTATTTAGTCTCATTTATAGTTTCCAAGGTGAAATTCCCCAGTGCAGCCACAGTCTTCTTTTACCTTTCACCCGCTGGCCCTGTTATCCACCCTACCTACTGTAAGCTAACAGGCAGCATTCCAGCTGGGCAACCCAGGAGGTGGAGAAAGGTGGGGGCAGGATTGCAGTGAAATGGTGGAGAAGCAACAGCTGCCTCATCTGCCTCTTGACCGGGAAATATAAAGGTTCAGGTTGTGATCCAGTAACTGTACATCTGGAGATTAACATGCTTACCCATATGTTATTTGATTGAATTAGCTCTTGTATTATTTAATAAGTCTGTTATTGTTTTTACTCCTTTTTATTGGGCAGAATCTCACTCTAATGGCAGAAAGTGAGGAGAACCTAAAGAACCTCTTGTTGAGGGTGAAAGCAGAGAGCACAAAAGTAGGCTTGAAACTCAACATCAAAAAAACTAAGATCATAGCATCCGGCCCCATCCCACCTTGGCAAATAGAAGGGGAAGACATGGAAGTAGTGACAGACTTCACATTTCTGGGATCCATGATTACTGCAGATGGTGACTGTAGCCATGAAATTAACAGATGTTTGCTCCTTGGGAGGACAGCTATGGCAAACCTAAGCAGTATAATAAAAAGTAGAGACGTCACCCTACCAACAAAAGTCCATATAGTCAAAGTGATGGGATTCCCAGTAGTAATGTATGGCTGTGAGAGCTGGACCATAAGGAAGGCCGAGCACAGAAGAATAGATGCTTTTGAGCTGTGGTGCTGGAGAAGAATCTTGAGAGTCCCTTGGACTGCAAGAAAATCAAATCAGTCAGTCCTAAGGGAAATCAACTCTGACTGTTCCCTGGAAGGTCAGATGCTGAAGCTGAAGCTCAAATACTTTGGCCACCAAATGAGAAGGGAGCACTCCCTGGAGTAGATCCTGATGCTGGGAAAGACAGAAAGCAAAAGAAGGGGATGGCAAAAGATGAGATGGCTGGACAGCGTTACTGATGTAACTAACATGAATTTGAGCAGATTTCGGAGGATGGTGGAAACAGGAGGGCCTGGTGTGACTTTGTCCATGGGGTCACAAAGAGTTGGACTCAACTGTGTGACTGAACAACAACAAAAATTGGGCTGAAATCAAAGGGTCCCTGATGAGTCCCTAATCTTGCCGGGAATGGTTGATTCTCTTTTCATCTATTTGATCCTCTGATTCATTGTTGAATTCGTAAAACAAATCTCGCTTGGTAGATTTGCCAACCTTGTGACTCTTCATCTGTCAGTGTCTGAGTTGCTGTCCACTGAAGTCATTATTAAGACTATGTTTTGAAAACTGGGGAATGCCATTCTTCCCAATGGTATCCATGTCCCTTCTTGGTAAGGTAGAGTTCAAACAGTCTACCTGTATGGCATGGTTAATGTTTTTGAAAAGACCAAAAAAAGGGAGGGGGAACCAACCAACCCAATACAGGAAAAGTAACCAAAGAGGTTAGGGCAAAAACAATAATCAAATATAGCTAAACACATAAGAATGCTGGCAGCAAATACTGACACAAATCTGTATAATTACTGGATATAACTTACCTGCCTTGCCACAGACAGTTCTTCTATGTAACTTGTTGGAATCTACACACAATAAGGTAAAAGCAACATTAATATCAACTCTCTTAGGCAGAGCTAGAATCACAATTGCAATAAAATGGAGAGAGAAAATGGGGCCTACCCTACCAATGGGGCAAAATAAATTATGGGAGCATTTTATTTTAAGTTGAATTAAAAGTCACTCTATAATGCCTAATTTAGAAAATTACAAAAAAAATAATAATCAAGCAATCTGGTTTCCTGTACTGGAATATCTAACTGAAAAGGAGATTCTTCCGAAGAACCCATACTACAGAGATCTGTTATATTATTGACCAGGACTTTTTTTTGAGGGAAAAGCCCAGCAGGAGCTCATATCAGGGGGTGAGGTCACACCCTCTGACCACCAGAAGCTGGGCTCCAGGAAGCTACTGTGGTAGTGTAGCTCAGCCCTATAAGCCCAGCCAGTGAGCCAGGCTCCAGGAAACTGTTGCAGCAGTGCAACTTGGCCTTGCGAGCCAAGCCGGTGAGCTAGGTTTCAGGAAACTGCTGTGGCAGTATAGCTTAGTTCCACAAGCCCAGCTGGTGAGCCAGGCTCCAGGAAGCTGCTGGTGCAACACAGTTTGGCCCCACGAGCCTGGCTGATGAGCCGGGCTCCAGGAAGCTGCCACCACAACTTCCTGGGAGCATGTGGCTGTCTTCTGCCCAAACCCTAGCCATCCCAGCCAGAGCTGTGCTCTGGTGCGGTCCAGCTCAACACCCCCCCCCCCCCATTTTTGATTATTTTGTATTTTGTTAACCAATTTCTGTATTAGGTTGAAAAACATGATTATTCTATACATTAGTAACTTTGAACAACTAACCATTATTTTTAGAGGTATTATTATTATTATTATTATTATTATTATTATTATTATTATTATTATTATTATTATTCTGCAAAAATTTCTTGGGGTGGGGGAAATGCATCCTTGCCAAGGAAGGACTTACAGGAACATTAATGATGTGTGCCTCTCACCATGACCTCCCATTCTGAGGTTGTTAGAAATTATACAAACACTGGGTAAACTTGATACAATTTCAGGTTAGAGATTGAGTTTCCATTACATTTAATTCAATGAGAAATTTCAGGGCAAATTTAGCAATGTCTGTTAGGGAGAATTTCTGTGAATGTTGGTGGAAGCAAAAAGAAGAGGGCAATGGCAGAAGAGCTGGAGTTCAGTGGTAAAAGAAATGCTTTGCATTGGCTTTTAAGTCAATGAGCCTAAAAGGGTATGTCTGCTTGGGATGGAGATTGTTAGAGCTTTTTCTGGCTCAAACAAATGTGCTCACCCTATACCTGTGACTGTGTCTTAAACCACAGAGCTCAGTGACTGACAAATCTGGTACTGTCTAGAGGCAGTATGGTTCTGCTACCAGGTTCTCCTCCAACTCTGCCCACTAGGCTCTCAGTGATTGCTTTTCTTTTTCATTTAGTAGAACTAGTGGCTCTCCAAGTTTTTGTGGATATTCACTACAAAGCTCATAAATTAGGCCATCTTCTACAAATCCTCATGCCCCATAATATCAGATTCCCACCCCCCTAGATTTATATATTTTTCAAATGTTAGTTTGTCTATTTGCTGTTAGGTTACACATAACAAAAAAGTCACCTCTCCTCTGCTTTAAGGCAAGCAGGAGACAAAGTTAAAACTGAACTTCCTATACTAGGCACTTTCTCAAACGTTTTGATCTGCTTCTAAACTAAGGGTGATTCTGCATTAGCCTTTGTTCTGGCCTCGGTGCTTTGTTTCCCCCGGGGCAGATGTTGGTTTCTACATCTCTTGACCCAGAGCGGCAGTTTGACCCACTTCTAAAGCAGTGTCACCCCACATCTAGGTGATCATCATTTTGTGAGAAGTTTATTTTTGATGCTGTTTCAGGGCTTGAAATTTATGTGCGGAACTCACGCCAATGCACTGTCAAACTTCTCGCATCAGTAGAACACACCCATATAACTCCACGCCCATGATTCCGCCCAGTTATTTTGTCATACTTCCTTAATTTTACTCCCTTTGAAAATTATCCAATATTTTCCTGAAATAAAGTAATTGTTTTTAAAACAAATCACATTTCGCATTACAACGCAAAAAATATATAACGATGTAACATGATTTTCTTTTACTGAATACATTCCTTGCTTCCACCTGCCCCCATTCTTTATGGTATTCAACGTGATTTTGATAATGTGTCATTGCATTGTGATTACTTTCTTCCCCCCTCCGATTAAAATCACTCTTATTATAATTTTTTTCCCCCAAATAAGATCGTTACAACGCAACTAAATAAATAGCGGTTACACGAACTACTTTAAAGATGCGCGATTGCCACTTTTATCGATCCCCCTCCCCATATGGCCTCAAACGGGAACAGGAATTTGATTATGTTTATAGGTTTATATTTTTGATAGGTTGGGGAAACTTTCTCCCTTAACCCCTCTGCATAAATCTCCCCCCCCCCACATCACACCTTCATGCATCTGTTTGTAATTTGTTATAGCTTTTAATGGAAAACTGTGTGCTTAACATTCAGCGTGTGTGGATAAAAATGGTTGATCGCTGACTCAGATTTCCCAGGGCTTAGATAACCTGCCAATGGCAGGGTGAAAGGAAAACACGTGCCTTTGCCAGTATTATGCCTCTGGCATTACGTTGTAACGTAAACAAAGACGATTGTGTTGTAACGCGAACATGCATGCATGTTAAAAAAAAAGGGAAATGTATGAGGGCGGGGGAAATTGCTACGATTGCGGGGGAAACTCCGGGAGCAGCAGTAATGCAAAATCAGAACACACAGAACAGATTGGGAATTGAATCCAGGAGAAATCCTCTAGTGCGGAATCGGGAAATCACACCCGCATGGAACAACCCAGGAACGAAAGGGAGGCAAACGCCAAATGCGGAATCAGCCCTAGTGAGCTTTTTCATGCACCCTTACAAAGTAACTCCATGCTATTTTCCTGCTCCCCAATACAAAACTTTGGATTTTTGCATCAGTCAACTGTTTATATTTTTGTTTCATGATTTGTTATTGATTGACAGACTATATTTCCTGGCCATTTCCACACATTATTAAGAGATAAACTGAAATTTGCCATCAGATTTTCCACAGGCTCCTCAGCTCATTCTCCTCCTCTTCGCTCCTGGACTTGTGGCTCACCTGTGAGACACTCACAATCTACTTCTGAGTCCTGACCCATAGGTTGAGAACTACTATTAAGGGACATGATAGTAATTTGGGAGAAGGCATCTCTTTCATGAGTTTTTATCGCCCTCTGCTGAGCATTCACTAAAAAGCTGAAATTTTATTAACTTTGCCACCGTTAGCTATTGCATTTTGCTGTACTATTTTGAACTCTAAAAATGATTTCAAAATATTTTAATATCAGTAAACATGAATCAAACAGCAGTCTAGCTATCATCCTCTCATCAAAAGCGTAAGTTCTTGCCCTATACTGCTGTAATACTCTTTGAAACAAGGGCCAGTGTAGGGAAGTGTGTTGGGCTGGGACTTCATTTGCCATGGCACTAACTGGATGTCCTCGGTCTAGACATTCTCTTAGTCTCATCTATCTCACCAGGTTGTTGTGATAATAAAGTGGAAGAGAGAACCATGTATGTTGACCTCTGTGGAGGAAGGACAAGATAAAAATACACTAAAAATAACTAACAGTGGAGCTGCCTTGTGATGCAAATCTTTTTAAAAAACAGATTTTGCTTGCATTTTTTAAACCCCCATTTCTCATTGTATTTGTGTCCAACACTTTCTATAAGATGCTCAGGATGGAGCTATCCCATTCGATACAGCAACACTGTGAAGAGGGTCAGATTAAGAAATACTGGCACAGGATCCCTTAGTGAGCTCCACGGTTGAGCAGCAATATGAGCTCAAATGTCCATGTGTTCAAATCCAACACTGGGTCTTGGTATTTGCCAGCCTTTGCTGAGTCATTCTGATATCCAGAAAGAAACCCCTGTACTGATTCCCAAGCCATTCACCCCTGGAATGTGATATTGCAATGTAACCCTAGAATATTAATATGACACAGCAATGCCCATTTGAATTGGAATGGTCTTTCTTGCACATAAGGGAGAAAAATCCAATTCCTTCTAGGCCTCAGGCAGGCTAGAATGATGTCAAGTCTGATTCACAGGCTGGACAGACATAGTGGCCAATGCTGAAAGCTTAAGAAACATAAATCTTTCTGCTCCTGAAAATGAAGAATTCCAGGCCCAGAGAGGGACATATGGTGGGCAGAGCTGTAAAAGTTCCTTCACTCTTTTGGAAACCTTTTAAGTCCTGTTACCAAAACATAAAGAAATAAGGGTAACCAGGAACCCTGCAACACAAATAAATGGCTTGTGTTTGTTTGTGTGTGTGTGTCTATATATATATATATATATATATATATATATATATATATATATATATATATATATATATATATATATATGTTATTCTTCAGGGCAAGACAGCAAAAACACAAAGGCTAAAGGTTAAGTGGTCATCTTGTTGTGAATGTGTGGTATACCTGTAAACTGGTCTCATATTTTCTGCCAGGGAATGACTTTTAACAAAGTTTCTATTTTTCTTTAATTATTGCTAAGGCTATCAAAGTCAATCAATCTCCTGAACACTTGATGGATGCCTATCCATGTTTGACACTAAGGAAGAAATCTATCACTTTTGGGGAGCTTCAAAGGAATCAGTTTGGAAAAACAGAGCCATAAAAAGTCATTTGGCCAGTGTAATTAAAATTTCTCTATTGGGGTATGGATCTATGACACAATGATCTCTGATTGGATATTGCACATATGACACCCCGATTTTCCATTGGTTTGACACTCTGCTTCCTCATTGGGTAACTGAATCGCTTGATGTGACGTAGTTTACCCTAGAAAACAGGCAACCCCACCTGTCAGGTTAGAAAAGAGAAGGAAAGAAAAAAAAAGAGAAGGAAAGAAAAGGGAAATCCTCCATCCTCTCCTCCCACCATCCCTTCCTACCCTCACCCTTCTTCTCAAGAGAAATCTCCCTCCAGAGGCCTTGCATTTCCTCTGACTGAGCCTACCCTGCAAGATCTAGGTATTGTATCACCTTCCCCCATCCATACTTCAGCTAATCTCTGTATTCCTCTTGTGTGTTTGAAATTGTTTGATTGGGATGCAACTATTTGAAAACCTATACCTATGATAAAATCCATTATTAACCAAAGGATTTTCAGTGGTCTATTTCCGTAAACATAGACAGAGATCCTGGATCACCTCACCTCTCGTAGACTCACCATTTTGAGCTAAGAAATATTAATATTCCCCAATAAAAGGTTAGTTGAGGTGTAACAATTCTACTGTCTGGTCTAAACAATAACTTACAAAAAGAATGCCAGTCCTCTTTGAGGGACTCTGTTTTTATGTTCAGTTTTTAATTTGCAACCTTTCAATACTATTTTTCTTGTACATTTAGTAATACAATGAGAGCCAGTATAGTGTAGAGTGGTTAAGACTGCTGGACTAGTATATGGAGACCCAAGTTTGAATCCCCACTTGTGCCATGGAAGCTCACTTAAAGACCTTGGGCCAGTCACATACTCTCAGCCTAACCTATCTCATAGGGTTGTGAGGATAAAGGTGGTGTATAAATAAATGTATTTCTTGCACAAATGTATATGCTGCCTTTCCAAAAGTTCACAAACAATACTAAACTAGTAAAAAAAAAAACCACACCCAGCACCATGGCAATAAAACTATCAGACAGCAATGGTGATGTTATACGGTATCCAGTGGTAAAATAACACACACAGCCAGCCAGGCTAGAGTCCAGTTGAAAGAGATGGTTTATCCTCTCCTAAAAGCAAGAAAGGAAGAAGAGTCATAATTTCTTTGGGCAGCAAATTCCATTGTCATGGGGCAATTACTGAAAAATCTCTGCTTTTGACTACAACAGGTCATATATTATGCAAGGCTGGAACATAAAGCAAGGTTAATACAAGGAGAGGCAGTCCTCAACATATGTAATGCACAGGCTGCAAAGGGGTTTATATGTTAATACTAAAAAGACAATGATGGAACACAGGCTGAATATGTTCACATCTCCCAATATTTGCCAGATACATTGATGCCTTCTTCACTAGTTGAAAATCCTAAATCATCTTAAACATAAAGAATGTTATAGTAGCCTGTCATATTTTCACCCAACCCTTTCTGCAAGCAGTGCACCATTTTTATCTTTACAATGTTCTGAAGTAGATTAGATAGAGCAGCCAGCCAAAGGTAAGCCAGTAGGCTCCAAAGATGAGTGGGGATTTGAATCCAGGCCTCTCCAATACAAGTCTGAAATTCTAACCAGTACACCACACCAACTCTCAAGCATAATCTAATCTGGAGATTGCAGACACATAGATCAACATTTCAACATCCCCCCTATATAGGAGGGGATGTAGTAAGTGATGTTGGTGAAAGGCACTTCTTAGCTGCTATGCTATTATCCTCAAAATTCCTGCAACCTTCCAAGGGAAGGAATGTCCACTGGTGGTGATGGGAGCAGTGTGCACCTGTTTTCCTACTTTTATTCATGCCAAGCAGCAGATTCTTCAGCCTGAGAAGATTTTTCATATTTTCCTTTGGTTCAAGTGTGGAAACTGGTTGATGACATCATCTGTGTGGGTTGTCCAGTCCCTTAGCTCTTCACCTAAGACATCAGTCAATGTTGTAATAAATATGCTTTGATTAAAGAACTGAAAGACTTTTTGAGGATGTGCTTAATAGAGATATTTGGAAACAGGTGTCGATCCTTCTCTTCCTGCCCTCAGCCTCTCAATGAGGTGACAAGGAATGTTCCAGTTTTGCTTAAGAGGAAGAGACTGGGAAATCTATATGTCCCTTTCCACAGGAAATCAGTAGTGCTTTTTCAGGATGGCTCAGCAGTGGAAGGTTGCTGGCTGTGGAAGTCACACAGTGTTGGCTGAATCCAATGGATGGATCATGAAAGCAGTAAATGACCATGGCGCCTCTTCAGGTTTAGACATGGTATTGTATATTATTTTCCTTTGCCTGGTGACCTTGAATCCATATCAGTATTTATTTGTTGGTTTGCTCAACACTCCAACCCCTCCTTTTTTTTTTTTTGGCTGAAACTTCAGCCCAAATTTCAGTCTGTCAAGAAACTGAGACACACCTAAGTGTTTGTGTACTCAATGTCTATATGTGTTATAAGTGTTTCAGGATTTGCACCAGCAGTATGTCAAAGCTAATAGGCACTTAAGTCGTTCCAGGTGGAGGCTAACTGGATACACCTGTGAAGTCAGTCCACAAATGACATAGATGGTTTAGATCTAGCCTTGACAGGTTAGCATCTAGAGTCAAAGCTAGATTACAGCTTTTAAATTAGATCTTGTCAGTGATTGGCTGACCAGTCAGCCAGCCTGGATAAAATCAGGCTAGGTGCCCATAAAAGAAGGAGCTTGAACATATGAAGCTGCCTTATACTGAATCAGACCCTCGGTCCATCAGTCAGTATTGTCTACTCAGACTGGCAGCAGCTCTCCAGGGTCTGAAGCTGAGGCTTTTCACACCTTTTTGCCAGGACCTTTTTTTGGAGATGCTGGGGATTGAACCTGGAACCTTCTGCTTACCAAGCAGATGCTCTACCACTGAGCCACCATCTCTCCCCCAAGCTTTTCCAAACTAGAAGTCTCCAGGAAAAGGTAAAAACACAACCAGGTGAATGAGGACTGGACTTTGGAAGATGTCTCTCTGGTGTCGTGGGCCTGACAGAAGAAAAGCATCAGTGAGTATTAGTCTAGGGAATTAGCCAACTACTTCACAGTCCAGTATAGGGAGATAAGCAAATTGCCTTAAAGTTTTAAGTGTTCCTTTGTGCACAGTATGTTTGTTTTATTGGTTTTTATCATCCCATTTTGTGTTTCCCTTTTCCTCTTATCTTACGAATAAAATTTATATATTTTTCTATAAGTTTGTCTTTTACTTGATAGACCGGGGACCTGGTAACACCCTGACCTAAAGAACCTACGTAGTATTTTATTGAGTTTATTATGTTAGCAGCTGGGCATTTTAGTAACAATAACAGCAGCTGCTGTGAGAGGGTTCCTTCCCCCTGCCCTGAGAAAATCTTTTGATACAGCCTAATAGCCACAGCATGTCAGCTTCCCAGAACTGGTCTAATAAGCAGCAGTGTGTACTTACCTATTGCATTGCCATGGTGTCTGTGCAAACCCCATTGTTTCGACCTGCCATGATGTTTATTCAAACTTCCTTTCCATTTCATTAAATTTATTAACACCTTTTTATATCTTTTGGCTTCTCTATTCTGAATAGAATTTTATAATCTAGTCTCCTAAGAGTTTTTGCACATCTTAGGCTCAGTGGCTAATGTCAACCACTCCTCTTTGCAATAATAGCAGCACTGCCGGGGGGAGCAGTAACCTGGGCTCCCCTCAAGTTAAAGGTGACTCCCAAGGATCAGGTTAGTGGTGGTGGTTTAGCAAATCCTGCCCACACCAGTGGTTAATTGGGGCAGGTAGAAATGAGGAAGATGGAGGTGAGAGGGTCAGAGAAGTCTGTTGCTCAAGAAAGGAACTTATTGGCTGATCCCTCCCACTCCAAATTCCCTTGCTTCTACAACAGTATTAAATATAAATAGATGTACTAAAAATAAGAGAATGAAAGAGACAGATGATAATTTTGTTTTTGTTGTTCAGTCACACAGTCGATTCCGACTCTTTGTGACCCCATGGACCAAGTCAGTAATACTGCTGGATTTCAGATATTCTTTAACAGTGGCAGGAAACCAATATAGCATGAAACCTATCAAAATAGTGTATGGTGGGAAGAGAGTTCCTGGTCTTTTAGACACTGGCGATGGCACAAAAGTTTATGGATCCAGACTGAGTCTTTTATTGGCTTTGTTGACAGCAACAGGCATTTGCTTTCTTGTGGTATTATGAATGAAGAATCCAATAATCACAATGCAGTAGTACACCATTCTTAACAAACTAGGATAAAATTAGACACCTTAAGTTCAGAGACTACATCAACTATGCTTTTGTTTATAATGAAACAACTAAAAACATAAAATTGCTGAGGTATGCATTGCTATGATTTGGTTATAAGTGAATTATACTTTTCTTTCAAAAGCGAGATGTTGAGTTATATTGAGATTTATGGATCTACAGGGGGCAATTGTTATTTTAGTACTTTTAAATCAGACACTTCTGAAAAGCACAGACACAATATAGGTAAAATAGGAACTTAATTAAATTTGATTTTTCTTCCAGGCAGCTGCCAAAGTTAATGATGAGTTGTTATATTGTGATACTATGGAATGAAAAGGGGAAGTTTCAAAACTGAAACCTAGAGAGATTAATGATTATGGGGCGGAAACAGAAATAACAAGCAATTTTCACGCATGAACATAATTTCTCTGTTTTCATTTACTTTGTGGAAGAAAGATCATACTTCTATACAGCTGGTACCATGTACATGGTGGTGCTGTCCCAAGCACCTATCAATTGTGACATCCTTCTCCACTCATACAGAGTGCCTATTAGGGATGTGCACACACATAAAACCCCCCCAGCATTTTCCTGGTTCAGATATACTGAACCCAAAAAATATCGGTATTTCTCGATATTCTCAAATCCCAGTATCGGTATGGTCTTAGAATAAAGGAAATATTTGGGGCTGCTAAATTTTTTTGGCTCCATTATATGCTATGAGGACCATTATAGTCAATGGTCCCCATACACTATAAAAGAGAATCAATTTGGGGGTATCGGGGGGGGGCTGTTTTTTAAATAGAGGTATTAAATTTGCAGCATAGCTGCTGGTACCTCTCCTCACCTCCCTCCCAGCTAAGTTTCAAAAAGATTGGACCATGGGGTCTAGTTCTATGGGCCCAGGAAGAAGGTGCCTCTAAAGAACATGGTCCCTTTAAATGCTTTCTCCAAGCTTGTGGTGACAGCACTCCAAAGGCATTTAAAGGGACTGCAGCCCACTTAAATGCTTGAGAGTTCACTCCAAAGGCATTTAAATGGACTGAGAACCCTTTAAAGGTCAAGACGCCATACTCACCACCCTTCTTGTCTCTTTTAAAATCTACGGTATCATGACTCATGACATCCAGACAGGGTAGCCCAGCAATTGGGGTTAGGGCTCAAACGCTGTTTCAATCACTCACTGGCACCATTCATTCTTATTCTGTAATATAAATATAAACTGAGGTATTAAATAGTGTGTGTGGGGGTGGTTCTTTCCCTCAGACATGCAGCCCACAGGGTTAATCAAATAAGAAAACTTCTATTTATGATATCAACAGAACACCAAAGAAAGCAAAGCGTAAGAAACATTTCCATTTCCACTGAACTTTTGAACTGAGGTCTTATTTCTACAATTGGACTTGTTGTTCTTTGGGGATTTGATGACGGACAGTCAGGACTTCTGATGGTTCGATTAATTCATTATTACAGCCTTTCAAAACAATATCTCAGTTCTCTTACTTATGATGCTAGAAAGATAGTGAAACAGAGAATATTAGACGTTGTCAGACAAACTGTCCTTAATAGCACAACCAAATGGTGAGCTCTGACAGAACCAATCAACAGGGTGACCCCGATGCCCTACCTATACTGCTTAACAAATAATGAATATAGGAGAATGTTTACTCTTATGAGGTGGAACATTCTCCCTTCGGTGGTGATGGAGGGGAGATACAAAAAAGTGCAATTCCAAGAACAATTATGTCCCTGTTGCAATGATGGTATCGAATCTTTAGTCCATGTCATATTTGAATGTGAGGCTTATAATGATAATTGCAAAGTACTTTCATTTTCCACGACCATATCTTTTACCAGTAGTCAAAAACTGCAACTCCTTAAGAATCTTCTTAACGATAAGAACCCTGAGGTTACATACAAATTAGCAAAATTTGGCTGGCTTGCCACAAGAATAAGAAAAACTCCAATAATTCAGTCAGGAAATGGCTAAACACCTTTTGCCAATCTGTTTGCTGTAACTGCCATGTTCTATTTGTAGTCTTACAACAGTATTGTATGCCTTTTTGTGTGCGATTTTATGGTCATTCAGTTTTAATTTTGTATGATTTTACTGTTTTAAATGCTGGCTTAGGCTGTGAATAAACTAGTACTTCTAGTTTTCCAATTTTGTTGTTGGAGAGGAGGTAGTCAGAGGTGGCACTTTCAGCAGGTCTGGAGGAGTATAAGATGCTGTAGTAACTGCCAAAGAGTTCTGCTATTGTTGTTGACTTGGTATGCAATTTGCCCTTATTGTCTCTCAGAGTGTTGACCAATCATGAAGTTATTTTGTTCTTCACTTTCCAGGATAGCATCTGTAAAGATTTAGAACTGCACAAGTGTTTCTGTTTTAAGCATAAGAGGTTCTTCTGAATTTGTGAACAATCCAGAAACTCTAGAAGTCTACAATTAGTTAGCAGTTTTTGATATATTTTCTTATTTTCCATTTCTTTATGAAGTTTTTCTAATTGTGTAATCTTGTCTAATAATTCCAATTTGATAGCAGTCTTTCTTTTCTTTAGGTGTAATAACATCAAGATCAAGTGGCCTCTCATAACAGCTTTGAGAACATCCCATAACAACACTGATGCTGTGTCCTTGGAGTCATGGGAGCGATCACACAAGAGATTTGGCCAGACCTAGTTATGCCTCCCCTCCAGATTTAATGTGCATGATCACATGTGCACATCCGCCCCCACCCCCGAGTCCCACCTGTAGCTATCTCATCTGAGGATGGGCTGGGACCGGATTAAATAGCTAGTGGGAACTTCCCAGTAGTAAACCTCTAAAACATATGTAGGGCACATTTCCTGGCTGTCTGAACACTGCACCCACCTAGCATGCATAAGAGCAGCCTGAATGCTCCTCTTGTGCATATGTGGCCTGTGCCTCTCCTGGCAGCAGGGTGGGGTCTGTGTGAATGCTGTGGCACAGATAAAGGAGAACTGGCTTTTTTCAGAGCTGCGATACTGCCATGCCAAATCTCTTGTGTGATCTCACCCACTGGCTCTTAGAAACTGGTTTATTCTGAGTTCCAGATTCATAGAGAGATCTGTGGTGAACAAAAGAGATTTAGAGATCAGTGACTTTGGTTTGGAGATGTGGAATCTGAAGACAGAACACAACACCAAAACATGATCTGACCAGAGGAAATTACCAATTTCAGAATGTATAATTTTGTCCAATGATGAGAGAATAAAATCAATTTTTGTGCAAATTTTGTGTCTTGCTGAGTAATACTTAAAGTCCCTGTCTTTACATTATATCCTAAAGTGCATTTAATGGCAGACATCATAGATGGGTATTTTTCTGAAATGGAAGATAATTTGGTATCAGAGTTCCTTTTTAGTTCTACTGTTTGCAGAATGGGCATGATCCAAATGTAGATTAGCAATATGATTGATTTGAAGCCCCCCCCCCCCCCCGGCCCCCAGTAATATCTCCCTTTTTGGAAGGTATATAGAGCTGACAAGATTTCTTCTAGAAAGAAGTAATGGCTATTGTTGGGAACATATACAAATGCTATTGTGATCATTTGATCCTCCATAAGACCTTTATAAAAATGTACCACCACCACCACCTCGGGGTCTGCTTTAGAAGCTGTAAATTGGAAGCGCACATTTTTGGAAATGATTATTGTAACCCCATGGGATTTAGAAGAACCATAAGGATGATGTTGCTGGGGGCGTGGCGTCGCACGCATAGGGAATGGACGCCTGAAAACAGAGCTCCTTACTTACCCCTGCCAAATCCACTTAAGCAAGCGCCCAGCGTTGTTGTTTGTTTTCTTTTTTTTCTTTAATTAGTATGGGAACAGTAGATGGTCAAAAATCCAGATCAAAAAGAAACTCAAGGAACTCTGTTAAAGACTATTTTCCCAAAAAGCCTAAGGCTAAGGCCTCAGGAAAAGCAAGCAGCCCTGCAAGCAAGATGGCGTCGGGAGAAGGGGAAAACACAGCAGCAGACCTAGCTTCATTTCGTTCTGAGGTAATGGAGGCTTTTCAAAAACTGGAAAAAAATATGACTGACAAAATATCTGCCATGATCCAGCCCCTTTCTGCTCAGTTGGAGGGTTTCAAAACGTCCTTAGAGAAGGTGGCAGAGACTGCAGATTCTGCTTTTAACATGGCATGTGCTGTGCAGGAGGACACTCAGTATTTTTATAAAAGAGATGAATGGGCCACTGATAAAATTATTGCACTTGAGAACCAACTGAAAATGGGGAATGTTAAAATTCGCGGGCTCCCCGAGAACTCTGCCTCTCCCTCTGACCTAAAATCTCTTATAGCCTCCTGGCTATCAAAGGCATTGGGTTTTTCTGAATCTGATCTTTGTGCCCTGGAGGCTGCATATAGAATTGGCCCTTTGCGCACACAGAAAACTTCGTTGCCTAGGGACATTTTAGTCCGTTTCTCTTCTGCCTCAGTTAAATCCAAGCTGCTGCAAAAAGCCCGGGCTATAAATCCACTTCTGCTAGGAGATTACAACATCCAAATTCTACAGGATTTGTCTTCTGAAACCTTGCAAAGGCGGAAAATTTTGAAGCCAATTATTGAAATCCTGAACAGGGAAAACATTAGATATCGATGGGTTGCTTCGTACAAGCTGCAAGTTACTGTACAGGATCGGTCGTTTGTCGCTGGAGGCCTTGACTCAGGCCTAAGCATGCTGAGAGATTTGAATCTTCCTGTTCCCACCGGCCTTATAGAAGCAAGCTCACATGTTCACTCAATAACTTCAGACACTAGATGGCGTCGTGTGCCTATGAACCGTCCTGATCGGCCTGTTTCTCCTAGAAGCTAAACGCTGGAACTGTTGCTATGCAGAAATCTTCCCTTTTTTGTGTGGATTCTTGACGTCCCCCCCCCCCCCTTTTTTTTTCCTGACATATAAGCTTTGCCTACTGAACTGCTGACTTATAAGCTTTGCCTACGTGTAACTCTGTCACGGCTTAGAAATATGCTGATTGTTTTGTGCCTATGAAGCAATGTTTATATACGAAATTGGGGGGTCCCCCCCCTTTTTTTTTTGGTTATTTATATCTTTTGAACACAATGTTATGAATGTGAGGGAGTTATTAATTCAAATCAACTCATTAAAGGAAATCTTCTTGGTTGATTGGGTATGCATGATTGGAAGAATGGGGTGACTTGGAATATATGGTTTGAGTAGGAGCTGGAATGGGGAGGCTGGGTGTTGAGTGAGGGAGTGGGAGAGAGGGAGGGAGAGAGAGTGAGTGAGGGGGGGTAGATCAGAGTGAGAAACTTGAATAGTATGACTAGGGTTTTATATCAATATATTTCTTTCTACTATGAGTTAATGAATTGTCAGGACCTTTTCCCTTCCTGTGTGAATTGTTGAATGGAAATGAATCTGTGAGACAGAGGGTGGGTAGGGAATGTATGTGTGTGTCAGTTTGTGCCTTATGCTACTATGAAGGTTTGGAAACTTGTTTCCCTCACCATCATATCTCCCTACATAGGCTTATAAGTGGCTGAAGGATAGTTGGTGGGGAGTGTTTGGGGAGACCAGTATTTAATAGCGTTCATAGTTCTGTTTAAAGTTTCATTGTATTTTTATCATAGTGTCTTAAGTCTTACAATAACTTTGTGATCGAGATCTGATGCTGTTACACATGGTATATTAGTTTGCCTGTAATTATCTTTAATTCACTAACCTGAGTTGGTAAAAGGCACAGGTTTTATTATATGTGGCTTTCTAGGCATTTTAGCCTTGACTCGATCAGCTTTGTTTGGCCTTTCATTATAAACTTTCTATACATTCGGCTCTGTTATTCTGTTTATAAATTTTATTTTTGCTGGGTTGATAGTGTTAAATATAAGCATTTTTGGCAGAGAGGGAGAATGGAGAACTTCAGTTTTTTTTAATTAGCTCCATTTGGTAGTTGTTGCTAGTTGTGTGGTGTCTTCAGTAACGAAGACTTCCGCTTCAAATTTATCCTTTTAAGTAAATAGTTGTTGTTTTCCCAAGTTTGGGTTAACAGAGTTGGAGGGTGAGTTAGTGGCTAGTGTCTGTTAATGCTAGACCACTGGTGTTGGTTATGGTTTTTTGTTTGTGTTACGGGCAGCGTAACTGTATTGAATTATTATGGATTTAGTTGGAAGTTTTTTAAAGCCTTTGATCTGAAATCTGTCCTCATACCTTTGAAATTTGATCTACAGGATTCGCCTCTAGCTATCCTGGTGGCACCTGGGTTCAAAGCTATGAATTGCAATAATTTTGATAACCTTGGTTATTTCCTCTTTCAATTATGGCAGAGAGCCACTTGAAATTTCTATCTCTAAACTGTAATGGGCTAAATAATTTAATTAAGAAAAAACGGGTTGCCTCTGCCATCTCTCATCAGAAACCAGATATAGTTTTTTTGCAAGAAACTCACCTTAAGGGTAACCAGCCCAAGGTCTTCCAGTCAAAATTTTTTGCTCATCAATTTCAAGCTTACGGGTCCTCCAAAGCAAGAGGTGTGGCCATCTTAATAGGTAAATCAGTCCAATTCACTTTTGAAAATTCCTCAATTGACCCTAGGGGTCGGTATATTTTTATCAATGGGGTCTTTAATGGTAGCCCTTATACTCTGGCATCGGTGTATGCTCCAAATGATGGACAAATTGCATTTATTAAAGATACGTTGTCACAACTTCAAACTTTTCATAAAGGGCCCATTATTTTGGGAGGAGATCTCAACTATGTTGTCAATCCTTCTTTAGATAGATCTCAAAAAAGCCTGTTACCTCTATCTGCCAATAAATGGTCTCAATCAAAAGATTCGAATGGCCAAAATGATTTAGCTCAAATCTTTCAATCCTATAATCTGTCAGACATTTGGAGAAGCAGGCATCCAAAAGAAAGAGACTATACCTTCTTTTCTTCTCGTCATCAAACTTATTCCAGAATAGATTTTCTTTTAGTTTCGGATTCTATTTCTAACCTTTTTTTTAAAGTAGACATTGGCCCAATGATTTGGTCTGATCATGCATGGTTGGAAGGTTATATGTCAGGAATCACTGAAAGATCTTTTTCTTTTAATTGGAGATTGGATAGTAAACTTCTGTCTATGAAATCGGTTACAGATTCCATTGAAAAAGACATTAAAGAATTTTTTCAATTCAATACTGAGTGTGGAGTACCTCAGCATATAGTTTGGGACTCGTTTAAAGCTGTAATTCGTGGCAGATTTTTGGCTATTGCCTCTTCGTATAAAAAAGAAAAAGACAAAATTAGATCAGATTTGGTTGCCAACATTACCAAATTGGAAGAGAAATTTAAAAAATTTGGTAGCAAAAAAACTTATTCAAAACTTCTTATAGAAAGGAAAAAATTAGAATCTTTTGACGTCTCCAAGATTCAAAAACAAATGGCTTATATAAAACAAAAATATTGGTTTCGAACTCCTCAATCCCTTAAACTCCTATCATGGAAGGTTAAAAAGAGAATATCCTCAATGGCTATTTCTTCCATTCGTTCTAAATCCGGTACCTTGAAACATTCCACTAAGGATATTGTAGGAGTTTTTAAAAAATACTATTCATCTCTATATTCCTCCCAGCATCCAGCATCAGACCTTATTTCATCTTTTTTAGACACTCACTCAGTTATTAAGCCTGTTTCTCCTGAGGTTAAATCCCTTTTGGACAAACCTTTTACTGCACTTGAAATACAGGAGACTATCAAGTCTATGAAATCCAATAAATCTCCAGGCCGAGATGGCTTTATACCAGAATTTTATAAATTTTTTAATACTTTGTTGGCTCCCATCTTGGCGGACGCCTGTAATCAGTTTGTACAGTCTGGTTCTTTTCCAGTTACTTGGTCACAGGCAAAAATCATTCTTCTTCCAAAGAAAGACAAAGACTTGCTAGACCCTAGTTCATACAGGCCGATATCGCTCCTTAATTGCGATTACAAGATTTTTACAGCAGCCCTGGTGGCTAGGCTTAATACTTTTATAGGGAACTACATTCATCCTGACCAATCGGGCTTTATCCCACACCGTGAGTTAACGGACAATACTAGAATGGTCCTTGATGTTATTCAATACTGCCGGAAATTTAATATTGAGTCTTCCTTTATCTTGTCTATTGATTTTGAAAAAGCCTTTGATTCCGTTGAAGTTCCTTATCTTACAACCTTACTGCAGAAAATGAATTTTGGCCCGAATTTTCTGAAGATAATCCATTCTTTATATAAGTCGCCTTCTGCTATTCTTTCTATTAATAATTTGGATTCTGAAGAATTTAATCTTTTCAGAGGGACGAGGCAAGGTTGCCCCTTGTCTCCTCTGCTTTTTGCAATCGCAATTGAACCTCTTGCTAATGCTATCCGTAATACCAATATTATTGCTGGTATCCCTATTAGAAAGAAACAAATTAAGGTGTCTTTGTTTGCAGATGACCTAGTGCTTTTTGTTACAAAACCTAAGACTTCTTTACCAGCTGTCTTTGATTTATTATCTGTATTTTCTTCTATATCGGGTCTTCGAGTAAACCCATCTAAAACCATTCTTTATCCCATCACAATTTCAGATGCTCTCCAAGATTCCATCTACTCAAATTATCACTTCAAAAAAATGGATAGATATTGGACATATTTGGGGATCAATATACCTTTAAAATTGGGAGATATTTTTAAAGTCAATCATCATTTATTGATTAAGGACATTCTTACTATGCAAAAGAATAAAAATTCTTCACTCATTCCCTGGAATGAAAAAATTCAGATTATTAAATCTTTTATTTTCCCCAAATTTCTGTTTTTATTTCGAGCCATTCCTATTCTTATTCCTGAGGACTTATTTGTGGGTTGGCGTCGTTCGTTCTTAAGATACATTTGGAACAAGGGCTTATCTAGAATAGGGTATGCAACTCTTATTCGTTCTAAATCCTCAGGTGGTCTGGCTCTTCCGGATCTGCATAAATTTTATGAAGCTGCCATTTTAGGAGGCCTTGTCAGATACCATGATGCTGATTTAAATTCAGGCTGGAAGGTCCTAGAAGATACCTATCTAAATAACAAATCGTTTCAATCTACATTATGGGAATTTCCAAAGAAGAGACCTCCTAATATCTCCTCCAACCTTTTCCTTAAAGCCATTTTTCAGATTTGGGACAAACGTCGCCTCTTTTTAGCCCCTCCTATGTCTCCACTATCTCATTTTATGGATGTTTCTTGGTTTCAACCGGGGTTTTTTTACAAGTCTTTTCCAATTTGGAAAAAATATAATCTTTATAGGTTTGTGGATATTTTGTCCAATGGAAAAGTGCTCGACAAAAAATCTTTAGAAGAGAAAACTGGTGGGACAAAAATCCCATGGTTTGAATACTTGCAAATTAACAACTTGGTGACATCACTCTCAAAGAAATACAATTTCAATCGACCTCTTACTTTCTTTGAATCCTTGCTACAATCTCCTTTTTTAAAGCGGAAGGGACTGATTTCATTTATCTATAAGGGTTTGCTAGACATTGATGCTGTTGATTTGTTATCCTATCAAGAAATTTGGCAAAGGAATAGTTCAATTAATTTTCAGGAGGATGTTTGGCAACAAATCTGGTCATCTCCTTCGTTTGTTTCAAAATCATTGAATATACAATTACAAACTCAAAAAATTTTGTTCCGGTGGTATTTAACACCTCAGAGATTAAGCCATATGGCGATAAATCAATCCTCCAAATGTTGGAAAAATTGTGGAGAGGTGGGCACATTTATACACTGCTGGTGGTCTTGCCCGAGGGTGCAGTCGTTTTGGGCAGTAATTGTGGCAAAAATCAAGGATATCACGGGCTATAGTTTACCCTTAAGATTGGAACTCATTTTGCTTGACTGTTGGAAAGGTATTTCTATTACTTCTCTCAATAAATCCCTGATATCCCTTTTACTAGCTGCTGCTAAAATGGTGTTAGCCCAATTTTGGAAATCTCCCAATATTCCTCCAGTTAAAGCCTGGTATGCTAAAATCTGGGAGGTCTATGCTATGGACAAGATAGCAGATAGTTTATGCAACATAAATAATTCAGAAGGTAACGATTCTCTGATGTACAAGTGGCTTCCATTTCTTAAATTTTCTTTTAGTCCTGTAGATCAGATGCGTACATGTATTCCTGGTAGATATTATGACATTATTAATTTGATGTAATTAACATATGGACAGAGTACTTATTTTTTAATTCAGCTGCCAAGTATGTATGTATGTGTGAATGTATGTATGTGTTGTTTTGTTTGTATTTTGTGTATATATATATATTCTGTTTTCTGCTGGTATGCTATGCTTATACACAAAGAATGATTGCAGATACAGTCATTGATTGCTTTATTTGTATGTTTACTAAATTCAATAAAAAAAGTTTTTGGACATAAAAAAAAAAAAAAAAAAAAAAAAAAGGATGATGTTGCTGTTGTATCCAACTGGCTTTTAACAAAGATTGAGAAGATGGTTTGAGATGAGTTTCTTGAAGCATGATGATGTCAGCACACTCTTTGGACAGATATGATACGATGTGTTTCCTTTAATAAGATTGTGATTCCTCTGACAATTTTGAGAAAGAATATTCAGAATATTAGCGGGCATTATTGCAGGAGGAAAAGTAGATTTACACTTAGGAAAAGTTATAATGTGGTTGGTATTGTGTGGCAAAGGTGATAAAGAAATGTGTGAGATTAGAAGTCAAAACAGAAAAATACACTTGTGGATGTGTGGGAAGCAGATCTGTGACTTACCAGATTGCAGGTTCACCATTTCCTGACCCCTAGAACTCTATTACAGACAAGACAAAAAAGATTACAACTTGAACAAATCTATATTAAATACACAATAAAATATACATACTGCAGAAGAATTGTAGTAACAATACAACTAGACAAGAGAACTAACAAAGATCTTAAGGAACTTTAAAGTAACAAGGTATTAAAATTTATCTTTTTATGTTTTTAGTCTTTCAAATGTAGTAAAAATAAATATTGAATGTAATTTAAAATTATGTAGCAAATCAGGAAATAATAAATTGATGCTCAGCATTGAATAAGAATTAGGTGTAATTATCACTACAAATAGTTGATATGAATTAAAACATGTAGTTAATTGTAAAAAATAATTATGAACCACCTAATAGAATGCTGTAAAAACATATTTGCAATAAAAACAATAAATTTAATTAATCACAGCACACAGTATATATGATAGAATAATATAAGACAAAAGCTAATTTCAAGTACGGCTGACATTTCTAGATTTAGTACTCTAGTCTTCATGCAGCCATTTCCAGTTTGCATCATAGGATATTCTTCCTTCAAAGTCATCCCTAGATTTAGTGTACAGTTAGCTTTCTGACTAGTATTAAGTGTGATTTTGAACTCTGCAAATTGATCTGAGAGAGATTTTGAGGGCTGCCATATCACTCAATATTTTTTGTTCTGATCTTTGAAAAAGCATGGCAAGGACCCCTTCTGAACATATGAAGCTGCCTTATATGAATCAGACCCTTGGTCCATCAAAGTCAGTATTGTCTTCTCAGACTGGCAGTGGCTCTCCAGGGTCTCAAGCTGAGGTTTTTCACGCCTATTTGCCTGGACCCTTTTTTGGAGATGCCAGGGATTGAACCTGGGACCTTCTGCTTCCCAAGCAGATGCTCTACCACTGAGCCACCGTCCCTCCCCAATGTAGGAGAAGGCTAGGGTTGCCAATCCCCAGTTGGGGGCAGGGTTATTAGAAAGCGGGAGTGGAGGAGAGGGAAATGTTTGCTGGGTACTCAATTATTCCCTATGGAGACCAATTCCCATACGGTATAATGGAGAATTGATTCATGGGTATCTGGGGATCTAGAGGGGCTATTTTCTGAGTTAGAGGCACTAAACTTTTAGCATTACATCCAGTGCCTCTCCACAACACACCCTCCAAGTTTAAAAAAAGATTGGACCAGGGGTCCAATTCTATGAGCCCCATAAGGTGTCCCTATCCTTCATTATTTAAAAATGGAGGGAATGCATTTAAAAGGTGTGCAGTTCCTTTAAATGTGCTTGTGACACCCTTGATCCTGGCTCCACCCCCAAAGTCTCTTGACTCCACTCCCAAAGTCCCCAGATATTTCTTGAGTTGGACTTGGCAACCCTAGTAGGGAAGGTTGCAGGCTTACCATTGAGTCCTGAGAAGCCATTATGTCTGTGTCATTGGGCTTTTTTTTGCTCAGTAACAGAGGAGGATAAAAGTCTTGTATAAGCTTCACTGGTCTAGAAATCACTGGGTTTTTGTTAGACTGTTCTTTGCCCATAATACAAACAAGAAAATTTTGTCAGCATTAATAATAATGGTGGTTTTGATGGAGCTCACTCTTTAGGTGGCTATCTTCTTGAGAACAAATGCCACAACACCTATTTCTACAACTGGGATCCTTTAGTTACAAATTTATTTCAGCCTGTTCCAAACAGCTCTTCTATACTTTTTCCTTTTGTCAGAAAATCCCTTTTCACCTCTTCCCTTAGCCTGTCAGCTTCTCTCCACTGCTAACCCTTTAACTGTACTTTTCCAACTGCTGTTTTTTTTAAGTCTCCTTCTCTCAATATTCTGATATTGCAATTGCTGTTAGTAGTAGTAATATTCACCCCCCCCTTGCTGGATAGTATTTGATTTTGTGGGCTGGGGCTGTAATAGGAATTTTATTAAAAATAATTTAAATACATATTGTATAAATTATTGCTTACTTTTAATTATATGCTCTCTTTGTCTGCATGATTGTCCTCTACATCCAATGCCCTGCACTTTCCCCCTAAAAAAACTGTGTACAATCAAATAAAAAGACAACAGGGTGGAATGGGAAACCACTTGCATCATGGTTGGTTGGGAGGAGCGACTGAAGATGCTAGAGATGCACAAGAAAGGCAGGTAAAAGGAAAAAGAACTAGAGTGGTCGGTAGAGGAGCATCAGGTGTGCTGCAAGCCTATGGACACTAACTTGGAAATATGCTTGACTGAGAGTTGCCAGCCCCCAGGTGGCACCTTGAGATCTCCTGCTATTACAGCCAGTGTTCCCTTTAAACTGAGTTAGTGTGAAGTACTTTGCAGTTTTTTAGCCTCTGGCACACACATTTTTGTCTTAGCTCAGGAAAAATGGCCCCAGAGCAAACTATGGTAATTTATGTAGTAGCTCACAATTTTGATGCCAGTAGCTCAGGAAGTGGAATTTTTGCTCACAAGACTCCACAGCTTAGAGGGAGCATTGATTATAACTGATCTGCAAATGTCCAAGACCAGTTTAGCTGGATAAATGGCTGCTTTGGAAGGTGCACTCTATAACATTATACCCTGCTGAAATCCCATTCTTCCCCAAACCCTGACCTCCCCAAGTTCCACACAACTTCCAGGTATTTCCCAACCCAAAACTGGCAGCCCTAGTCCCACTGTATTTTTAAGAAAAAAATGCATGAGTATACTGCGACTGAAAATTTGGGGAGCATAAAATTTTTGGGCAAAGGGTTGCGACCACACCCCCTCGAAGCCATCCTTGCGTCTTGCCCTGAGCCGAAGCGAGTATGCATGTATGTATCTATTTCCCAGAACATTTATATTCCGCTTTCCTCTTCAGACAGAAACACTCAAGGGGGGGGGGGTAGTCTGGACATGCAAAGAGAAAAAGAAGGCCCCACTTATCACTAATTTTAGGGGCGGCTATAATTCCCAGAAGAGCCCCCTGGCGCAGAGTGTTAAAGCTGTAGTCCTAAACTGTGCTCACGACCTGAGTTCGATCCCCGGTGGAAGCTGGGTTTTCAAGTAGCCGACTCGAGGTTGACTCAGCCTTCCATCCTTCCGAGGTCGGTAAAAGGAGTACCCAGCTTGCTGGGGAAGGCAATGGCAAACCACCCCGTAAAAAAAAGTCTGCCGTGAAAACGCTGTGAAAGGAACGTCACCCGAATCGGAAACGACCGCTGCTTGCACAAGGGACCTTTCCTTTTCCTTAGTTCCCAGAGCCGTCCAGCAGGAGTCGCCTCAGTCCCGCGGACCCTTCGAGAATCAGGAAGGGGCGTGGGTACGCGCTGACGCCAACGCAGGCCCGAAGCGGAGGAGGAGCGCGCAGAGCGGTGTTTACACCCGGAGCCGGCGGCGGCAGCTGCACTGTTTGACCAGAGGGCTTGTCCGGGCTGGTGCGTGGACTGCTCGGCTGCCTCCTTCGCTTGTCCCCGCCACCATGTACCGGGCCCTGTATGGCTTCCGCTCGGCCGAGCCCAGCTCTCTGGCCTTTGCCGCTGGCGAAACCTTCCTGCTGCTGGAGCGCAGTAACCAGCACTGGTGGCTGGTGACCCGTGCGGGCTCCGGGGAGACGGGCTACGTGCCGGCCTCGTACCTGCAGCGCCTACAGGTCAGGCTGGGGGCAAAAGGCGGGCGAGGGCTGACTCGAGACAGCAGCAGTAATGGTTGGGAAGGGCCCTTGCAGGCTCTCGCCCTCCTCCTCTTCCTCTTGCGAGGGTCGGGGGGAGTAGCATCAAGCACTTCTCTCGCTGGGCGAGACGGTGAAGGTACCTTAAACACTCCCGGGGAGGTGTGGTGTCATGACGAAGGAAGGGAAGAGAGGCAAGCATAGGTCAGACTCACGCCTCCTGCTCCCTTTTGACGTTGAGAAACAGAGTGATACCTGTGCGTAGGTTCTCACCTGTGGTGTTTACATGTATTTAGTTAGGCATATGTGTTAGGAAGATGCCCTATAAAAAGTGTACCCTATATAGAAGTGTAGCTGAACACGTGTCTGTGATTGTGGCACGTGGTAATTGACACAGTTCTTTTGGGGAAGAGAAAGTCTAAAGTGTGATGTGGCCCCCAGTCTTCTATTTTAGAGAGTCTGGGTGCACGCCAGGGATGGTTTGTGTGCCTTCTGGCATTCTTAAAGTTCATTGGCAATATGCATGGCAATTAGATATCCTGCTGTCTTACGGATGCTAAAATGTCTGGCCTCAACAATGTGTACCAAGTGGCTCAGTATTAGGAAAAATGGGCAACCTTTCTTCATGGAGATTGTGACAAAGTAGCATCAAAGGCAAGGTTGAAAGGTGACTGGGAGTGTAGGGGAACTTCAGGAGACAGACCAAGAGATAGAGTTACTAATGACCCTGTAGATTTAGATGGGTAGCCATGTTGGTCTGAAGCAATAGAACAGTTTTCTATTTGCACTGGACTCAAACTTTGTTCTAATGACCCTGTAAAGAAACTAGCAATTCTTTTTTGGCTTTTCTTCAGACTTCTTTTGTTGAAATTTGTTGTGGTTGTGCATAAGTGACTAGTTACTGCTCTTAGAATGCTCTATGAGTAACATTAGGTGTGTTGGTGGAGATAGGTAAGAAATGTGTATTCCAGTGTTCTTTCAAAGAAAATGCATGCTGGGAAAGATGTATGGGGAAGATAATAGTATCCCAGATGAGGGGAAACAAACTGTTGGTGCACAGGGATATAATGACCAAGGAACTTTGTGAAAATGATTGATCACTTGTTTAATGAGGTAATGAGTGGTGCTCTAATAGTGGGAGGCGTGGACTGCTGAAATTATTATAAAGGTAAAGGTAGTCCTCTGTGCAAGCACCAGTCATGTCCGTCTCTGGGGTGACGTCGCATCACAACGTTTTCATGGCAGACTTTTTACGGGGTGGTTTGCCATTGCCTTCCCCAGTCATCTACACTTTCCCCCCAGCAAGCTGGGTACTCATTTTACTGACCTCAGAAGGATGGAAGGCTGAGTCAACCTTGAGCTGGCTACCTGAACCCAGCTTCCACTGGGATTAAACTCAGATCGTGAGCAGAGAGTTTCGACTGCAGTACTGCAGCTTTACCACTCTGCTACAGGGCTCCTCATTTATGGTATGCTCAGATACAAATAATGAGAAAAACCTTGTGCCTTCCCCCCCCCCCCCCCGCCTTCCCCAGTCTTTGTGGCACTTGTTCTTCATGTGCGGAATAAATAGTATATTAAAGTCAAGTAATGTGGATGCACCTGTGAAACTGGAGGCAAAAAAGAAGCCACAGGAAATTTTTGGAGAGGACTTTTATGTTGGATGATAGCCATTACAAAGTGTGCCGGGCTTATTACTTGATTATGTTGCTATACTCACCAGATACATTTTTCCCCCTTTCCGCTAGATAGCTATTTCAAAAGTCTCTCTGAAGCTGGCTTTCTGCAACTCATAGTGCACAGGGAAATGGCCTTGGTACAGGCCTTCTGCTAATGTGGAATAGAAAAGAGCCAGGCTAATAACAGGCCTGTCCAACTACTGATGAGGGGGCCAGACCGGCTAAGCCTGCAGAAATGTTGTAACAATAGTGGCAGTAATTATAGCTTAAGTCAGACATGCTAGCAATTATGGAAAGTGAAAGAACAGATTGCTTCAGCCCAAATAGGAGTTGGAATGACGAGCAAGAACACCCTCGTCTCCAGTTTGAGGTTGTATTTAGAGGAATACAAGCCAAACACTAAATTGAGAATTTGCTTTGGAACTCGCACAGTTTGGGTCAAAGTGTTTTCTTATGTTGGAAGCTTGAAGCTGTGCATGAAATAGTTGTGTAAAGAAACTCTCTCTGTGTATAATGGTGATAATTTATACACTGAAAAGCTCAAAGGCTTGCATCGTGCTTTAGAGCAGGGGTGGCCAATGGTAGCTCTCCAGATGTTTTTTTGCCTACAACTCCCATCAGCCCCAGCCATTGGCCATGCTGGCTGGGGCTAATGGGAGTTGTAGGCAAAAAACATCTGGAGAGCTACCATTGGCCACCCCTGCTTTAGAGAGCATGTGTGTGCATGAACCACTATTATCTCTGTGTATTGACAGCCTTTCATGGTCAGACTCCTCTAATAAATGCTTTTCTTCTTTGGTTAATAGGCCCAAATGTGGTCCATTTATTTAGAAAATTAAAGCACAAATGAAAATGGTGTATTGAGTCATTTTAACGATAAAATAGAGCAATCTGTTTCTCCCACACTGTGTTTTCCCTGTTTTTCTGTTTATCAGCTGCTGCCTTATTTTAAAGACCAGGTGAAATAATGGCTCAAAATGGTCTGAAAGAAGTGGTATTTCTGTTCTTTTCATGGTACAAAAATTGAAAGCTGCATTCCTCCCTCTTTCCTTACCTCGCATGTTTTGATGGCAAAAGAACTAGCTGGCACATTTCTGATACATTGTTGTAAATAACGGGTTTGTATTGCACTTTTTGCTGAATGTGGGTCTGTCAGGCATTGGCTTCAGGGTTTTTCCTGTTTGTTCTTCCACAGAAAAAATGTGACAGGTGGAGTGATGGTGGCTGCCTTGAGATCCAGCTGAACATTTCCTTGTGTGGAATGTTTCCCTCCCACAGAGTATTAATTCCTTGCCTCCTTCCTTCTGCTGCAGCCAAAAGTGGTCCCTGAAATGCTGCTTCTTTGGGGCACCATTTTGGCCTTTAGTGGGGTGGTAGAAGGCAAGAAAGTCACACTCTGTAGGCAAAATTTTTTCCTACTGAGGAAACATTCGGCTTGAATCAAGCCATTTTTGAAAAAAAGAGGGTCCTGTGCCTTCAAAAGCAACCAGTTGCTCTAAATATATATTTTAAAAAGGAAGTCCTTTCAAGCTTTGTGAGTGGAGCATCACTGGGCAGTTTCTGGGTTAGAGGTCCAGTCATCAGTGAGGTGGAACACTACACACACAAACCCCTTTGAGATGCTGGAACTTGTACTGTCCCTTTCACTTGAGGTCTCCAAGTTCTTCTTTCTGAGCTTGGCCCAGTTCTGCTTATCACCTGGTGGGCTTGTGTCTTTCCTGTCACTCAATTTACTGCTTTTTCTAAGCACAAATTGTGAGGCACCTGTCCATGAGGACAGCTTTCCACATAGAGATTGCTTTAAAGGGTTTTCCCCAGAATGCTGCTTTTATTGGCTCTTTGGTACCAGCTTTGTGCTCTCTCATAGTGTGTTCTAGCTCCTGTCACCAGCATTCTGCATTATAGTTCCCCCTACACTGAAACTGTGTAACCTTGCTTCAGATAGCATTTTTGAACTAGTACATCCTCATTTAAGATCAGAACAGCTGAATGGTATTAGACCAATAGTCCATATAGCATAGCATTGTGTTTTACGCAGTAGCTGACCAGATGTTCTGGAAAGCCAGCAGCAGAGCATGGAGGCAAAACTTTCCTCTGGTGAAGATTTAGCATGGATTCTGTAAGGAAAGATCTTGTCTCACTAACCGGTTAGAGTTCTTTGAGGAGGTGAACAAACCTTTCTGTGACAAGAGTGACCTAATAGTTGTTTACCTAGACTTCCAGAAAGCTTTTGATAAAGATCTTCATCAAAGGCTCTTAAGTAGTCAGTAGTCATGGGATAAGGGGACAAGTCCTCTTGTGGATTAAAAACTGGTTAATTAGCAGGAAACAGAGGCCGAGTATAAAAGGGCAGGTTTCACAATGGAAAAGCACTGAGGTACTACAGGGCTCAGTACTGGGTCCAGTGCTTTTTCACTTGTTCGTTAATGATTTGGGAATAAGTAGTGAAGTGGCTAAATTTGATGCTAAGTTGTTGTTAGGTTGATGAGAATCAGGGAGGACTGTTAGGCTCTTCAGAAGGATCTGTCAAGGCTGGGTAAGTGGATGTCATTGTAGCAAATGAGGTTTAGTGTGGGCAACTGCAAAGTAATGTACATTGGAGCCAAAAATCTTAACTATAAATACATGTGGATAGGGTATGAACTGGCAGACACTGACCAGGAGAGAGATCTTGGAGTTGTAGTAGATAACTCACTGAAAATGTTGACCCAATGTGTGATAGCAGTAAAAAAAATAAGGCAAATACTATGCGGGGAATGATTAGGAAGGAAATTGTAAACAAATCAGCCATTATCATCATGCCCCTGTATAAACCAATGGTACAGCCTCATTTCAATTGAAATTGCTTCTGTTAATTTCCTATTGATTAAAATTTGTGTTTGTTGGTTTGAGTATATTCCGTGCATCTCCAGAATGCAGGACCACAGCCCCTATTATGTAAAATAGTCAATAAGAAAGGTCATATTCATCAAACACTTTCTCTGCATCTAGAAATAGAAACACTGCTTTCTTTCTCATCTTATTCACAAATTTGATTGCATCAATTATAAATCATGTATTATTTTTCATAAACCTCTTTGGTACAAAACCTGTTTGGTCATAGTGTATTAAATTCAATACACATTTTATTAATCTTTCTGCTATTATTGTGGCAAAATTTTTGTAGTCTACATTCAACAGAGAAATAGGTCTATAAGACTATTCTCTTTATGTATTAGCATTATATATGTCTCTTGCCGTATTGAGGGTGTTGTCTCCCTCCCACCTTTATCTCATTCTTAACATTTTGTAATGTATTATTAATACATCTTCAAGATGTTTATAATATGTTGTTGCCAACCAACCCATCTGGTCCTGGTGCTTTATTCTTTATGTTCCTTATTGCTTGAAAGATTTCTTGAATTGTTATTGTTCGATTTAATATTTTACTGTGTTCTGATGTAAACTTTGCAGAGCTACTAAATGTTCTCTTATTCTTTCTTCTGAAACAAACTTTTTTGTATAATCCTGAGGTAACACTGATAAATTGTCCCTCTGTTTCTTTTTCTGCATATTATAATTTGGTCTCCTTTCTTTATACCTGCTATTAATTTTTTTTTCTCTTTCCTTCCTGAGACAATATGCCAGATATCTGCCAGATTTATATGAATGTTCAAAGTATCTTTGTTTTAGACATTTTAATTTTTTCTGTACCCGTACTACTTCTAATTTTTTTAATTGTTTAATATTCACTAGTGTTTCTGTTTTTATTCTGTTCCAATCTCTGATTTTTTTTCTGTTGTTATCTTAGTTTGTTCTAATCTTAAATTTTGGCAGCTGCTGTTGTAGAATTCCTCTGATATAACCTTTATTTGCTTCCCAAATAAATTTGCTTCCCAATTTTAGCTGGAGACATTCCTTCTATTTTTTTTTTAAAAAAAATACTTCTTCCAAATCTTTTTTACTCTTTTACTATGAGAAGATGTAGTTAATAAGTATCATTTAATCTTAATTTCTTGATTCTTTATTCCATTGCAAGACTAATTATTTTGGATATGGTCTGCAAATATCTTCTGTTGAATCTCTACTTTTTCTCAATTCATTGTCAAATTTTTGATATCCAACACATGCCTTTTCTTGAATATTTCTGAGAAGAAGATAAGGTCTCTGCCCTTTGGATGTTTGGTCCTCCAGGAGTCCTCTAATTATAGCATTTCCATGTTTTGAAGTACATTTTAAGATGATTTTACACCTTTAATATTCCTTCATCTGTCTTTGTTTGATTCTAGTACTTTGTTCATATCTCCAAAATAATTATTTCATCATCTTGGAAATCTAACATAGTTTGGAAAAAATTCTGGAAAAAGTTAACCCTAGCTTCATTTGGTACATATATCGTTGTTATAATGCATATTTTATCTTCCAGGAGTCTCATTTTTAAAATTCGGTATCTTCCATCTGAGTCTCTTAATTCTAATACTTCTAACTGTGGATTGTTTATGTAAATAGATACTCCACAGCTTTTATTTTGTGCTAATACAAGATATGCTTTGCTTGATTTTTTTGTTCTTTAAAACATGTTCATATTTCTTCTTTATATGAGTTTCTTGTAGGCATAATATATAAACATTTTGTTTTTTCAGTTGGTTGTGTTTTGAAGGAGAATTCAGTCCATTGATATTTATTGATACTAGTTTCATTTTATCTCTTTTGCCCTGATGTTATTGTCACATACAATTTATCCTTTTTTATTCTTGCTTTTTCTTCAGAGTTTTTGGTCTGAACTTTGCTTTGAGCTGCTAGCAGATAGTTTTGAATTAGTACTTTATAAACATTCCTTCCATCCATTGTATGAGTGGATGCCATATTGCGTGGACATACTGCACATCTAAATTCTTTTGTAAAGCAGTGAGTCTAATTAGGATGTACATCTTTTGTTTTATTCAACCAATTTCATATCTTAGGGAATGTACCCTGTTTCCAGAGTCTGGCAAAAATCTTTTCAGCTGCTGTAATTAAATTTAAGACATCAGGTAATCTTTTGGAAATCAATTTAGCAATAATATCTCCAGTTCAAGTGGAGCCTCATAATCTAAACTTGGTTTTAACAAGTCTACAGTCTTTTTTGGGGTTGCTTATGTAACCACTATGTTTATAAAAATTGCATGAAGGGATTTATAATATCTACATAAACCAACATAAGTCTTAGATATTTAGCTGATCTCTCTTGTGTGAGATGTCATTGGTAGACCATTTTCATTATATTTGCATTGAATAAAAATGAAAAAGATCTGAACATTATCAAGGACAGAATGAGTAGGCACATTGATGAACACAAGTTATTGAGACAAGGAGGAAGCACGCTGCCCCCTCCGCAGCCGGTGCTTTCGAAGCACTGGGTTTGCGGTGGGGCCACGTGGAGCGATCCCAGCGCTTGCCTGAAGAAGATGGAGCCAGGCAGGCAGGTGCGGGGGAAGTGCTGGATCAGAGGCAGAGGCAGTGGATCGCCCCCCCCAGAAGGTACGTACCTTCGGACCATAAGACGCACACACTTCCCCCCCCCACACTTTTTTTTTGGGGGGGAAGTGCATCTTATGGTCCGAAAAATACGGTAAATGCTTCTTCCAAATAAATGAAAAAGAAGATACCCAGTTTCAAATTGTGTGGGATGCATATAAAGCAGTAATGAGGGGCATTTTGATTACATTGAGCAAGGATAAAAGAGCCAAAAATAAACAAATGATGGACATTCAGAAAGAAATTGGCAAAAAAGAGAAAGAGCTTAAAAAACGACCTGGGAAAAAGAAGATGACTATAAAATATACACAAGAATCTTAGCAGAATGCCTTAAACAGCATTTGAACAGTTCTATTAAAGAAGAACAAGCAGGATTTCTTCCCAAGAGATAAATCAGAGACAACATAAGGACAGTTATAGATATTATTGAATATTATGAGAAACACCCTGAAAAAGAAGTGGCATTATTTTTTGCAGACGCAGAGAAAGCATTTGATAATGTGCATTGGGACTTTATGTTTGCAGTGATGGAGAAATTGAGATTGGGATAAAATTTCATTAGAATGGTAAAGGCGATATATTCTGAACAATCAGCAAGGCTCTGCATTAATGCAGACTTAACAGAAAAAATGATAATAAATAAAGGAACAAGACAAGGTTGCCCTCTATTTCCACTGATATTTATAATGACTAGAGGTTTTGTTAATTCAAATCCAAGATGATAAAGAGATAGAGGGGCTACAAATGAAAGGTTTTTCTTACAAATACAAAGCATTTGCAGATGACGTGATGTTTATAAATGAAAATCCCACTCATGTAATACCATTGCTGCTTCATTTATTTATTTATTTATCTGGGATTTATCTGGGATTTAAGATATCATAAGATACAAGAATATCATAAGATATCATAAGATACAAGAATATGGAGAATTGGCAAGCTTTTATATAAAAGAAAAATCAAAAATTTTATGTAAAAATATGATAAAGAGCAAACAGGAAGAACTACAGCGATTAACAGAGTGTGAAATTACCTCAAAGGTAAAATATTTAGGTGTGGAAATAACAACAAAAATATTGATTTGTATAAAAACAATTATGAAAAACTTTGGTGCAAGATCGATGGAGATATGAGTAAATGGAACAAATTGAACCTGTCTATGCTGGGTAGAATCTCTGCAATTAAGATGGATTTTTTACCGAGAATTATGTTCCTGTTTCAAACAATCCCAATAGTGAAAGACAATAAACAATTTGATAGATGGCAAAGGAAACTTTCAGAATTTGTATGGGCTGGAAAAAAACCAAGAATTAAAATGAAAATTCTGATTGATGCGAAAGAAAGAGGTGGATTCCAACTGCCTAACTTAAAGCTGTATCATGATGCAGTTTGCCTGGTGTGAATTAAGGAATGGATGACATTATCAAATAGAAAGTTATTGACATTAGATGGACATGGAAATGTCTTTGGATGGCATGCTTATATGTACTATGGGAAAAATAAGATGGATGGTTTCTTCTCACATCACTATATCAGAAACAATCTGTTAAATACCTAGTCAAAATATAAAAGATATGGTGACGAGAGGAAACCGCTTTGGATCGTACCAACAGAAGTAATAAAATTGTATTCAGATATTAAAGAAGAGAAGTGGTTAACATATAAACAACTTTTAAAGATCCAAGGAAAAAAGGTAGAATTAAAAACAGCTGAAGAAATACAATATAAATATAATTGGTTTCAACTGCAACAAATTAAGAGCTTTCTTGAACAGGATATTAAGAACTATGGAATAAGACAAGAACAAACAGAACTGGAGAAAGTTTGGAGAAAGTGAAAAGCTGATTTCAAGGACATATAAACTATTATTGAAATGGTCTACGGAAGGTGAAGTAGTTAAATCACAAATGATAAAATGGGCGATAAATATAAATAAGGAAATATAGATGGAGTCGTGGGAATACCTATGGAAGAATGCTATGAAAATTTCTACATGTTATAACATTAAAGAGAATTGCTTCAGAATGCTATACAGATGGTACATGACACCTAAGAAACTGGCAAAAATGAACGATCAGTTGTCGGTTAGATGCTGGAAATGTAAATGCCATGAAGGATCTTTTTACCATATGTGGTGGACTTTTGAAAAGGTGAAGCAATTCTGGCAAATGATTCAGCAGGAGATCTCGGAAGTTTTGGGATATAATATTAAGAAAGCACCAGATATTTTCCTGCTGGGATTACAAATGGAAAAATTTCAAAAGCAAGATAGAACAAGAATTTGGTACATGCTTTCAGCTGCACGGACATTATATGCACAAATGTGGAAACAAGACAAAATACCAGAAGTATGGGAATGGTCTCTGAAAGTTATGCATTGGAGTGAAATGGACAAACTTACGAGAATCTTAAAAGAACAAGATTTAGAGAAATTTAAAAACGACTGGGGAAAGTTTCAAAAATACATTGAAAAACAATGGAATGTTAAAGGACATTTGGTGATCTTTGGCAAAGGTTAATCTTTAAAGAAACGATGCATGGATTACAGTTTAAAAGACATGATTATTGGATTATAACTTTTTTTCTTTTTCCCAATGACTAAGAAGTAATACCATGAAGATTATAACTTTTGAGTTTTTCGGAGAAAGATTTTCTAATAGACAAAGTTTATTACCTTATAACAAACTAGATTAAATAATAATATGGGGATGTTTGATAAGGGGGCATGCACTGCTGGGGGAATCACAAAAGGGGTGGGGTGGAGAAAATGTTATATATGTGTACCAACATTTAATGACAAATGAAGATATGTTATTACAATATATTGTTCAAAAGTTGAAATCAGTCAGTCAGCTTCCACAGCAAGGGCCTGGGTCCAGCAGACCCCACTCTGAACCCCTAACTCCTATGCCCTCCTCAAAGTCTACCACAGACTCTCCAGGAATTTCCCATCAGCATGGAAAGGTACCACTGAAGGCCTCTGGGCAAGTGTCTGCCACCCTTGCTGTCTTCTAACCCACCCAAGTGAAGGCATTCACTCCCTCCCCCACCTCAAGGTGAGCTGATCTCTGGCATCTGGAGAGCAGTTGTAATTCTGAGTGATCTCCAGCCCTCACCTGGAGATTGACAACAGTGTTCCCAGGAGGAAATTGTTGGAATCTATGGCATTGTACCCCTCTGAAGTCCCACCCCTCCTCAAACCCTGCCCTCTCCAGGCCCAGCTCCTTAAATCTCCAGTAATTTCCTAAACTGGAGTTGGCAACCCTATCGCCTTCCCTTTATCTGCCGCTCTGATTTCCGCTTTCCATCACCTTTGCCCTCCCTTCAGCCCCTATATAGGAAAATTAGTCATTCCTCAAAGTGGGAGGAGGGAAAGCAGTTTACATCATTCTCTTCCCCCATATGATCTGAACAACAACCCTCGTTTTTGGCTTGACCATTAAGAACTCAAGGAAATAAATAGTTAGGCTGGAAGTCTGTGACTGGTCTGAAATCAGTCAATTAGTTTCCACAGCGAGGACTTGGGTCCGGCAGACCTCACTGAAGCTCTAACTGCTATGCCCTCAAACTCCATCACAGAATCTCCAGGAATTTGTCACCAACCTGGAACTGGCAGATGTAGTCAGCACTGGGCCCAATGAGTTCTGCCTCAGAGGCCTGTAGTGAGACCTTTCAGACCAACAGTCTATCTCTGACAGATTGTTTAATAGGGAGGAGATGTCAGCCATTACATCAGTTTACAGCATTCTCCTCTCCCCCCTTTAATCTGAACAACAACAATCCCATGAGGCAGATTAGGCTGGTTCAAAATCACCCAGTTAGTTCTATGGCCCTCACCTGGAGATTGGCAACAGTGGTCCCTCAGGAGGAAAGGCCTCCCTCAGAGGGCTTAGGAATTTCTCACTAACATGGAAAGGTACCGCTAAAGGCCTCTGTGCGAGTGCTCCCCCCCCCCAGCCTTGTGTCATCCCATCCATGTGAAGGCATTCACTCCCCCCCCCCCCCGGGAGCTGATCTCGGCCATCTGGAGAGCAGTTGTAACTCTGAGTGATCTTCAGCCCTCGCCTGGAGATTGGCAACAGGAGGAAAGGCCTCTCCCTCAGAGTCCATTCTGTCATATGAGCCCGCTGTAACCTAATTGAAATAGAAAGAGTGAAGAATATTGGCAGGCAGAAAGGACCCTTCCCTGCTGTGAATGAACATTCCTTTTGCCTCAGTTGAAGAGAAGGAACTCAACTGTTTTCTCATGAGCACAGGCCTGTAGCTGGCAGGTGGTCTGGGGGGCCAGGCACCACAATTTTTTCGCTGTTTTACACCCTCACACCTCCTTGCCTGCTCTCAGACAGACTGTCCTGGACTTCCTACAACAGGCCCTGAGGAGAGGCCATGCTGATCAGTAAGCCCCCTGTCAGCAGAGAACTGTCCCCCTCGAAGGTCAGTGGGCTTATTGCTGGAGTTATTGCCTAATGGGGCTGGCTGTGGGCGGGGAGAGCAGAATCAGCCAATGGTACGGCAGAGGCAGTGTGAGCCAACCCTGTGCAAGCCACATCTAACGAATGAAAACCCTCAGAATTGCCACCAGGGTTGGGTTTTTATTTATATAAGTGATGAATTCTTTAAAATAAGAAAGAAAACCTTTATACTTCTGAAATCATGCCATCTAGTAAGTTTCCGCAACTGCTCCATAGAATTAAAGAGACTGATAAAATAATAGTGGGAAGTGAAAGTCAATGCCCACTTACATGAATAGGAAATCTTACTGCTTTTCCAGAGATAGTTCTGTAGATAATTGGGTCCAGGGTTGTTGTTTAAATGGGTGGGATTTCGTTTTTGGCTTGACCATTAAGAACTCAAGGAAATAAATGGGTCTTTTCCATGTGAAAATGTTCTGTACAAGTGGCTTGGAGTAACTGAGTGAGCATTAAGTGTGTGTGAGAGGCTTTGGGGAGCAATGTGTCTCAGGAATTAAGTAGTCTGCAGGGTAGTCTGTTTGACAATTTGGAGATTTTCCAATTTGGAGATTAATGCTTGCGTTTAATTTAGTGTTAATAGATTAGACGTATCAGTAAAACATCTAGAAATGGACCAAATATTTTTGACCAGATACTTGCTTCAAAGCATTAGGAACCTTCAGTGCTTACCACCTCTTTATTTAATATGGATAATACTAATAATCAGTGACAAAATGCAAAGAGGTAATTTATGTTGCCATTCTTACCGAAAGAACATTGTGCCTAATGATAAATGACAGTGTATGAGCCAGGAGAAAGAAAGAGAGAGAGTGCAAGTATGAACATCTTGCCAGTGAGAGTCACTGTTGCAAAAAATAGCTCAGCTTCATTAGCAATGCAGTTTGGTTCCAGGTAAACTCCACATTCTCCAAGAACTACAGCCAAACCATCCTTTACTGATACACAGTTTCCTAGTGGGAGTGATGAAGCAAGTTCCCAGCAGGACAGCTGAGATAATATTATTGAGATAACATTATTTAAAGTGAGATCCCGGACTTAAATTCAGGTGGTACACCTGCCAGTGCATGTCACCTGAGCATTTTTTTTTTTAAAAAATAACCTTCAGGTGTTTTCTGAGGAAAAACAAACAGCATTCTTTATTAAAAATTCTTCTCTTACAAAGCTGTATTTTGCAAAAAAACACCAAAACCCATGCTCTAGTTAGCAAGTATGCTATCTTATACTTAAGTTTTTTTTCATTGGGACTGTGAACCAATGAATAATTGAATAAAGTGAGATTCCATGCCTTGTGTACCTAATTGTCCGTTTCCCATTCCTCCTAATTACCCCTTTCCTGTGTAAATAACAAAATGCAGGGCTGTAGTAGTGATAATCTGGTGTACTGATTGAGAAGACATTCCAGTACAGAAAGCTTTGTCATATATAAACAAGCTTAGACCTGGATGGGCCAGGCTACCCCAGCCTCATCAGATCTCAGAAGCTAAGCAGGGGTTGGCTCTCATGTGTACTAGTATGGGAGACCACCAAGAAGTCTAGGGCTGCTACACAGAGGCAGTGAATGGCAGACCACCTCTGTTCATCTCTTCTTGCCTTGAAAACCCTATGGCAGGGGTGGCCAACGGTAGCTCTCCAGATGTTTTTTGCCTACAACTTCCATGCTGGCTGGGGATGATGGGAGTTGTAGACAAAAACATCTGGAGAGCTACCGTTGGCCACCCCTGCCCTATGGTGTCATTTTTCATCAGCTGTGGTTTGACTTTGCTTTCCACCACCATCAACCTCACCTGTCCTAGTAAGTGTTCTAGTGCTGATATTTGCCACATATATGTAGTGGTTATACAAACACAATAACAGTCTGGTAAACTATCAGTTGTTTAGCTTTAGTAATACTGGCACAACATAATGTAAACAAACCTTTTGTGTCTAGACTGTTTTGCCAAAAAATTTGGACATAGGATTTTAGGATAACCCCCTTGGGAGGAACAATGGAGCTAACAGGTGCAGCAGCTGAGAAGCAAGAGAAGTGTGTACGTGACAGCACCATTTAATTAATTGCCTGGAGTTATTGAGAGCATAAATAAATGCTGCTAATAGCATAATGCAAGGCAGATGTTGTGGCAGCAGAATCAGCCCAAGAACACAGCTGAGTAAATGGGTGAGTGCCAGTTGTTGAAAGATTACAGTGTGCGGGAGTGATACTTCAGTAGGTTGTGAACAGCAGAAAAGTATGGTGACTGCAATAGAGGGTTTCATCTGAGGGAGCAGATAATTTATAGCAGAAGATCGAAGTTTTTATATGAAGTGGTAAAAAATTCAATTTAAAAGCTTCCTCAAGAGAAAGGGATTTATTCTTTATGTCAAGGAAGTGAATTGTTGCTGAATAGTAAAGAAAGCCCAGTGTAACAAATGATGGCTGGGTTAAACAGTCCATATGTTACCTTAACAGTGAAACATGTAATCACTTAATGGGCATCTGGCAGTGTTCCAGGTTCCAGCTTTTAGACCTTGGAAGGTTTGAGTTGTACCATAGCTGCACAACAGGGGTGGCCAACGGTAGCTCTCCAGATGTTTTTTGCCTACAACTCCCATCAGCCTCAGCCATTGGCCATGCTGGTTGGGGCTGACGGGAGTTGTAGGCAAAAGCATCTGGAGAGCTACCGTTGACCACCCCTGCTGTACAGGATCCTACTTTGCATCCTTACAAAGATGACCATGGGTCGAGGGTTGGTTAGTTTCTTGGCTACTGCGAGCAAGCTGAGAAAGGACATTCTCATCTGCTGCTTCTGTTTGTGATATTTTCTCCCCAGCCTTCAGAAACTGGGGTAAAGAAAAGGCTAGTTCAGCTGTTGTAGTAGCCTTTTTATTCAGTCAGGGGGAAAGGCTAGTGCGATCTTCATCTGTTTTGAAATGCTGAGATTTGTTTTTATACATGCAGCATCCCCATAAGCAGGCAGCTGCAACCCCATCTGCATGGGCAGAGCTCCATATAAAAGGCCAGTTATACTCCTTGTGCAGTTCAGATGGATTTTAACCATGCCATTGCAATGCCACCAGAACATCAGTTTGTGTTTGCATAGTTAATGTGAAATCTATGAAGAGCTGCTCTCATAAACAGCTCACTAATTGCAGCAATATTTATGCAATTGCTTTAGGAGTGGCTGGTCAATGGAGTAGAATTTCTTTCTGGAAGGTCAATTAAACTTTTCTCTCATAACAAATTCATAAGGCATTTCATTTCACACAGTTGGTTGTAGATAAACTAAACAGGGTTAGCCCTGATTCATATTTGGCTGGGAGACCACCAAGTAAGTCCAGGGTTGCTACACAGAGGCAGGCAATGGCAAACCACCTCTGATCATCTGTTGTCTCGAAAACCCTATGGGATTAGCATAAATTGGCTGTGACTTGGTTTGCACTTTTGATCACCTGCCTGCATAAAATTGCAGTGCCATCCTAAGCAGAGTTATGCCCTCCCAAGCATTGGAGTCAGTGGGCTTAGAGGAGTGTAACTGTTTAGAATGACACAGTATTGTTTTCAGAGGAATTTGAAAAGTAGGGGTGGGGGACCTACATTTGAGAATGATGCAAGGTGAAAAGGGGAGAGTTATACTCTAAATGTAGAGCCATGAGAGACAAGAATAAGATAAACCAGTAGTAAATTTAGTACGTGGGAGTGATATTAATGGCATCTCCAAGAGAGCAGTGCGCAGGTGGGGGAAGGGATGATAGTAATGGAACTACAGTAGACAGAACTGAAAGTTTGGGAAGGAGGGCACATGTGATGAACAGCAGGAGAAGGCACCATGGAAGAGTTCTCCTGCCAGACTTTATAAGAGTGTGGGAAAGCACTGAGATAATACTGATACAAACCTGATACTTAAAACAAGAAGTGGTTAGAGCAGAGGTTAAGGATGGGCTACAGCAGATCAGAAGCGGTAAACTATTGAGAGCAGCTGTTTGCAGCAATAGATGTGTCTTTCTGCCAAGTGTTGAGGAGGAGTTTACTACACAAGTGCAGATGTGTGGTAAAATGATTGCCTTTACCCATTTATAGTCGTGGCCCCATTTGATCTTGGCTGCTAGATGCAGCTGTCATAAATTCTTATCAACCATAATGGATGTGAATGGCCATATTAGCTGCAGTCCTTTGTCATGTCTTTGGGTGCATTCTGTGCAATGATGACTTTAGAAATTTATGCTTCAAGCAGGTGTCTGGTATTTTCAATGGATAGTGGTGGCATTGATGTGCAGAGAAGAGGGGGAGGAACTTTGCAAAACAAACCCCAAACCCATGTGTGTCATGTGCAGTCAAGTGGCTTCAGACTTTCGGTGACCCTGTGAATCAGTGACCTCCAAAACTTCCTATCAATAACAGCCTTGCTGAGGTCTTGCAAACGGAGGGCTGCAGCTTTCTTGTTTGAGTCAATCCATCTCATGCTGGGTCTTCTACTTTTCTTTCTACCTTCAACTTTTCCTAGAATTATTGTCTTTTTCAATGAGTCATCATGTGACTTAAAGTCTGATAGCCTTAGTTTAGTAATTTCAGCTTCTTGGGAAAGTTCAGGCTTAATTTGAACTAGAGTCTACTTCTTTATCTCTTTGGTGGTCTATGGTATCTGTAAAACTCTCCTTCAGCACCACATTTCAGATTAATCAACTTTCTTCTTGCCTGCTTTCTTCATTGTTCACCTTTCACACCGGTGTATAGTAATGAGTAATACTGTGGTATGAATTATTATGATCTTGATTGCCAGCAACACATCCTTCACAACCTTTTCTAGCTCCTTCATGGCTGCCCTTCCCAGTCTCAGTCTCCTGGTTTCTTGGTTGCAGTCTCCATTATAGTTGATGATGGAGCCATGGAATAGAAAATTTTGAACAATTTTAGTTTTTTTTCATTATCTACCTTAAAGTTGTGCAATTTCTCAGTTAGTAATAGCTTTTGTCTTTTTGATGTTCATCTGCAGTCCTTCTTTGGCACTTTCTGCTTTAATCTTCATCAGTAGCTATTTCAAGTCTTCATTATTTTCTATCAGTAATGTGGTGTCATTTGCATATACCTCAAATTGTTATATATCGTGTGTGTGTGTGTGTGTATATATATATATATATATATATACACACACACACACATGATATATATATTTGATATATAACAATTTATGTATATATATATAGAAAAATCATAATAGCGACCCCGTGGTGCAGAGTGGTAAAGCAGCAGTACTGTGGTCTGAACTGTCTGCTCATGACCTGAGTTCAGTTCCGGCAGAAGCTGGATTCAGGTAGCTTGGCCAAGGCTGATTCAACCTTCCATCCTTCCTAGGTCAGTAAAATGAGTACCCAGCTTGCTGGGGTGGGGGGGGGGAGTGTAAAAGACTGGGGAAGGCAATGGCAAATCACCCTGTAAAAAAGTCTGCCATGAAAACGTGAAAGCAACGTCACCCCAGAGTCAGAAACGACTGGTTCTTGCACAAGGGAACCTTTCTTTTCCAAATTGTTAATGTTCCTTCTACCAATTTTTACTCCATTTTTGTCCATCTTTCTTTATGGTATGTACTGCATACATATTGAACAAACAGGGAGATAAAATATATCCTTGCCTGACATTTGGCCAACTAGAAACCTTTCTGTTTCTCTATTTTCTATCATAACAGTAGCCACTTGTCCAGAGTACAGATTGTGCATCAAAATAGTCAAGATGTTGTGGCACATCGTTTCTTTTAAAACCATCCAATAATCCACACAGAAGCTTTGCTGTAATCTATGAAATACAAGTTCCTTTTATTCTGTATTTTTCTTGTATGCTCCAATAGCAAACATGAATTTGCAATATGACTTGCAATATAATCTTATGAGAGGCAGTTTGGTGTAATGGTTAAGCGTGCGGACTCTTATCTGGGAGAACCGGGTTTGATTCCCCACTCCTCCACTTGCAGCTTCTAGAGTGGCCTTGGGTCAGCCATAGCTCTCATAGGAGTGGTCCTGGAAAGGGCAGCTGCTGTAAGAGCTCTCTCAGCCCCACTTACCTCACAGGGTATCTGTTGTGGTGGTGGTGGGGGGGAAGGTAAAGGAAATTGTGAGCACTCTGAGACAGGGAGGCAGTGGGGCCCTTGGATGACCAAGGGGTAAAAGGATTACTGAAGAAAGATAGGGAAATGGCTGAGAAGCTGAATGCATTTTTTGCCTCTGTCTTCACTGTGGAAGACGAGAAGTGTTTGCCTACTCCAGAACCGCTGATTTTGGAAGAGGTATTGAAAGACCTGAGTCAGATTGAGGTGATGAGAGAGGAGGTCCTACAACTGATAGATGAATTAAAAACTAATAAGTCACCAGGTCCGGATGGCATATATCAAAGAGTTCTGAAAGAACTCAAAGGTGAACTTGTGGATCTCCTGACAAAAATATGTAATCTTTCATTGAAATCTGCCTCCGTTCCTGAGGACTGGAAGGTAGCAAATGTCACCCCCATCTTTAAAAAGGGTTCCAGAGAAGATCCGGGAAATTACAGACCAGTCAATCTGACTTCAATACTGGGAAAGTTGGTAGAAACCATTATCAAGGACAGAATGAGTAGGCACATTGATGAACACAAGTTATTGAGAAAGACTCAGCATGGGTTCTGTAAGGGAAGATCTTGCCTCACTAACCTGTTACAGTTCTTTGAGGGGGTGAACAAACATGTGGACAAAGAGGACCCAATAGATGTTGTTTACCTTGACTTCCAGAAAGCTTTTGATAAAGTTCCTTATCAAAGGCTCCTTAGTAAGCTTGAGAGTTATGGAGTAAAAGGACAAGTCCTGTTGTAGATCAAAAACTGGCTAATTAGTAGGAAACAGAGAGTGAGTATAAATGGCCAATCTTTGCAGTGGAAGACAGTAAGCAGTGGGGTGCTGCAGGGCTCAGTACTGGGTCCCATGCTCTTTAACTTGTTCGTTAATGATTTGGAGTTGGGAGTAAGCAGTGAAGTGGCCAAGTTTGCAGATGACACTAAATTGTTCAAGGTGGTGAGAACCAGAGAGGGGATTGTGAGGCACTCCAAAGGGATCTATTGAGGCTGGGTGAGTGGGCGTCAACGTGGCAGATGAGGTTCATTGAGGACAAGTGCAAAGTAATGCACACTGGGGCCAAAAATCCCAGCTACAAATACAAATTGATGGGGTGTGAACTGGCAGAGACTGACCAAGAGAGAAATCTTGGGGTCATGGTAGATAACTCACTGAAAATGTCAAGACAGTGTGTGATTGCAATAAAAAAGGCCAAAGCCATGCTGGGAATTATTAGGAAGGGAATTGAAAACAAATCAGCCAGTATCATAATGCTCCTGTATAAATCGATGGTGCGGTCTCGTTTGGAATACTGTGTACAATTCTGGTCACCACACCTCAAAAGCACCACACCATATAGCATTGGAAAAAGTGCAGAAAAGGGCAACTAGAATGATTAAAGGTTTGGAACACTTTCCCTATGAAGAAAGGTTAAAACGCTTGGGGCACTTTAGCTTGGAGAAACGTCGACTGCGGGGTGACATGTTAGAGGTTTACAAGATTATGCATGGGATGGAGAAAGTAGAGAAAGAAGTACTTTTCTCCATTTCTCAGAATACAAGAGCTCGTGGGCATTCAATGAAATTGCTGAGCAGTCAAGTTAGAAGGGGTAAAAGGAAGTACTTCTTCTCCCAAAGGGTGATTAACATGTGGAATTCCCTGCCACAGGAGGTGGTGGTGACTACAAGCATAGCCAGCTTCAAGAGGGGTTTGGATAAAAATATTGAGCAGAGGGCCATCAGTGGCTATTAGCCACAGCATATTATTGGAACTCTCTGGGGCAGTGATGCTCTGTATTCTTGGTGCTTGGTGGGGGGGGGCAAAGTGGAAGGACTTCTAGCCCCACTTGTGAACTTCCTTTTTTTTTGGCCACTGTGTGACACAGAGTGTTGGACTGGATGGACCATTGGCCTGATCCAACATGGCTTCTCTTATGTTCTTATGAAACTCTGAGATTCAGACTATAGGGCAGGATACATATCCAATATCTTCTTTTTATTGTTATTCCTTTTCTGAATTCAGCTTGAACCTCTGGCATTTATTGTTCTGTGTATGGTAGCAGATTTTGTTGTAAGATTTTGAGCATCATTTTTCATGTGTGAGAAATTAATGTGATGGTCTGATAGATGCTGCAGTCTTTGATGTCTCCCTTTTTCAAATTGGAATGTAGGCTGAGCATTTTCAGTCTGTGAGGTATTGTTTTGTTATCTATATTTGTTGTCATATTCCTGTTAAGATTTTGATGGACTCTGTTTCTGTGGCTCGGAATAGCTATTGATATCCCACCTATTCCTGGTGATTTGTTTCTCCCAATTGCTTTGAGTGCAGCTTTTACTTCACTTTTTCAAACTGCAGTTTCTATTTCAAAAGGTTCTTCTTTGAAGAAATCTGTCATCTTTCATCTCTTTCATATAGTTCTTTGGTGTATTATTCCCATCTTTATTTTGTCCTCTTCAATTAATATATTACTGTAATTCTCTTTAAGGATGCCTAACTACACTTTAAATTTCCCTTTGATTTCTTGGATGTTGTGGAACAGATATTCGTTCTTCTTTTTTTGTTGTTCTTTTCTATTTCTTTTCACCGGTTATTATAATAATTCTCTTTGTCTCTGTGTGCAAGTTGCTAGAATGCTGCATTCAGAATTCTGGTTCTGTCTCTGTCACCTTTTGCTTTTGCTTATTGTCTGTCTTTAGCAGGTCTTTTTAATAGAAAAAGCCCAACAGGGACTCATTTGCATATTAGGCCACACTCCCTGATATTACCATTGTTTCACACAGGGTTTTTTTTTTTTTTAAAGAAAAAGCCTATAAGGAACTCTTGCATATCAGGCCACACCCTCTGATGCCAAGCCAGCAGGAACCGTGTTCCTGTGCATTCCTGCTGACAAAAAGCCCTGGTCTTTAGCAATTTTAAGAGTTTCCTCAGTTACCCATTGAGACTTTTCTTTTCTTTTAGCTGCAGGAACAGTCTTTGTGCATTCTTCTTTGATAATATATCTGGTTTCAGCCCATAGTTCTTCTGGTTCCTTTTTACTTGATTTTATTAATGCATGTCTGTTCTTTACATAGTCTTTAAGGAGCCAGCATGGTCTAGTAGTAAGAGTGGCAGACTGTAATGTGGAGAGCCAGATTTGATTCCCCACTCCTCCTCCACATGAAGCCTGCTGGGTGACCTTTGGCCAGCTGTGGCTGTCAAGCCCCGATAGTCCAAATAATGATATCCCTTGTTATTGGCAAATAGATTCATTTATTCAGATTCAGAGGTGCTCCATGGAACAGGTCCATGAAAGAACTGAGGAACCAAGTACATACAAAGCTATATAAAATGTCACCAACCGTTATAAAATTGGCAGTTCTTTTCAAACCTAAAGGTTAACGGTTACCATAACAAAACTAAGTTCCAACTACAAAGAGAATTAGCAAAGGCATGTGAATAAGATAAGGGACCTTGAGAACGCAGGGACACCGCCTCTCACACATCAAGAGACTAAACAGACTCCCCTTAGATCATAAACATACCCTTGCTAGATGGGCAGGTTATTTGGTCAGTAAATACCTAAATGAAGCAGGGGTTTTTGGCCTGGCGCATAGATTCCAGAGGGAGAAATATATAGGGGCTTGACAGTGGTTCTTTTAGGGCTCTCTCAGTCCCTCCTACCTCACAAAATGTCTGTGGGGGTAGGAAGGGAAGGCGATTATAAGCTGCTCTGGGATGCCTTAGGGTAGAGAAAAATGGGGTATAAAAACTGATTCTTCTTCAGGACTGTTGTTTAGCTTGCAACCACCTAGGCTAGGCACTCCTAACCTTTTGATCATGATTAAAGATCAAGAGAACTGTGTCCATGTCGGACTAAAGTGAAATGATGAAGAATAGAAGTTTCACTTTGGTTTTGTCTGGTCAACAAGTATAGTTTTTTTAAGACTGGGGGAGGCTTTTTAATTGTCTAGGCTCACTATTGTGTGATTAATAGGGTATTTTAAGCCATGTACAATGGAGTTAATATTCCCTCCCTCAGTGGATTTGAAGATTTTTGTGACAAAGGACATGCCACTGCGATGCCCATTTTAAGAGGGGCTAGCCTTTAGTTTATTAGTCTAATTTTAAATCTTCTCTTCAGAGAAAATGAAATCATGGCCCGGGATTATAGCAGTGTTTGTAGCTTCTGTCTTGCTATGGTCTCGCTGCCTTAATCAAAGCCTCTGAGGATCCACCTCTGCTCTGACAGCTCTATTATACTTGCTGTTAAAACCTTGGTTGCTTTTTAGTGCTAAGCAGGGAAAAAATAAAAATGTTCTCAGTAGTCATATACAAGGGTTGGGAAGACAAACAATGAACCTCCGTTATGGGGACCCCTACTTGTACATGTGTGTCTGGTGAAATTCTGTGCCAAAGGCTATCATGGTAACCCCCACCCCCCTGGATAATGGAGTTCTCTTCTCCAGGAACTTCATATAGCCCCCTTTATATAAACATTCTGGCATCAGCCTAATATCCATTACTCCATTGGCTTCTGTGCAGTGTCATACCTGGTTTGGTTTTATTTTGTGCTTTTGGTTTATTGATTTTTTTTCTATTTTAATATTAAAAGCTGACTGGGACATAGTTCTCTCTTTTGTGGTGGGTGGCATACTCATTCGTCGTTCTAAAACAGTTTGTCATCTTTGAAAAATAGCTAAATTTTCAGCTTGCTACCTTATCTTACTGGGTTTTTATAGATGGAATGCTCACTCCAGTGATAGCTTTACAATGACTTTTTTTTTTGTTTCTGATTTGACATTTAAAATACAGTTTTGCTTTTCTGTACTGGTAGTTCTGCACAGCTGTCTCAGACCCTGCTACACCCTTGGAAATAACTAAAATTAACACTCCATTATATATAGCTAAAAGATGGCTAGCCAAGGCATTGGTCTCCTGTTACTAGAAGGATAAAAGCAAGAAGTTGAATATTCTTCTGATAGTGATAGCCATTATCATATTTCATATTGTTCCTACAGTAAATAGATAGCTGACTTGTAAAGATTAAACCATTTGAGAATGAATATAAAAATGTAAAGGCATGGCTTATCAATAGTGCTTGAGATTTTTATGATTAAGAGTAGTAGCATTAAATGTCTAGGCAGTAGTAACAAACGTAGAAAAAATGCTGATGGAAATTCTAACAGTTGGGGTGGCATAGTTTGGAAAGGAGATATGAACAGAGGAGCTAAAATATTCTAGGCCAGAATAGTCTGAGGCCCCCTTTCTACCCTGTCTGTTTATACAGGAATAACCTGGCATGCGATGAATTGAGAGTAAATACTCTGCCAACAAGCAATCTGTGAAATTCACACCCACAGCATGCTGTTGTGGATATATATAGGAATAATACTGTCACTCTAACAAGATTACAGTAATAGTTATTGGGGTTTTTTTGAGCTTCAGAGTGCCTGCTGAGATGTTTCCCAAGCACTAAATTTTTAGAATCCTCTAAATTCCCTGTACACTGCTGCCCTGAATTGCAGGATTGGTTGTTGTTTGACTTGGCATGAGAAATCCCCCTGGATCCAAGTAAGAGCCAGTGTAGTCCTCCTAACAGTGGCCATTGCCAACCAGATGCTTATAGGATGCCTAGGAACAGGACATGAAGGCATCAGCTCTCCTTGTATACCGCAGCTGGTATCTGAAGATATACAGCCTGTAAACCAGAAGTTTCTGTTTATTTATCCTGATCTGCAGCACAACAGCCTTGACCACTGTTATCTGTCTTCTGTGAATTTTACCAGCTTGCCTTTTAAAGCTAAGCCAGAATGTCTTGTGACAGTGAATCCCCTGAGTTAGTTATGTTTGCACAAGGAGCTCAGACTTTAAAAACAAACACACACACACAAACTTGATGAATGAAAGCTGCCCTGAGCCTGCTTGCAGGATAGGGTGGGATATAAATCCAAAAATTAAATTAAATTAAATATTAAAATCATTAACATTTACACACTTTAATCACTCTGTACTGTGAATTGCTAAGATCAGGGGTCGTTTTGTAGAAAAATAGGTGGTGGAGCTCATTAGCATATGCCATCCCCCACCCCAGCCAAAAGCAACCTGACACAAGAAAGGAGAGCCCCGGACAAACAAGGCCTGCTTGGGTTGGCTAGAGATCCAGCCAGGCCAAGCAGGCCTTGCTCACCTGGGGCTCTCCTTGGCCGCCCCCCCCCCCCCCCAGTCAAAAGGCCAGCAAGCCACCCACTGCCCAAAATCACATAAGAAGTGGAGAAAGGGTGGCACAGGCTTCTCCAGGGGTTAACAAGGGCTGCTGAGGATGTGGCAAAACTCCTGGTGGCTGGCTGGCTGGCTGGCTGCCCAATCTGCTAATCCAGGAATGGTTATGCAGCTGCACCTACTATTCAATGGACAAGGTAGGTAGGTGGGGAGGAGGATGGGGGGAGTTATCAGAAAGGTTCAGGAGTTGCGTCCCTGTGAGCTCCTGCTGAATTCAAGGCCTGGCTAAGATTCTGGTTAAAAGATTGTATTTAGCTGCTGTGATTGGGGAAGGATAATAATTACAGACTGCTCTCTGGAAGGCCATATGCTGAAGCTCAAATACTTTGGCCACCAAATGAGAAGAGAGCACTCACTGGAGAAGACCCTGATGCTGGGAAAGTCAGAAGGCAAAAGAAGAAGGGGATGGCAAAAGATGAGATGGCTGGACAGCGTTACTGATGTAACACACCTGAGCAGACTTCAGAGGATGGTGGAAGACAGGAGGGCCTGGCGTGACTTTGTCCATGGGGTCGCAAAGAGTCAGATTCGACTGTGCGACGGAACAACAACAACAACAATAATTACAGCCACAGAGCAGTTGTTCCAAATAGTATGAGTGTTTTGAAAGCCAGAATAAAGTTTGTAAATGTTAATGATTTTAGCCTCTTCATTTTAAATACATATAAATTTTTCTCACACAGCACTATCAATAAAAGTATTTAGGATTCCTGGTATTAAATGTGGACAACATGCTGTGGATTTCCAAATGCAAGGCTGCTAGATTGGTGGCTGGGGACATAAATTATGAGCCAGTCCACACATTCTGTCCACCTGATTCATTTCCAGGGACCTAACTTCCATCACCAGTGTAGTAGTGGAATATGCTATGGATGCATAAACAGTGCTTATGTGTAAATTGCTGCAACATCTGTGGATGTTGTTATCCACTGTTGGTTTCTTCATATGAGCACTTGCTTAAGCAATTACTGACGTAAAATGAACACTTTACACTGATTCAACTTATCAGTTTGGTGTAGTGGTTAAGTGTGTGGGAGAACTGGGTTTGATTCTCCACTCCTCCACATGCAACTGCTAGAGTGACCTTGGGTCAGTCATAATTCTTTCAGAGCTGTTCTGCTCAAGCTCCACCTACCTCACAGGATGTCTGTTGTGGGGAGGGGAAGGGAAAGGAGATCCTTCCCACCCACCCGCCATACTTGGAGCAGTGTCAGCACTTTTAAAACAGTTTAACTGGGGAGGGGCATTGAATGTCCAAGGAAATGGCTTAGCCAAGCATATGACATCATAAAAAATGAAGTGAGTAGTTTGACTGAAACATGTGGGGACTCGGGAGAAACACAGCTCACAACTTGGTCTGCTGTGTACATATTCAAATTGCAAAGGAGGGAGGAAGCCAAATGTACACTTTAGCTATGATATTATTTCTCATTTTATGTCTGCTCTTGCCAAAACAGTGCAGTAAAGGCTACAGATATTAGCTTTATGCGCATGTTGGCTTTGGGGGCAAGGTGGTCAAGGTCTTTCCAAGGTGTCTGTAGTTCTTCAGCAAGATGCATTCATACTAGCAGTTTACAATAAGTTTATTGCTAGAACTGTTGCTGGATGCGCCCCCTCCACATTTTCATTTCAGCAGTGCATTGGCTCCCCCCCCCCTTGACATCCAGTTATTGCAAGAAGATGCAAATGGTAAATTTTGCTGTACGTGAAATGTGCATGGAGACAATCAAAAGGTCCCCAGTGAAGAGAAATACTTTCTGGGGCAGAAATAGTTGAGCAGAATGTGTATTGTTGGAGATGAAGGGAAGAACAGTGTAATTTCAGTCACATTGTGGAGGTAGTGCAAATTATAAAGAACACACATGAAGTTGCCTTACACTGAATCATATGACCTTGGTCCATGAAGGTTAGTGTTGTCTATTTAAACTGGCAGCAGTTCTCCAGGCTGCCTCAAGTAAAGGTCTTTCACATCTTAACTGGAGATGCCAGGATTGGATCTGAGACCTTCTGCATACAAAGCAGGGGCTTTTCTCCTGAGCAATGCCCCCTCTCTTGAACATGCCCCCCATGAAATGTTGTGCTTTTTCTATTAAATTTTTAATATAAATTGCTGGTGTTTAAAAAGTAGGTGTGAATTCAGTTTAGATTTTCACTCTCCTGCAGACCTTTTTACTGATGATTTGTAAGCGACATAATAGCAAGTCACTTAATGCATATACATTTTTGTTGCGTATATTTTATTTTTCAAAAAGATCCAGTAATCCTTATGAAATCAGGAATGAATGTCTGCAGAACCATAATACCCTTAGCTGAAATGAAATGCACTGAACAGAAATGCAGCTGATGTTGGTGGTAATTGAAACAATTAGTGTTTATTGGCATGTGTAACAGCATAGATAATTGAGCTGTAGTAGAAGAGATTTTCTTGTAATATGAAAAGTAGGGGTACCCTAAGGAAGGGCTGCAATGTGGTTTCTTTGATAGAGAGAGCAGTGCTCATTTGGAGGCACAGCTGTTCTGCCCCCATAGAAACTCACCTGATCTAGAGACAGGAGGACCCAGCATCCATGATGTTTTCTACAATTTTCAAGAAGGCCTGCAGCCCCCCCCCCCAAAAAAAAAGTGTCCATAGAACATGTCCACTCCTTTTAGCATGAGAAGATACTCAAGATCGACACTTCCAGTGATGTGGACACAGGAAACACAGTGGAACATTTTCCAATGTTATCTTTTTCTTTTCTTTTTTTTCCCTGTTAAAACAATTTTATTTGGTAACATATGGTAACAAATTATATTTCTTGCATCATTAATAACTTCTTTTATCTATCCCTTATATTACTTTCTACTCACCCCTCACCCCATTACTTGACCCCCGCCAGTGTTATTTACTTAAAGTACTAATGTTTAAAGGTACCCTTAACTAATAAAAACAAAAATTAATATTCTTCTTTTTTCTAAGACTTAATCATTATCAAAAATTGTCGAATGTCCTTTTATTTTCCACTCTTTTTCTACATATCTTCTGAACTTTTTCCACTCTATCTTAAAAACTTCTAAATCATAGTATCTAAAAATTCTTGTTAATTTGTCCATTTCACTCCATGTCATAACTTTTACAATCCAGTCCCATTTCTCTGGTATTTTTTCTTGCTTCCACAACTGCGCATATAATGTCCTAGCAGCTGAAAGCAAGTACCAAATTATAGTTCTATCTTCTTTCGAAATTTTTCCATTTGTAATCCCAACAGAAAAGTCTCTGCAACTTTCTTAAATTTATATCCCAAGATCCTAGAAATTTCTTGTTGAATCATCTGCCAATACTTTTTTGGTGTACTGGTTAGCATAGCTGCCTTCCAATGTTATCTTTTTCTGAGGAAAAAACTATCCCCACATATGTAAGATAATAGGGTGCAATCAGATGAGCAGTTTGGTCCACCATAGCCATCCCTCCCCTCTGGATTAAATGGGTGAGATCACACCCGCACATCTGGCTCCCATGCCCCAGTCGCCTCTACTTTGTGCTAAAATGACTCCCATACAGATTAAATAGCCCACCAGCAAATTCTGGTGGCTTCCCTGGTGAAGCACTTCCATGGTGGGTTTCCAGTCAACTGATCACCCCAGTGCACCGTGGAAATGCATCAGGGGTGTGATCATCCCACTCAGTTTCTGACACATCCTTCTCCCCCCCCCCTAGAACCATTCAGGAGTGTGTGTGCACTTATCTCCTTCTGTGCACCACATAGCAAGACTTGGAGGCGGGGGGGACACCCAACCCAGCTGCAGGTCTGTGGCTGTAGCACATTTATGATGTGCACAACTAACCACGGGCCTGCTACGCTATGATACCTGTTAGCAGGTGCTGTCCAATAGACATAAACTGCCCCAAACTCACGCTGCTTATTTAAAGCCAAGATACTGCTGCGGCAACCTGCCCATCTGATCGCATCCATAGTCTGTCTATAGTTGTCAAGGTTTTTGTGCTGCTGGTTGGTTGTGTTAGATGAGCTAAATGTGGGATGGGATGTGAAGCATGGATGAGCTCCAGACTGGTACATGATGTATTTGCCATCTTTTGCTAACATAATTTAAATATTTAAATTTGAATTGAAACATTTTCGTATTTGAATTTTACTAGAGAGCTCACATCACTGGTTGTGACACTTTCCATCTTGATTTATGTAACCCTCCCAAGTATCAAAGTTTTGGAGTAGTGGTTGGCTGCTGAATTACTCAGTCACAGTTCTCAAATTCTCTCTGGATTTTTTGAAAAGTATTTCTTTACTGAATTATTTATTCTCATACTTCCCCTTTGTTCAGATTATTTAACAGAAATCAAAGGACATCTCAGTAAAGCAACAGACAATGAAAACTAAAATTACAACAAAAACACATTGCGGTAAACTATCTAAGTCCTAGAGAAGCAAAACACATCACAGTAAAAGCATCTACTAAGTCTCAGTGGAGCAAAATGATTTGTTTGTTCAATTTTTATATTTCTCCTCTTCAAGAAGCTCAGGTTTTCCCTCATTTATCTTTATAACATTCCTTTGTTGTACGTTGTGCTGAGAGAATGTGACCTGCTTAGGGTAATCCAGTGAATTTTGCATCAAAGTGGAGATTTGTACATTGGCCTTTCTGGTCCTAGTACAAATCACACAACATCAACAACAAAAGGGGGTGGGGAGCAGTGTAATTAGAATCATAGAGTTAGAAGGGACTTCCAGGGTCACTTAGTCCAACCCCCTGAACAATGCAGGAAATTCACAAATACCTCTCCCTAAATTCACAGGATCAACATTGCTGTCAGATGGCCATCTAGCCTCTGCTTTAAAACCTCCTTTTTTGGACTTTGTAAATAATAGTTCATCAAAGAAATGTATGATGCCAAAGAAGTACCTAAATTTTATTATATATTGAATAATACTTGAATGTAACAAGACGATTCATTTTATAAGAAATGTGCAACCGCTTACGGAGGTATTTTTTTAATTTTATTTTATTTTATTCTTATTATTATTTTCCCTTCTCCCCTTGAATATGTGTGAGTGTATTGTTTTCTGTACTGTAATGTTATATATTTGTCAAAATTTGTTGTTTACTGCTTTTTATAAAATAAAAATTTTAAGTTTAAAAAAAAACCTCCACTGAAGGAGAACCCACCACCTCCCAAGGAAGCCTGATTGGTCTGTGCCTGATAATGAAGGTGCCAGTGGATCAGGAAAGCATTACAAGGTCTTTGTATTTCTTTAGGGGAGGCCCTGTACTTGGTCATATATTGGTGAATGGGTGGATTCATATGGTGACCCAGGGTTCACATTATTTGACTTTAAAACTCAAGATCATCACTTTGAATTGCACCTGGAAATGAAATAGGAGTAAAATGTTCTTGGCAGTTTTTCCTGGCAGTTTGTTCCCCTATCATCAGGCCTGTAGCCACAGGGGGCCTGGGGGGGCACTGCCCCCTGACTTTCAGGCAGGGCCCACTGACTCCCAGGAGGCCTGCTGGGATACAGCCTGCTTTTTGCTTTTGTTTTTTTGCCATGGTTGAGCCAGTGAAGCGTCATCAGTGGCAGCTGGAGCCAGGAGAGCTGAGCAGGGCACATCGCACTGCAGCAGCAAAAGTAGCAGGCAAAGAGGAGGGAGGCAGAGGAGCAGGAGGCAAAGGAAGCCATGTGGAATGGGCTGGTTGGGGGGGGGGGGGACAGATGGAGCTGCTGACTGCAAAGTGCCAGAGTGGGGGAGAGGGAGGTGGAGAGAAACCCCCCCTGCTTGCATGCAGTGTCCAGTCCCTTCTTGACTCCAAAGTTTTAGGCACTCCAAAGTGCCTTGACTTGGCCACATTCAGAGCCCCCAGGTTTGGCCCCTACCTCAGGAAGCTTCTGAGAAGCAGCAAGCCCTGCAGTGGATGGGAAAGAGTGTCCCCTGACTTTTCAAAAAGCCCCCTGACTTTTAAAATTCTGGCTACAGCCCTCCCTATCATCAATCTTGCCGCAACATTTTGAACCAAGTGAAGTTTCTGAGAAGTCTTCAAAGGCAGCCCAAAGCAGAGTGGATGACAATAATCACATAATGAGAACATGGATAACTCTGGTATGGTCTTTCTTTTCCAAGAAGGGGACTTGCTGGTGTACCAGCTAAATTTATACAAGGTGCTTTGAACAATGGATACCAGCTGAACAACCAGAGAAAAAACTACCTAAAAGCTTCCCAAAACTGTGAAACTGGTCCTTTTATGAAGAGTACGGCAGCATCCAGGACAGGTCATAAGCTATCACTGGTCTAGAGAGTTCCCCACTCTACTTATTACACTGGGACTGAATTTTGGCTTGTTAACCCTGACCTAGCCTGTTTGTACCATTGGACATCAAATCCAGTCATTGTATAATGTAGTGGTGCCTTAACTGTATTTTAAGCAGTATATTAACAAACCAGTCTTCTGAATCCTTTCTTGAGGCTTGAGACTCAAAATAGGGTTTTGAGAATTGGATCTGGCCCTTTCAGGGCTTTTGTAGCTGCCATTTTCATGTGGTAAGGAATGACTCAGCTTAGCACCTTAGTTATGTGTGCTCCGTAACTCAGTAGTACAGCATATGATTTAGTTCCTGGCATCTCTAGTTAAAGCATCTTAGATAGCAGGACTGTGGGAGATTTCTGCCTGAAGGTCGTGATAGCTGCCATCAATCAAAGTAGAGAAGACTTGCCTAGGTGGGCTTATGTTTTGACTGGATCTAAGGTAGCTTCATCCTTCTTAGGGTAAAGATGGTTTCCAAATGTGGGAGAGGTCTTATCCAGAAAAAGTTCTAAACGATATTATATGTTTAAAGATGGATGTTGTGAAAACTGATTTTAGGGTATTTCAGGTGTACTTTATTGCATCATTATACATGGCTTCTAAGTGTTTACAACTATGCAGTCAATGAGATTAGTCTGTAACCTAATTAAGAAACTGTTTTGTCCTTCAAGGGAAAAGAGCCTCTGTAAGTATTAACTGGTGAACTTGGTATCTAAATGGGAATGATGTGAATAATGATGAGAATAACAACAAAGGTTTGGTCGGAAGGCTGGATTCCTCCCCCCCTCCCAGCACTGAGATGCATTCTTCCTTGTAAGATCTGCCAGTGTTTGAAATCTGGAGAAACATCCAAATTTCTGTTTAATATAATTGCTATTCTTGTGTCTGTTACAGAAACTGACCTTCTTTTCTCCTCTCTGACTGGTACAGTTTCAGTGTAAATAAAAATAAACAGAATTTTTAATAAAGTTTTGGCTCCGTTCCCAGTTAAGAGTTTAAGCTTCATTCTGTCTCTTGCCAAGATTTATGTATTTCAGCAACTGAGCTGTCAGTCTAGGCACCAGTAAAAGGATGAATTCCTGAAGGGTTTGAAAATGAAATAAAGACCAGCATTAATACAGAACCAGAGCATCACACAGTCTGTCCGTGGCACCTTGATTCCTTATACTTTAAAGAGTTCATATCTTGTATGGTCAGCAGTGTAACCCATGTTGTAGCTGCAGCCCCATTTGTAGCCACACTGACAGTAGCAATCTTTTAGCCAATCTGTTGGTCTTTCACCCTTGCATTTCAACAGATTGTGTGTATTTCTGTAGAAACGTGATGTCAGTTTTCTGATGCCTTCAGAGGTAGCTTATTTAAGTTTCTTTGAGAAGCTCCGATTCTTGTACATCAAGAGCTTTTGACTAGTCTTTGAGTTGCTTTCCAGAAGCAATGACTTAAAGACAAATGTAGCAAAATGTCTTGATGCTATAAGGAATAAAGGATTATGTCTGCAAAGTGACAGGCCCTCAGTTTACACTGATAGTCAGTATAGCATAATACTTTAATTCATTGTGTTGCTAGTTTATTGAAGACCTGCAGGCAGACTTAAGGACTACCAGGTAAACACTTTTGCCTTCTGTGTAAGTGATAGTGTCACCTGCCTGTTTCTCCCCTCCTGCCCCAGCAGTGAGCCAACTTGAATATGGAGATAATTAATATATTTTAGGAATTTTGAAGTCGATGTGATGTGGGCATAATTGCATGTGCTCTGTATAGTGTAATAGTTAAAAGTACTGCATTTAGAGATGAAAGTCCTGGATTCAGATTTTCTTTGCCTCATTCATGAAGCGCACTAGATGATCCTTGGCCCAGTCACTTTCCTCTTAGCCTACTTCACAGGCTTGTTGTGAAGGTGACATGGTGGTGGAAAGCACTTGCATTTGCCTTGAGTGTCTTGGAGGGAGGGCAGGATAAAAATGTATTGATTCTCTTCCTTGCCCCATTCATCTTTGATCACAAAGCATTGCAGACCTCTGAAGCACTACAAAACCTGTTTACTAGACATAACACCAGGATTGACTGTACATACCAGGAACAGCAACACATTGTTGATATGGGCTTCAGCTTTCACTATCTCAAGTCATATAGCTTTATTCTGTTATACTGTACAGTTGACTGTAACTTATTTGCTCTGTATAGACTGTTTCTCTTACCCTTTCTTTATGTGTCAGGATGCAGTTCTCTTGTTCTGCCTTTGGAGGAAATTAATATTGCTGTCCTATTAATTTCCTTAAGTGTCCAGCAGTGGAGAAAACTTTACTTCTATGTCTGTGCTGGGCCCTGTACTTGCCTGGTTCCTTCAGTTCTTATCCAACTTCCAACATCCATTTTAACAGAAGAGTCTGCCAGGAATTAGCGTTGTTGCTATGGATGTAAGACTTTTGGAAATGTTGAAGCATTGGAACAGCCCTGACCTGAATAGCCCAGGCAAACCCAATTTTGGAGCTAAGCAGGGCTGTCTCTGGCAAATGCTTGGATGGGAAACTTCCTTGAAATACCAAGTTGGGAGGACAGGGGCAGACTTTATTCAGCCACTTCTCTGAATATCTGCCAGACCCCCAGTAGAGGTCAGTCACCAGAGGTCACCATGACTTCCAGGTGCGCATGTGCATGCACACATACAAAATACAAAAATACCAAAAAAGAAAAAAATGTAAGCAGATTTTAGGGAAAAGTTAAAAATATATGCACATAAAATGGCAGTATGTATAACATTCACCCTATAAGATTGTGTTGATTGGTATCTGTGCATACTTACAAATGTTACACTGTTCTAGACTCTGAGGGATTTCTTTTAAAAGGCAAGCAAATCCTACTTATGTATGTGGAACTTTCAAGGCTTCCCCCCCTCCATTTTTTTTTTAAAGCTGGCTATTGAGCACCCTTTTTAGGTTGGAAATATGAAGGGCAGTGGGAGTGATAAGCCTTTCCTCTGTACCACTTTCCTGACACAAAATGTCTACATTGAGCCTGCTGTTTATTCCATTGGGAAGAATACAACGTGTACATGCTTGTCCAGGAGGGCAAGTTGCAGCTTTGTGTATCATTTCAGGTGGGGGAAGCTTAGAACCCCTTGTTAAAAAAAAAGGCTTGGTCCTCATCCAAGTGGGGGTCCAATTCTTATCTGTTTAAAAGAAAACTTCTGGGAGCCCCATGTATATAACTAATAGTGCAGGGGTGTCAAACATGTGGCCTGGGGTGATAATTAGGCCCCTGGAGGGCTCCTATCAGGCCCCCGAGCAACTGGTTGTCATCTGCTTCCTTTTCCCTCTCTCTTGTTTGCTTCTGCATAACAGCTTGCTTAATCTCACAGGAGCTGCAGAGCAAAACCTCTATTTTCTCCATTGGCTGAGGTACCTGCCTTGGGGAGTAAGGGGGAGAGGGAGACCTTGCTTTGCCAGGCTCTCTTAATCACACAGCAGAGCTACTGAGCCAAGCCTCTCTTTCTTCTATTGGTTGAGGCTCCTCCCTCTCCTGGTCCCCTGGGGAAGGAAGGAAAGAGCCAGAGCTTCATTTGTCCAGTTCCCTGGATCTCATGGGATAAATACAAAGAAAGCAACTTTAAGATCAATGAATACTAATGCTTAAAGTAAGTTTTAAGGTTGGGTTTTTTAAAACTTTGCATTTGTCTGTGTCCTTTATAAAGTTAATATCTCTACAGTTAATATCTCTGCTATGTATCTTAAATCTACCTAATCTTAAAGTACATATGGCCCAACCCAACATGGCCTGCCCAACAAGGTTTCATTTATGTCAGATTCGGCCCTCATAACTAATGAGTTCTTTGTCTTTTTTGGTCCTGAGCAATGGAGACACAGAGGGAAAACTAATGTTTTGGTCCTTGTTGGAACTGGGCTTTCAATGCAAGAAAAATTCAAATGGATAAATGCCACAGGGAGATAATGAATAAGACTACAGAGGTTTCAGTCTATCGGTGAAACATCCTGTAGTTTTTTGGTAAGGGGGTGTTTTTTGGTACACCATGGTGTTTGGCTGTCTAGTAACTTCTCTATGGATACATTTGGTTTGCCAAATTCCAAATGGATGGAGTATTATATAGTGCAAACATATTTGGAAACCTGCCATGCAACAGGTAGTGGTACTGAAGACATTATTCATCTGGTATGTTATCCATGCCTAGGTACTCCTGTTCTTCTCCAACTCTTGTTAGCAAAAGATCCAAGAACACTAAAAATACATGCAATTGCTTTGGGCCCCAACCTTTTTAACTTGTGTTTGAAATATGGTAACCTTCAAATGATAACAGTGTGAAATCCCAATGTCTGAGTTGTTGCTTCCCTTATAAAATGTAATGCTGGATTTAAAGTAAGATGCTTTGTAATCTTTGGGTGTGTATTGGAAGACAGCAATTATAAGTGATAGGTGGGATAATCTCCCTAAAATGATACAGAAATACTAGTTCCTTAATTAGCTTCTTGCTCACTGCAAGTGTTCACCATCCAGATTTCTGCGTAATGTTAACATGCTGCTTAGTCCCTTGGCATCTTGGGCTAATTTATTAGTTGGAATGTAGCTTGATTGTTAGTCTGCTTTGAGAAACAATATAGTACAGAAGGAAGAAAGCAGACCTAAGTCTAAATGAAACTTAAAAGGGCAGAGCTTAGAGCAGCTGAAAAACCGACACACACCCTTTCTGTTTCTGCCTTTTAACTGGTTCTTCTCTGCCATGGTCACTTCCTTGCTCTTATTCTGCTGTCTAGTACAGGAGTGTCAAACTCATTTGTTATGAGGGTTGGATTTGACATTAACGAGACCTTGTCAGACTGGGCCATGTGTGACATAAAATGTAATGCCAAGTAGCACAGATAAAATTTTATTAAGGGCACAGACAAACACAATTTAATTTTTTTTACTTGAAATAAAACATGCTTAAAAAATTAGCATGCTTGCAATATTTGTTTAACTGACACCTCTTGCTCTGAATTTATCGCATCAAAAACTAGAGACAATGTCTGAGCTGTAGCAATCTTGAATATGCTATTCAGGTGTGCATCTTCCCTTTGGGAAGGGGGAAGAGGGGAACAGTGAAAGGCTGCTTTGCTCAGCTGCCTCATCACAGGGGAGAAATAAAAAATGGTGACCAAAGGAAGCAGGCAAGGGAGCAGGAAGCAGATGATAGCCACCATGGGGCCAAATGAGGCCCAGGAGCCGGACGTTTGACACCTCTGGTGTAACAGGTCTTTGTTCCAGAGTAGGTGGGCTAGTGCTTACAGTCATTTCCCCTTCCTGCCCTGGGGACCTGCTTTGACTCTCCTTTCACTGTATGATTGAGCTGCTTCTTCTCTTAGGGCTGCTCCTGGGTTCCCCTCCTCATCCTCCTGACTTAGGGTGCTGTATGGTGCAAAAACATGTAATAAAATATTATATTAAAACAGAGGTTTGGCTTGGTGAACTTAAATACTTGTAAGCTCTTTAATGTCCTTAAAGAGATGGGAGTACCAGACCACCTCACATGTCTTCTGAGAAACCTGTATAAGGGTCAAGAAACAACTGTCGGAATGGGATATGGAACAACTGATTGGTTTAGAATAGGAAAAGGAGTTCGACAAGGATGTATATTGTCACCCTGCTTATTTAATTTATATGCAGAGTACATCATGTGGAATGCTGGCCTGAATGAAGCAGAAGCCGAAATTAAGATTGCCAGGAAAAACATCAACAACCTTAGATATGCAGATGATACCACTCTAATGGCAGAAAATGAGGAGGACCTAAAGAACCTGTTGTTGAGGGTGAAAGAGGAGAGCACAAAAGTAGGCTTGAAACTCAACATCAAAAAAACTAAGATCATGGCATCCGGCCCCATCACACCTTGGCAAATAGAAGGGGAAGACATGGAAGTAGTGACAGACTTCACATTTCTGGGATCCAAGATCACTGCAGATGGTGACTGTAGCCATGAAATTAAAAGACATTTGCTCCTTGGGAGGACAGCTATCGTGAACCTGGGCAGTATAATAAAAAGTAGAGACATCACCCTGCCACAAAAGTCCATATAGTCAAAGTGATGGTATTCCCTGTAGTAATGTATGGCTGTGAGAGCTGGACCATAAGGAAGGCCGAGCACAGAAGAATAGATGTTTTTGAGCTGTGGTGCTGGAGAAGAATCTTGAGAGTCCCTTGGACTGCAAGAAAATCAAATCAGTCAGTCCTAAGGGAAATCAACTCTGACTGTTCCCTGGAAGGTCAGATGCTGAAGCTGAAGCTCAAATATTTTGGCCACCAAATGAGAAGGGTGCACTCCCTGGAGAAGATCCTGATGCTAGGAAAGACAGAAGGCAAAAGAAGAAGGGGACGGCAAAAGATGAGATGGCTGGACAGCATTATTGATATAACAAACATGAATTTGAGCAGATTTTGGAGGATGGTGGAAGACAGGAGGGCCTGGTGTGACTTTGTCCATGGGTTTGCAAAGAGTTGGACTCGACTGTACAACCGAACAATAACAATTTAATGGATAAGCCAGGGAGTTTTCCGTAGCTGTGCAAAATCAGAGCTATTGAAGAGGACAGCTTTTCCCTGCGAAAGAGAGGTTGCTGATAAAAGCTGTGCTGTTTGAAACATTAAAGTCTCTCCTTGCCCCAGATTCACCTATATTGATTTTTTTAAATTAGACCCTACTTAGTTTAGTGTCAGATTTTATTTCCATCATCTCACTGCTATTATGACAAGAGATAGCAGCCTTAGAATAAATAGCAGAGTGGCAGTGTGTGACTATGAAGTGGCAGCCTGGAGGGAAATCACTTCCATTGAGACAAGGTAAGTCCTAATCCATGTGAACTAGCAGTTACGAGATAGCTACCTGCAGTCCAAACAGCGTGGAGGCTGTTTTGTGTGGGGAAACATTTGTATATAGGTATTGCTCAGGTAGCTATCGCCTGCCAACTTCATCCCCCATGGCAAGCGATGGCTGGTCGTTTGTGATAAGTGTGAAACCAGTGTTCAGCAATGGATTCTCTTGCCAAGTGGATATATAGTTCAGCTGTAATAACACTGCTGAAACTCATTAAGGCACCCAAATAAAAGAAAAAATGTAATTAGGTAATTCTGCAGGAATGTGCTTGTAAGATTGTAGAGTGGTGTTCATAATTAATACAAGGCACTGTGGATGCCATCTTACAGCCCTCTTTTGACCAAATACCTTCAAGTTCGGACCACATAGAATCAGATGACTTTGAGACACAAGCTGTTGGAAAAGCACCATTTATCTCCCTCATTACAAATGCTTGCCATACTGACCTAGAGATAGCATTCCTTTCTACTACAAGCATTCCTTTCCAAGGTAACCATTGCTCTAACACCAAAGTCCACTGACTCACGTTTTCCCAGGGTCACTGCCTTCTGTGCAACATTCATGGGAAGCACATTTGCCACAATTTGGGAAGAGGAAGAAGTCTGCCTTGAAGCATTTTTCCCTGCATAGAGACCTTCTTTTGCAATTTGGATATAATTGTTTTCTAGTTTGTGCTGAAAGGGGATGATGCAGGCGCACATCAGACTTGGTGCCTCTAGTATTTGAAGAACGGCTAACTGCAGAGGGAGGATCTGCAGCATTCAAGAAACAAGAGTCTCAGATTATATAAATCAATATTGTAATAAGGAAAATGGATGGAAAGAAAACCACTCTTCAAGTTGTAAAAAAAAAGATGAGCCAGCTAATAAGAGTTACAGAACTACTTTTGTTATAAACTGAATTACTTGAATAGGCTCTGTCTCTGATCATATTGTAAAAGATCTGCCTTACTTGTTTTGCTCCTGCTTTTAGGTCTGAGGGAGTTTGTGTTTTTTTCAAAATCAAGGAGTTATGGATTATATCACATCATTAAAGCCATGCTTAGCTCTAATATTTATGCTATATTACTTGCAGCAAATATGGTTTCCTCCGCCACTCTCCCCACCTGTCTTTCAGCCCACAAGATCCCTCCAAATCAATGGTAAAAGGGATAACTACTTTTACTGATTCTAAGGATTTTGGTATTATCACTGCATATAATAATAAACTGGTAGGCCCTTGTGGGTAATAATAGCTGCTCAACCGAAACACTTGGAAACAAGGGATGGATCTCTACATGGTCAGGGAGCTCCCCAAGGGAGGAAAAACAGATATCCATCCTGATGGTGATTAAAGAAGCTCTAGAAAGAATGGAATGTTGTGCAGCTGATGATCAATTAAAGGGAGGAAAGAGGAGAAGAAGATAGCCCTTCACCTCCTGAGGGCTAAGAGTAAGTTTGATGGGGGGTGGTTTCAAGATTATGGGATAGTATGTACACAGTGATATTCACAAGTACGTTGCCTTGTAAAACCTTGTACCGAGCTGTGTTACTGTGTTGTGCTTTTGTCTTTCTGGAAGGTTTTTCTAAGGAGGGGCAGACTTCCCAAAGTCTTAAGATCAATCAAGGGAAGCGCTTCAGAAAACTACATTTTCACTGGGACCTTAGTGAAGATCTAGGCAAAAGTCTTTCTTGGCTGGCTGCCCCATCTGGCCCACTTTGCAGCCCTTTTGGGGTCTGCTGAGGTTGGTCTTCAAATATCTGTTTTTAAGGCTTGTTTAACTGATGTTTGCTGCTTTGATTTCATCACTTTTTATCATCTGTGAGCAACTGGTGTGCCTGGCATGGAAAACTTGACATATAAACTTGCATAATAAGTACTTTGCTGTATTACTACTTGCATTATATTGTCCACCACTGGCATGATGCTCAAATTATAGCTGTGGTTGCATTACTTACATTACGTTTTTAAAATGGGTAATTTTTTAGAATTCTCAGTAGTCCCCTACAGAATTGCTCTGTAGGATGTGTCTAATGGATGTGTGTGGGAGACTGTCTGCTTAGGCCAAATGTTTGCATGTGTATTCCTTAGCAAATTTTATGTTAAATGTAATGTGAGGTTATTCCCTTTCCATGCTAATGTAATTCTGTGTAAGGGGAAGAAGAGATACTTCCACTTGTGAAGGGTAGTGGCCTTTCCAAGTACTGTGCCAGAAGTCATCTACAACACGCAACTTCATTTTCCCCTTAATGAAGTGACTTTCATATGGCTAAGATTAGGGGTGTCAAATATGCAGCCTGGGGGCCGAATCAGGCCCTCAGAGGATTCCTGTCACGCCCCCGAGCAATTGGCTGTCATCTGCTTCCTTCTCTCTCTCTCTCTTGCTTCCTTCTGCATAACTGCTTGCTTTTCAGGCTTGCTCAATCTACAGGGCTTAACCTCCATTTTCTCCATTGGCTGAGACTCCTCCCATGGGGAGGAAGAGGGGGAGGGAGAGCTTGCTTTGTCAGACTCTCTCAATCACACAGCAGAGCTACTGAGCCAAGCCTCTCTTCCGTCTATTGACTGAGGCTGCTCCCCCTCCTGGTCCTCTGGGGAAAGAAGGAAAGAGCCAGAACTTCCTTTGCCCAGTTCTCTGGATCCCATGGGAGAGATGAAAAGAAAGCACCTTCAAGACCAATGAGTGATCATGTTCTAAGTATATTTTATTTTAAGGTTTTTTTAAAAAAAAATCTTTAATTGTGCTTGTTTGTATTCTTTATAAAGTTTGTATCTCAGCTATCTAATATTAAATGGGTACACATGCGGCCTGGCCCAACATGGTTCGACCCAACAAGGTCTCATTTACGTCAGATCCAGCCCTCATAACAAATGAGTTCGACACCTGTGGCTAAGATTATAAGATGATGAGAGGTACTAGAGATCATCTAGAAGTCATTCCTCAGAAGACAAATTTTATGTTTCTTTAAAAAAAAAAATACTTAGTGATGGCCCAGAAGTAACCTCATTGCAGGGATATAGCCAGATGAATGGTCTTTTAAAAACATAGCCATGTCCTATAGCAGGCAGAATCCTTTAGATCAGAATAAAATTCATTCAGAGAACATCTCAAGGTCTCTTTAATGTTTGTACTGAAGCGTTTGCATTTTGCAATGACAGCTTTGAAAGAAAAAAGTAAGCTGCTCCGTCATGCCCTTGGGTTCTCTTCTGGTTGCTGTTAAAAGGATCCTTGGGATTTATGTCTCTCGTTTACTTTTCTTTTTGTACATTTTTTTTTGCATCTGCCTATGAAGAAAAATGTAACTAGTGTCACTTCCTTCCAAGTTTGTCCCTTGAACATAAAAGGAAATGCCTGTTCTTCATTAGTTGCTAAATTAAAATATACATAGCTTGCTCATCTAGCTTATACCTGAAAGCTGCATTTTGTTTTTCTTCATTTTACAGGCAGGATTTTTGCATGGTTTAGGGCTACAGATTCTGCATTGCCTTCCCACTTCTTTTGTAGCTGGGGCCCTGTAAGAAGTGCCCTGTAAACTCTTGGAGGATTGGCTACATCAAGGGTGTGTGGCTTAATATGCGAAGGAGTTGTTGTAACAACCCCCCCCCCTTGAAAATAGGAAGAATTTTGTCATCTGGAGCAATCTGGAAGTATATACGGGAGTAGGGTGGTGTGACCAATTAGGAAAGGCACAAACAGGCATAAGAAAAGGCCTGCGTGGTTAACAAACAAAGTAATGGAAGCTGTAAAAGGTAAAAAGGACTCCTTTAAGCGGTGGAAAACCAGTCCAAGTGAGATTAGTAAAAGGGAACACAGGCTGTGGCAAATCAAATGCAAGACTGTGATCAGGCAGGCAAAAAGGGACTATGAGGAGCATATTGCAAAAAACATAAAGACCAACAATAAAACTTTCTTCAAATATATTAGAAGTAGGATACCAGCCAGGGAGGCAGTGGGGCCCTTGGATGACCATGGGGTAAAAGGATTACTGAAGGAGGATAGGGAAATGGCTGAGAAGCTGAATGAATTTTTTGCCTCCGTCTTCACTGTGGAAGACGAGAACCTTTTGCCCGCCCCAGAACCACTAATTTTGGAAGGGGTGTTGAAAGACCTGAGTCAGATTGAGGTGACAAAAGAGGAGGTCCTACAACTGATAGACAAATTAAAAACTAATAAGTCACCAGGTCCGGATGGCATACATCCGAGAGTTCTGAAAGAACTCAAAGTTGAACTTGTGGATCTTCTAACAAAAATCTGTAATCTTTCATTGAAATCTGCCTCCGTTCCTGAGGACTGGAAGGTAGCAAATGTCACCCCCATCTTTAAAAAGGGTTCCAGAGGAGAAACGGGAAATTACAGGCCAGTCAGTCTGACTTCAATACCGGGAAAGTTGGTAGAAACTATTATCAAAGACAGAATGAGTAGGCACATTGATGAACACGGGTTATTGAGGAAGACTCAGCATGGGTTCTGCAAGGGAAGATCTTGCCTCACTAACATGTTACATTTCTTTGAGGGGGTGAACAAACATGTGGACAAAGGAGACCCGATAGATATTGTTTACCTTGACTTCCAGAAAGCTTTTGATAAAGTTCCTCATCAAAGGCTCCTTAGAAAGCTTGAGAGTCATGGAGTAAAAGGACAGGTCCTCTTGTGGATCAAAAACTGGCTGAGTAATAGGAAGCAGAGAGTGAGTATAAATGGGCAGTCGTCGCAGTGGAGGACGGTAAGCAGTGGGGTGCCGCAGGGCTCGGTACTGGGTCCCATGCTCTTTAACTTATTCATAAATGATTTACAGTTGGGAGTGAGCAGTGAAGTGGCCAAGTTTGCGGATGACACTAAATTGTTCAGGGTGGTGAGAACCAGAGAGGATTGTGAGGAACTCCAAAGGGATCTGTTGAGGCTGGGTGAGTGGGCGTCAACGTGGCAGATGCGGTTCAATGTGGCCAAGTGCAAAGTAATGCACATTGGGGCCAAGAATCCCAGCTACAAATACAAGTTGATGGGGTGTGAACTGGCAGAGACTGACCAAGAGAGAGATCTTGGGGTCGTGGTAGATAACTCGCTGAAAATGTCAAGACAGTGTGCGTTTGCAATAAAAAAGGCCAACGCCATGCTGGGAATTATTAGGAAGGGAATTGAAAACAAATCAGCCAGTATCATAATGCCCCTGTATAAATCGATGGTACGGTCTCATTTGGAGTACTGTGTGCAGTTCTGGTCACCGCACCTCAAAAAGGATATTATAGCATTCGAGAAAGTCCAGAAAAGGGCAACTAGAATGATTAAAGGGCTGGAGCACTTTCCCTATGAAGAAAGGTTGAAACGCTTGGGGCTCTTTAGCTTGGAGAAACGTCGACTGCGGGGTGACATGATAGAGGTTTACAAGATAATGCATGGAATGGAGAAAGTAGAGAAAGAAGTACTTTTCTCCCTTTCTCACAATACAAGAACTCGTGGGCATTCGATGAAATTGCTGAGCAGACAGGTTAAAACGGATAAAAGGAAGTACTTCTTCACCCAAAGGGTGATTAACATGTGGAATTCACTGCCACAGGAGGTGGTGGCGACCACAAGTATAGCCACCTTCAAGAGGGGTTTAGATAAAAATATGGAGCACAGGTCCATCAGTGGCTATTAGCCACAGTGTGTGTGTATATATAAAATTTTTTGCCACTGTGTGACACAGAGTGTTGGACTGGATGGGCCGTTGGCCTGATCCAACATGGCTTCTCTTATGTTCTTATGATCTGTTTTGTGTTTGTGCTGTTGGGTGGATTCATAAGAGGAACCCTGTTGGTTGCCCTCCTCTGAACTCATGTTAGCAAAATTGCTGGGGGTCTCCTCTTTTTATGGGGGAAATTAGCAGGAAGGTAATCCCGGTAGAGCTAGGATCTGAACTTTTTCCTATAATACGGAGGTCCAGTATCAGAATGAAAACTCCAAAGTTAAAATAGTTTAAAATGCTTTCTAAGAAAAATATGTAAAAATACAATCACACATAAGCAGTCAAAATACACACAATCAAGAGGCTAGGAAATTAGGGGTGAGGAACAGAGATTTTTAGGAATTATTGTAGAGGTGATATCTACCTTCCTAGGCATGGTCCAAAGATCCATGAAGCAGAGGAAGTGACCCATGCAGAGTTTTGGGATGCAAATGTCTGTGTTTTTTTTTAATTTTTAAATGTTTCCATTACAGATACAAAAGAGAGGAGAAACATAATCCAAAGACTAAAAAGAAAATCTACAAACACTAAAATCTATATAACTATATAAACTATATAACCTTGTTTATCAGGGTACTTCATAACTCTAAATTTGCACAACATATAAAGTATCAACAGTATAAATAAATCCACTGAGAAGGAAAAACATACCGTTACAACATAAGCCACAATCTATATTGATTGTTTCTATGCAATAATTATATTCACTCAGATAATCTACAACAGGGTTCCACATTTTCTCAAATGACTTCTTATCTAAAGGGGGGACTGACTCTATGAAAAATGGATTTGGGGCTATTTTATCCATTAAACAAATTTCCCATATTTTGCCTTGCTACTTTTCTATTATTAGACCTCTAGAATCTTTCCAGCATGATGCAATAACTAAAGAGGCTGCCGCTACCATTTTAGAAATAAGCAACTTAGTTTGCTTAGATATGTTAATAAAGGTAAAGGTAGTTCTCTGTGCAAGCACCAGTCATTTCCAATTCTGGGGTGATGTTGCTTTCACAACTTTTTCACGGCAGACTTTTTATGGGGTGGTTTGCCATTGCCTCCCTCAGCCATCTACTCTGAGTCAGCCTTGAGCTGGCTACCTGAACCCAGCTTCTGCTGGGATTGAACTCAGGTCATGAGCAGAGCTTAGGACTGCAGCTTTACCACTCTGCACCACAGGGCTGCTAGATATGTTAATACCTTTCCATATATCAAATAAACAAAATTGATTGTGGAGGCTTAACTTTAGTTATTAAATACACAGCTTCTAACACTTATGCCCCAAAAATACTTTATTTTGGGACATGTCCACCAAAGATGTAAAGGAGAACCAATCTGTCCACAGTGTTTTCAACTTATGGGACTTAACCCCGATTTGATTTTAGAAAGCTTTAAGGGGCACAGATACCAGTTCGCTATAAGTTTATAGTATTGCATTCGAATGAAATGTATAGATTTGTATGAGGGGGAATTCCAAATAGTATTCCAATCGTCCTCGGATGAAGAATCCAGAATCTCTTTAGCCCACATTTGTATATATGATGGAGGTTTAGAAAATTGAGAGTTCAGTATCATTTTATAAATCTTTGAAAGAAGACCGTTAGATGTTTGTGAGGGCTTCAATAATAGGTTTTCAAATTCTGTGAGATTTCTACGAACCGTAGGCTCTTTGGAATATGATACCGTCACCTCTCTTAATTGTAAAAATTGGAACCACATTGATGTTTGTTTTAATTATCTCAGTACTCACTGACTTCCTTTTGGCCAATTTTGTTGGAATCTGGAATTTATCTTTCATTTCATCAAGGACAGAATTCAAATCCGTCCCAATTATCGTTACACCTTCCTTAAATTTAAGGAAGGGGTACAAGTCTCTGGCAGGATAAGACACACTGAACTGGCCAACCATATGGCTTTATATTACCAAATTCATAGCCCCAGGCAATGATACCAGGTGACCCATAACATAGCTGTCAGATGATCTGTGACATAGCTGCATGTGACCCCTGACATCACGGAAGGGGGAGGCTCCCAGGAAAGTTTGGAAAAAGGATTACGGGTGTTGATGAGTTTACCTATTGTAAACCTTACCTAAACAAAGAAACATGATGGGATAATATGTGGCTAAACTGCTATTTATTGTGACACCAGAGCTAAACACAGTGGGGACATCTATGTGGCTGGAACTGGTCTTTGTAAAACAACCCTTTGGACTTGAGTTGTATTGTATAAGCAACTTCCTTAACTGTCTGGCAGGAGAAGTCTTTTGTTCAGGTGGGAAGACAAAATTAGCAAGCCTGTTGTCCACCTTGGCTCTTATATTTGCATCTCCATGGCATTCCCTGAGTATGTGGGGCTCATGCCTTGCTCTCATGGCATCCAGCAAGACCTGAAGTTGTTGTTTTAGTACATCACAGGAACATGGCTCCTATAGAGAGACTGCTTCATGGCAGGGAATTCCATAGACAGGAACTCAGTTAGGATCTTCAGAGCTGAGCAGCTCAGGAGAGAAGAACAATCTGGAATCCTTTCTGGTAAGGGGAGCACTGCAGGTTAGATCCAGGCACAGAGTCCTTGTAGCCTGGTTGTAGAGCTTGCTGTTTAGGATCTTACTGGGTAAACTGTCCATGTTGGGTTAGTTCTCAGTCCCAAATACTTTCTGTTATTAGCTAAAAGTCCATTGAGGCAGGTTTTGCTTGCGCTTACACAATATAAATTCATACTGTACGTGCATAACAATAACAGTCCTGTATTTCTGACACTAGGCCAGAGTAAACTCAGTCCATAAATGGTGGGAAAGGGGGTCCGGGGCTTACACTCACTCTAGCTTTGCATTTTTATTTTTTTTTAATAAATATTTTTATGTTTTATTGACTCTTGTACAATTGGCCATTACAGCATTTGAATGTTGGAATTACAAATAACCCTCCCCCCCCCCAACCCTCCCCATCTTCTCTTAGTCTTTTCCCCTCAGCCAAGGGCACAAAGTCCTGATCTTCCACTGAATGTCCTTCCTTGTTTCTCCTGAGATCCACTCTAAATAGGGGTTCCATCTGGTCTCGATTTCCTTGACTTTATCTTCCCACGTGGAATCCTTGTTGATTGTTGCCACGATGTCAGACTGTATGTAATCAAACAAATAGCTGTGCCAGATTTCTATTGACCATTTACTTTTATCTTTCCACCCCAAAGCGATGACCTCCTTCCCCGCTAGTATCATTGCCTTGACAAGGTTTTGAGTGGGTGTACTTAGTGCCGGACTTCCTATTGTGCTTAACAACATCATATTAAAGCCAATGGTTAATGGTACATTGCAGACTTTTCTAATAAATTGAATAATTTCCCCCCAAAAGGGTTTAACCTCTTCACACTCCCACCACATATGTGCAAACCAACCCTTAAATTGTTTGCAATGCCAGCACTTGGAACTCATTCCTGGGAATATATTGGCTATTTGTGCGGGAGTTTTGTACCATTTTGTGAAAAAATTATATTTCAGTTCTTTAAATTTGATTAGTTTAATCCTTTCTAGACCTTCCAAGATTTTCGCAGCCAACCCCTCTGTTAACTGACCTTCATGACTCCAAATCTTTTGTAAATGTACTATTATTTTATCTTTATTTGAAATCATTTTCCTGTATAGTAACCCCACTAGACCCTCCCTTTGTTTGGACATTACTTTATATATCTCTTCCATTGGAGCGTCTAACCAAAGCTCTCCCTTTTCACTGATCTTCTTAACTCTCTTATGCAAGCCTGCTATGTTTAACCAGTATTGATTACCTAAATCTTCTATAATTTCCTGTAAGGGTTTTAGTTTACCACCCCTAAACATATCCACTCTAAAATAGCCTTTGTTTTTAAGCCTTTCCCACCATTTTATAGCATGCACCTCCTTAACAATAGCTTCTAGGGGGCTCCACCTTGAAACCTTTCCTAGCCACTGTGGATACCATTTCATCCAGGTTTCTAATGCTGCTCTTTTGGGCCCTATAGCTAATTTTAGATCTTTTGTCGACACTGTGGAAAAAATTCCAAATCTTCCAATACCACTGTTGACTGCATTCTCTAAATTAATCCACTTCTGTACCTTATCCTCACTCAAATCTAGTAACGCTCTTAGTTGGAAGGCCTCATAATATTTACTTAAATCTGGGATTCCCCAACCTAATTCTGATTTAAGGTTGTATAGAATTCTCTTATGAAACCTACAGTTTTTATTATTAAAAATCCACACTTTGATTGCTTTATTCCATTGTTCAATTTGATTTTTCCTCAAACCTAAGGGCAACGTTTGGAATAAATACATTAACTTTGGTATCATGAACATTTTAAGAGATCTTATTCTAGATGATATCCCTAGTATTTTATGATTCCATTTATTCATATCTCTCTCTATTTTCTTCCATATTTTACCATAGTTCTCCTTTATCATTTTGTCCATATTTTTTTGCAGGACTATCCCTAGATATTTAAGTCTCTTGGCTCCCATTCCTATATTCGTAATCCTATTTATTTCCTGTTTTTCCTCTCTATTAACATTAAGGTATAGAATTTCTGATTTTGCCATATTCACTCCGAGCCCTGAACACTTTTCAAAATCATCTAAAATTATCTTAATCTCTTTAACTCCGTCTTTTGGGTTAGACATAATTACTATGATATCATCCGCAAATAAATTAATTTTCATTTCTTCATTACCTGACTTATACCCCTCTATTCTCCCCGCATTCCTAATTCGCTCTGCTAGTTGCTCTATAGCTATTATAAATATGAGCGGGGATAGTGGACAGCCTTGTCTTACCCCCCCTTGAATTGGGAACGCTTGTGAGTGGTCAGTGTTGACTCTAACTTTGGCCTTACCTCCGTTGTATATTTCTTGTATAGCGTGTAAGAACCGTTCCTCTAAACCTATCTTCTTTAATATTTGCCACAAGAATTCATGTGAGAGAGTATCAAAGGCTTTATAAACATCCAACTTTAACAGAGCTATTTTTTTCTTTTGGCCATGGTGCAATACATTTAAGATATTTCTAATAGGATGGGCAATAGATCTACCCTCAATAAAACCGTATTGGTCCCCTTTTATGATTGACGGAATAACTCTCTTAAGTCTACTTGCTAAAACCTTAGCAAAAATCTTATAATCTTGATTTAGTAAACTAATGGGCCTATACGAACCTACTTCTTCCGGATCTTTCTGGGGCTTTAATATCAAAATCATTTCTGTTTCCTTCCATGAGTCCAGGGCTTTCTTTCCTTCCAAGACTTCGTTAAAAACTACCTGCAATTCAGGTGCTATAATTTCTACCATTTCTTTATAAAAGTCGGAAGTAAAGCCATCCAGCCCTGGTGATTTACCCTTTTTGAGCGCTTTTATTACTTCCTTTATCTCTTGGAGTGTAATCTCAGCACCCAGTGAGGCTTTTGCTTCCTCCTCTATGATTAGCTTAGGTGCGTCCCACACCTCCGTTATATTCTTTTTCATATATAATTTTTTATAGAAGTCTTCAAATGCCTTAGTGATTTCCTTAGAGTTATGAGTTGTATTATTATTAATTTTAATAGTTCTAATTGATTGTTTTGCCTTTTTAACTTTCAAATAATTAGCTAACCTTTTTGCTGTATTAATGCTATTCCTCTGGAAGTCGTTCCTAACCATTATTTCCTTTTTCCACATTGTTGCCATATCTAGGGCCTCCAACTGTTTTTGAATCTCTTTAATTCTAATCTGTAAACTAGAATTACACTTTCCCATTATTTCTTTTTGTAACTCCTCCAATTCATTAAGTTTTGTTTGCCTTTTTTTATACCATTCACTTTTTATGTCTTTTTCCTTCCTAATCAAATGGCCCCTTATTACCGCTTTAGCAGCGTCCCATAATATATTAGTTGACACAGTTCCTCTATTTTCCTTAAAATATAATTTTAACTGTGTCATTAAGTATTCCCTATCCTCTTCTTTTGCCATTACCAGGTTGTTATACCTCCAAGGTCTATTTTTCGAGGGAAGATTTAATTCTAATTCAATACTTAGAGGGGCATGGTCAGAAATCAAAATTGGATGGGTCTTGATCTCTTTAACCACCATATTATTATTTTTTTCCATAATTATATAATCTAAGCGGGATGCTGTTTTATGTCTACAAGAAATAAGTGTCGGGCTGGGTCTCGTATTAATAAACTCATGAGCGTCCTTCAAGCCCCAATCTCTTAGCTTAATACTATTGTTCTTGGTTATGTCCGTATTTAAATCGCCCACTACAATTAGTTCATCCTCTGAAAACTGTTGTATCTTCTTAAAAACCAAGTTTAAGAATTTCCTTTGTCTTTTATTTGGTGCATAAACATTTACTATAGTGATTTTTATGGCTTCCAGCTTAAACTTAACTAAGAGGTATCTACCTTCCTTATCTACTAATTTTTCCATGTTCTCGACCTTAATATCCTTACGAATCAATGTAGCCATGCCTCTAGCTTTGGAAGACCCTCTTGCTTCTGCTAATACCTGCCACCTCAGATCTTTTATCAATGGTTTTCTATCATTTATTTTTTTGTGAGTTTCCTGTAGGCACAACAGATCTATTCTTTGTTCTTTAGCCATTTTAATTACTCTGAATCTCTTAAGATTTGATGTTAGACCATTCACATTCAGTGAAAGGACTCTTAAAGATCTATCCATTCTCTTTATATGTAACAAACTTGGGCCCTAATGGCTGAGGGTATTTTTCTATACTTCTTACTGAAAACCCCACCCCTATTCCCTTCCCCTGTGGCACAGACAACTTTCTGGATGAGACCATCATCCTGTCTTCCACCTTCCAGGGGACACGCATCCCGCCCTCCCCTTCTAGCTTATAGCTAAATTTAGCTCAAAATATTTTATACTTCCCTTTAGTAGTCCGTTCTTGGCCTTTTCTCTTGTCTACTTGAGCTTCCTTCTCCCGGGTCCACACCGAGCTCCACTGTTTCTTCTTCTTCTTCTTCTTCTTCTTCTTCTTCTTCTTCTTCTTCTTCTTCTTCTTCTTCTTCTTCCTCTCTCGGGTCTCTCAGGTCGTCTGTGGCGATGCCCAGGCGAGTGAGGAGATCTCTTGCTTCCTTAGGGTTGCGAGCCACCAGCCTTTTTTCGTCTTTAAAAATAATTATTGAGGAGGGGTACCCCCAAGAGAATTTAATCTTATTGTCATATAATTTTTGCCCAAAGGGTCTCATTAGCCTTCTCTTTCTGATGGTTTCCTGGCAGAAGTCTTCTCTCACCCAAACTTTCCTTCCTCTAAAAGAAAGGTCTTTCCTTTTTTTCAAAGTCTTGAAAACTATCTGCTGAGTCTTTTCCCTTGAAAATTTAATTATGACTTCCCTTGGGGCACCCCCATCTTGTCTCCTTTGCAGTCTATGAGCTCTCTCAATATCCTGAGATTGCAGAGTAACTCCTTGCTCACCCATCCAGTCTATAAGAGTTCCTTCCAGGAGTTTATTATTTATTTCCTCTGAAATTCCACCCAGGATCAAATTCGCTCTTCTGTTACGATCAGAGAGCTCTGTAAGCTGCGAATTCAGCTGGAGTATTTTCTGTTTGTTAGATAAGGCAAGCTCATTAGCAGAAATTGCAATGTTCCGTGTGTCCTTGAGCTCTGCAGTCAACTCTGTAACAGCATCTCTGACTGATTTAATTTCAGATCTTATCTGGTCCTGGGACGACATTATTAAAGCCTGGAAAGCTGTAATCTGCTCAGATAACTCTTTAATTTTCTTAGCCATGATGATTTATTTCAGGAGTTATGCGCGACCACTGAGTAATTAACCTGGGCGTTGCCTCGTTAATTTGATAGTAAAAGTTGTTTTCTTACCCTCTGGGACCCCAGAAAGGAATTCTTATGTTCTTCAGACCTTCGTAAGTAAGCTCCTTCTTCAAATAGTCTTGCCAAAGGGCTATTTACATTCTTTTGAGCTAATTAAAATTCCAATCCGAAGGGGAGGACGAGCAAACAGCCGGCTTGGTTAATGCATGCGTACAGACCCCGCATTGTTTTTATTTTAATACATGGCAGCCAGAAATTTACACAGTATTCCAAATGGTTGCGTAGTAATGGTTGGCAAACCATTTGTATTGACCATGGCTAAGAATAATATCTATACTGAAGAAATCATGAGTAAAACAGTGTCCTCTGTCACCCCAACTTCTGTTTTCAAGTTTCTTTTGTCTCCCTCTAGACATGTTGTCCAGTGGGAGGGCTTGCTGTAGCAAGCTAAACCATGGTTCCACTGAACATCTAGAATATTTAGTAATGTGCTGCATTTTCACCATCTGATGCCTGTTGTGCAAGACCTTTGTGTTTTAAGAGGGCAAAAATGGTTTCTGTCTCTGGAGATTCCTCCTACCTTTGAGAAGATTATTTTGCTCTTGATCACAACCCGGTTCCCCAAATCTGCTGTGGCAGTGGCACCATAGTTAGGGGACTTCTCCTTCACTACTTGATCCTAGCCAGTCAGGGAATTGCTTAGTGAATGTGGTACCATGAAAGTGCATAATCAGATCTGATTGGTTTAGCAGTCAGTCAGATTTAGATATAGGCTGATGTCACCCAGAACAAATGAAGGCCTTACTGTAAATAAAAGGAGATGTGTTGGCCCATTGTTGTGGCAGCTAGGTTTACACATGTCCTTGTGGTTTGATTGCCTGTTGAAACAAATGAAAATGGAGGATAAGCATGGTTCTCAACAGTGAACTGACAGATTCCTCCTGCATGTTATGCCTTTTTGTGTCCTTCAGATCAGGAAAAAAAAGACTTGGCTCTTTCTCTAAGGCTGAGATGCTAATCCTTGGTTAGTGCTAACTAGTTAAGTGCTATGGAAGCATGGGGGCTGAGTAGTAGAATGCAGCTGAACCACTTATTGTGTGCTGTTTCTTAATTCTCTGCGTAGAAAGGCTCTCAAACTGTTCTTGACACTTGTTGGAATGTGGTACATTAGTTACAGCAGTGCATCAAATGCCTATACTGAATGTCAAAAACATCTTGCTTCTAATTTAGCATGTGACCTTTGGAATGAAACTGTTTAGGTTTTGTATTGCTTTCTCTTGAATTGGGAGAGACAGGTGGAAGGAGTGGAATATTATTGTGCTTAATCTAACTTTCCTAAAGGAAAGGGGAAAGCTTGGTTTGAAAGGCACATTTTACAGTGGCTTGTGATATCTGTAATAGTCCCATTGCCATAAATATGTAAATTGCACATATATGCACTTACAGCGCATGCCTGCAGTTCATCTTTGGTTCTGTCACTATACCCTATAAGATCCCATTTGTCTAGAAGAATGCTTTTCTGAAAGGTATGATTATTCTAGACTGCTGAACAAGTTCTCCTATGTGACTGGCATTTAAACAGCCATAGCATTTTGTGGAATGACATTTCAAAAAGTACTCTGCAGGAGTAATTTTTTTTATAAGTGTATCAGAGGGAGAAAAAAAATGTGATTGGGGGATGGGGTTTGAAGGATCACATTGCCATCACATTTATTTTTCTGAACAGTACACAGCTCTGAATCCACTTAATGTTCTGTAGCCATGATTGTAGAGAGAGTAAGATTTGGAGGGGAAAGGGGCATAGATACATTCTTTGGAGTATGCTGTGAGTAACTTGAACATATATAGGGAATATATTCTGTATCTTAATTTGAATGAAATATTTTTGAACGGTTGCTGTTGGAAAAAGCAGTTTCTTCTGTGTTGGTCTCTGAGCCATAGGTGTTCAAGCAGATGTATGCATGATTCTATCCTAGACCCCTTGATCTTGATATTATCTACTGTTGCTGGCAGTGGCTGTGTGGCATCTCAGGTAGAGAGGCATATCTCCTGCCATGTGGAATTCCCATTGCCATCGCACTGTATTGGAACCACAGCAGCAACAGGGAAACTCAGCCATGAAGCCCCCACTGTATTATCAAACACACCTCACAGAGTTTCCCTTTTTCTTCTGTGATCATAGGGGGGAGTGTACTCGCTATTTAATTCTCATTTAAAGGTGCCGAACTGTGCTTCTGTAGCTAAGGAACTGCGATCACCATGTCTGTATTCTCAAGGATGTAATTGAGGCTCTCGTTGCACAAATCTGGCAGATGAACATTGATCCTGGTCTTGTCTAGTTTAATGCTAGAGCAGTTTGAGGGTTACTTGAATAAAACCAGGCACTGGAGGCAATTCTGAAGGTGAAATAGAACAAAACTGCAAACATACAGAGTTGGAATATCTTTTTTCTATTATAAGGAAAGAAGACTGTGAACTAATTGTCTGTTGTGCAGTCACCTGCCTGAGTACATGCCTGAGAACATAAAACAATCCTGGTTGAACCAGGTGAAAGTGCTGTCTAGTCCAGCAGTCTGTTCAGAGCAATGGCCAGCTAGATGTTTTGGAAAGCTCACAAGCATCACAGTCTTCCCCATTGTTTGCCTCCCAGCAACTCTGGTTGGATCATGACTTGGCATGAATCCATCAGAGGATTTTTTGGGGCAGAACAGTTTCTTTGTAGCTCGCAGTGTCCTCTGAAATGCTGCTTTAGGGGACACAAAGGGCATCTTGGACTGCAGCAGGAAGGTAAGAAAGTAGTGCTTCATCCTTCTCTGCAGAAGCTTATATGTGGATCTGAGCTCTTATTTAAAAAGTTATATTGTGCAATTATTCTTCCTTCTGAAGCAGTGTAAAGAAAAGAACAACAGCAAGCGCTGCAATAAATGCCCATAATGTACAGTAACTTAAATTTCTATAGACAACAGCAAAATCAATATTCCTGATAAAAATTAGTATTGTGCTTGTGTGTTCTCTCTCTCTCCCTCCCTCCCTCCCTCACACACACACACACACCTCTCTGACTGAACAGAAAAGCTTTCACGAGACATCTGCAGACAGTCTCCCTTTCTATCACAGAAGAGGCTTTGTCCCTAGTTGTTGTCTATCATGCCTCTTGAGAAAGTGGGGCAACACCAAGAACAGCCTCTGCTGAAGATCTTTAGAGGTATATGCAGGGGTCATTTTATAGAAAAATAGGTGGTGGAGCTCATCCAGGGATTGTTATGCAGCTGCACATACTATTCAATGGACAAGGAGGTAGAACTCTCAGAAAGGTTCAGGAGCTGTGCTCCTGTGAGTTCCCACTGAATCTGAGGCCTGGGTATATGGACCATTTGTGGGAGCAAGCCATTATTTTAAGTATCTTCACTTGAGATATAGGGATTTAAAGGTGATAACCAGTGCTATAAATTATGCTCTGAAGAAAATAGTCAGCATGGTGCTCTTATTACTGGCAAGATAGGTTCCCAATAACTTGTTAGGCAGCAGGCATGCTGGTATGTTTTTCACTAATTGAAACTTCCGACTGGTCTTCAGAGGTAACTTTACATAGTGTATATTACAACAGTCCAATCTGAATGTGATCCCAGCATCCATATTCATGGCCAGGTAGTATTTGTGAAGGAAAAGTTATGATTGGCGTGCCAACCATCAGTGACTATTAGCCACAAGTTACAGATGGAATACTGTGCCTGCAGCAGTGATGCTCTCTATTCTTGGTGCTTGGGGGACAACAGTGGGAGGGCTTTTGGAGGTCTGGCCCATGCTAGTAGACCACCTCCTGTCTTTTGACCACTGTATGCCTGATCCAGCATGGTTTCTCTTATTTTCTTATCTGTGAGCTATTGACCTGCTCCTTAATCCCAAATTAGCAGTATTACCAATCAGTAACATTTAAATACTGCCTGGATTCAAGTTACTGGCCTTTACCCTACCCATTTTCATCTTATCTGCTGTAATAATAATAATAAATTTTTATTTATATCCCGCCCTCCCCACCAAGGCAGGCTCAGGGCAGCTCACAAGACATGATACATATACCATGATATCACAATAAAATACAGTTAATACAATAAAATACAGTTAAAATACAAATTCGTAAGTTTAAGTTAAATAAATAATTTAAAACCGATATAAATTAATGGTGCTACAGTTTCAGTACATATATAAAGATGGCTGGATATCATTGCCAAGATTCCATCTTAGAAGGCAGGTTGGAAGAGGGCGGTTTTACAAGCCCTACGGAACTGGTTAAGATCCCGCAGGGCCCGCACTCCTCTGGCAGCTGGTTCCACCATTGGGGAGCCATTATCGAAAAGGCCTGCTCCCTTGTTGTTTTTAGCTTGGCCTCCCTTGGCCCAGGGATTTTCAAAAGATTTTGCAAACTAGATCTCAGTGCTCTCTGGGGAACATATGGAGAGAGATGGTCCCTTAGGTAGGCAGGTCCTCGGCCATATAGGGCTTTAAAGGTAATAACCAGCACCTTGTAACAAACTTGGTACACAATTGGCAGCCAGTGCAGTTCCCGCAGCCTAGGCCGTACATGTTCCCACTGAGGTAGTCCCACTAACAGTCTGGCTGCTGCATTCTGCACTAGCTGCAGTTTCTGAGTTTGGTACAGGGGCAGCCCCATGTAGAGGGCATTACAGTAGTCCAACCTTGAGGTGACTGTTGCATAGATCACTGTTGCCAGGTCGCCACGCTCCCAGAAGGGGGCCAACTGCCTCACCCTCCTAAGATGGAAAAAGGCGGATTTAGCAGTGGCTGCTATCTGGGCCTCCATTGTCAAGGAAGGCTCCAGTAGCACTCCCAGGCTCTTGACCCTACGCACTGGTATCAGTGACGCACCATATCACTGTGATACAGCACACAGTGACGTGCTGTAGCTAAAAATGGTAAATAAAGTTGATGTAATCACACCTTACTCTAAGTAATCTGTAGTTTCATTTAGACATAATATAGAACATTGAAACTCTGTAGGGCCCCATAATCATAGCACCAGGAATATAATCCTAACTGGCCCATAAGAATATTATGATCAATAGCATCTAACATGGAGTCTCTGTTAGGGTAGCTTGGTGACTGCAGATTCTTATCACTGAACTATAGGCACAACATCCCTCTTCGAGTGGGAGGTTGGAAAGCTAACTTATGGCTGCAAATGTTGTAGCATTTGTGTTTTTAAATCTTGTGTGAGGTAATTTAGATACATGTTTTTAAAATGCTGTATAAGTTGTTTTGAGTAGTTAAAGGGGAGACGACTTAATCGTTTTAAAATGTGCAAATTTAACTTATGGTAGTAATAGTTTGCTGAAAGTACTTTTGTGCGTGTTATGTAGTTTTGTGCTATAAAAAGACATAGTTTTATGCTCAGAGACTTTTTCCAATATGAATTAAAATGGAAATTATATAGTACCTGGCAAAAATCAGAGGGGAACTGGGAAAATGAGAAATGGCAGTAGTTGACACAGATGCTATCAATGTTTTAATTGACTATTTTTAACTGACAGCAGTGAAATTATGTCAAAGGCTGCATTCAGTTTGATGGTGGTCATCTTTATGGTTTCTGTGTAGTCCCACATAGGATTGTGCAGGGCAGCTCCAAAGATGAAGATCTGAAGCTTAGCTTCCGAGATCTGATGAGATTGGGCTAGCCTCAGCTAGCCAGGTCAGGGTTTCTTGTCTGTTTTATCATATAAGACTGCAGTCTTGGTAATGATCACCTCAGTGCACAGAGTGAGAGAGCAGTGTGCTCTGCATTGTGACCATCTATTCACTAAGTTTTGTAAAGGCAAAGTGGTCCTTTTGTCCAAGCATTAAGATCCTACTGAAAATGGTCTCCCATTTTCATGTTTCATAGACATAGTAGTACAAATATTTTCCCCAGAACTTGTTTCTAGATACACTGGATGCCAGAGCGCCATTCTTGTTTTATTTGCAGCATACAGAAATTTTAAGAAGGACCAGTACTTGTTTGTATGCTTTGCTGGCCCTAGTAAAGGGAAAGTGGAATCATCTCAAACCCTATCAAACCCACAGCCAGAAGGGGATATCACACTGGAGAGCCATTGCCAGTCTGAGTAGAACTGGGGGGCGGGGCAGAGGAGAGAAGCTTGCAATGCCCAACCATTTCATGTTTTCCTAGGTTCAGAGCATTTTATGTTTTTAGTTTCTGCTGAGATTTGTGCATTTTCTTGATTGTGATCTCTCTGCGTGGTTTGGTTGTGAAATAGACATACTCAGTGGCTGACCTGCCTTGCCTTTTCCAGTTACTGCTCACTCCACCAGAGCTCAGGCCTCTTTGGCCACCTTTCTTGGCAGGGTCTCTAAATGACGTCTGCATAGTTGCTACCTGGTCTTCTCCCTCCATGTTCATGAAGCACTATTCCTTCAATGTGCTTGCCAGAAATGAGGCAACTATGGGGAGACCAGTGCTATGATCACTTTTTCATTGACCAGCCCACACCCACCTCCTCAATAAGTGAGCTTGCTACTCTGCCATGTGAGACTGTTTAGAAGACATGAAGATGAAAACAGGATAGGACTTAACCTCTAATGGTTGTTCTGGTTTGCAAAGCTGCAAAGAAAATGTGGAATGGCTTTTCCATTAAGGTCACTGCACCAAGATAGATAGTTTATCTGGGCCCAGAGACCATAACGGAAAATCCATTCCATGTTTTCCTTGCAACTTCTTCTGTGCTGCGTGTTTCATTGGAGTAGAGCTGTTTTACTTTCCAGCATTCCTGTGGCCAGCTGAAGCTTTTGCTTCCTGAAGTTGTATCCTTGCAAATAAAGGGTTGGTGCTTTGAGCCAGCTTGTCTCTGCTGAATGGACCTGAGAACTAGTGCCTAGTGAGTACTCTAACCTGGGAACCACAGCCAGAAGGGGATATTACACTGGAGAGCCATTGCCAATCTGAGTAGGACTGGGGGTGGGGGGGAGAGAAGCTTTCAATGCCCAGTCATTTCATGTTTTCCTAGGTTCAGAGCATTTTATGTTTTTAGTTTCTGCTGAGATTCTTGTGCTTTTTCTTGGTTTTTATTTTTAAAAATGCATCGCTAAACCCCACTGTTCCCCTACCATTCAGTTTTAAACAAAGTATTGCAAGAGTTTTAAGCATGTTTATATATATATATATATATATATATATATATATATATATATATATATATATATAAATAAATAAAATATTGTGTTTGTCTGTGTCCTTTGTAAAGTTTATATCTCCGCTACCTGGCATTACATTTGATGACATGCATAGCCCAGCCCCACAAAGTCCCATTTATGTCAGATCTGTCCCTTGTAACAAATGAGTTTGACAGCCCTGTCCTAGTGTTTTTAATCTTCTAGAAAACTTTAGAATCCTAATCTTCCTGACTGGTCTGTGACTATGGTGTCTAATGTCTTGCTGTACAGATTACTCTATAATAACCGCAACCCTGTTTCCTGTGGGCAAGAATAGTGTTTCATTATAACCTGGTCTATGGGGAAGGATGGTGCTTTATTAAAAGATCCATTTTGGGACAGCAGCTTTCAAATCTTGGTAAAATTAAAAAGCCCAAAATTGAAGTAACTCTAAGTAATATTTGACATTTCCCAATTACCATAGAATCCAGGCATCATATGTTTGGTGATTTGAACATTCTTGGTTCTTATAGGTAGCGCCATTCTGATAATCTGAATTTACTGGGCAGCTTAGAAGGAGAAGTGCTAGTTCTTACATTTTGGGCAGGCAATTGAACCAAGTGGCCGCCTGGTTTTTCCAGCTCTGATTTTAAATGGTTCCCTTTAAAAGAGTTCCAGTTTGCCCAAATTAAGTTTTTAATATTTGTCTACAAGGAATGCTGAGTGGCTTAGTGGCTTGATTCCACAGTGCTGTAACATCTCAGAATCCCCCCCCCCCACCAGTTTCTCCCAATCTTATCTTTGAAACTGCTATATGACTTGAAAATGTTGACATTTGAACAAACGAAGCTGCCATTAACTGAGTCAAACCATTGGTATTTTGACGCGAGTATTGTCTACTTTAAATAGCAGTGGCTTGCTAGGGTTTCATATAGAGATCTTCTTATCACCTGTTACCAGATCCTTTTAGTTGGAGGGTGTTACATATTGGACCTGAAATCTTCTGCCACTGAGCCATCACCTATCCCAGCAGGGAGTTTCATTTCCTTGTCTCATGCTGAAAATTCTTTATCCACAGAATTCACAGGAAGCTTTAAATATTCATTTGGCATAATAATTAGTGTATGTATCATCCACAGTGCTTTGCTGAAAGTCATATTCTGTTGGCTAACCCCTCAAGATATAGAAGCCTTCTGCTGCTGCTGCTGTTTTACAGGAATCATATCGAAGACCACTTAGAGTATGTCTTTATAGGTTTCCTAATGCTCCTTAGCTTGACAGGGGAATTGCATTATGAAAGAATAAAGACCTCTATTTTTAGGTTTTGAGTCTGAATTTTCTGCTGCAGTTTGGATTCCCCATACTCAATTCTGTTTGAGGCTTTTAGGGTAATATCGGTCAAATATTCCATTTTGTTAAGTAGCTGATTCTATGTTCTTCTGCATAGAATTGTTGATTGGTGTGGGACTTGGGATCATATCATTCCAGTCTTGTTCCTTGTACACTGGCTTCCAGTTTACTTCCAAGAGGACTGGATCTTTTTGTAAGACTTTAAGTCAGCAATGGCCAAACTTGCTTAATGTAAGAGCCACATAGAATAAACATCAGATGTATGAGAGCCATAGGACATGAACATCAGAAGTCTGAGAAAAGGAAGGCAAATAGATGGGGTAGAAAGAAAGCACCTTTAAATACATTCTCCAAGCCTCTAGCTGGCTTGGCTTGGAGAAGTGATTTCAAGAGACAAATACCTTCTCCAAGGCAGCCAATGAGGTGATGGGGGCGTTGAGAGCCACACAATATGTGTGAAAAAGCCACATGTTGCTCCCAAGCCACAGTTTGGTCACCCTGCTCTAAATATTGCCAGGATTCTGGCCCATTTAGAGTCCTTGCTGAGCTATTTAGCAACAATGAGTAATTCTTGTTCCCTGAAACACCTGACCTTGGGAGATTTGCTCTACAGAATGACCATTGGTACTTACCATGAAGGGCCCTTCTCCACTGAGGTCAGGAGGCCATCTCTCTGTGGGTTATTCACATCCATCCTTCAGGGAGGCAGGAAATACTTTTTTCTGCTTCCTGTTGGCACCTTCGGAATGGCCTGCCCTTCAGTTCTGGGACTCCAAAAGCAGTAACCGTAATTCAAGTAATATTCTAATTCTGTTAAAGAAAATGTACTAAACAAGAACATTAATGGCCACATAACAGTACCCAGTGAGATACAGGGTAGAAAGGCAAAAAGAAGAGAACAGCACATAGAAACAGGAATGTCGATGATGAAGGGAGGGCCAAGATGGCCTCCTGACCTCAGAGGAGAAGGACCCTTCATGGTAAGTATCAATGGGCATTCTCCCTCTGAGGTGGAGGCCATTTCTTTGGGACCTCCCAGAGCAGTGTCGCTTAGATGGGTGGGTCATTATCATCGGCTGTTATTGCGATGTGCTGCAGAACTCTTCTTCAAAATAATTCAGCTTGTAATAACAAACAAAAGTGGAAATGAAAAAAACATTCAGTAGCTTTACAAGCTTCTTCTGCAAATGATCTATTAAGTAGGACTGTGTTGGTGGATGAACTACACAAGGAATTGCCATAAATCTTCTTCATGGTCTCTGTGCATCACACTCATGGGATAGTGTGCCTGCGCCGATCCCCAAATCGGTACCTAAAAAGCCTGGGATTTTTCCGCGCTCGGCGCCAATGGGCATGCAAAGGCGTCCCATTGCGCATGCTCACCGGCGCCAGCACGGGGATCCCGCCAGTTCCTTTCTGACCGCCGCGCTGAGAGGGTTCCCTTTCATTTGTCCCCAGTCGGTAAGGTAGTCGTTGGATTGCCTTTATCTTTTGTTGTATATAGCCCGTTTGTTATTTTTCTTAATGTAGTTAGTAGTTAGTTAGTTAAAAAAAAAGTGTTGCTGTTGGACTTGCCCTTCGGGGCTTCACTTTCCCCCCGTTTTTCCCCTCAGAAACTTTCCTGGGTGGGTTTTTTCCTTGCGTCTATGGAAAGGCACTGGGGTTTTTTCAAGAGGTGCTGATCTTGTGCGAAGAAGATTGCCCCCCCCCCCCGACGGCCACTCCCTCTGTCTCCTTTGCCTGGGCGAAGGGCACCGTGTGAACTCTTGTGCGCATTGCCTAAGCTTCTCCAAGCAGATGCGCAAAAATCGAGCAGTGAGACTTTCAGCTGCATTGGTTGAATCGGCACTTCGGCCGCAGAAGATGGCATCGGGCCCGTCGGTACCGATGGGAGAGTCCACAGCCCCTATGGTCGTATTGGCCGATACATCGCCGATCAGGACCGAGATGCCCATCGAGCATGGGTGATCCACAAAGCGTCCCTCTGAAGGGTCGGTGGATACCCCAGCGAAGAGGCATCAGGATGAGTCGGGGACCAGATCATCCACGCCGAAGAAGACGAAGTCTAAGGAGAAGCGGAAGAAGAGGTCGTCCCGCACTCCCTCGCCCTCTTGAGATGCTTCGGCATTGATGGCTCCACCAAGAACAATCCTGGCGTCCTCTTGTCTCAGCCCTTCGGTGTCGAGAGGCAGCACTTCACAGCAACTTCGTCTCTCGGCATCGGAGCAAGAGATCGATCTCACCCAGCGATCCCATTCCTCCAGATCGAGGCGGTGTAGTGAGAGTGACTCGGTCTCAGAAGTCGAGATTTCGGCACCGATACAATTGGCGGAGCCGATGGACCAGGCGAAAGGTCAAAGAGAAGTGGAGCCATCGTCAGCACTTCGTCGCTTCCCACCACCACCACCTTGGGATCAGCGTCATTGGCCTTCGCCATATTCGTACTCCTATCCACCATACCAATGGTACCCCCCACGGGACTATGCAAAGTGGGACCGACAATCTGAGGCATCCCAGATGTCGAGACTCTCCCATCACTCCAGACCTCGTCCTTCGGCAGCGATGTCCGTCCCACCTGAGAGGCGCGTTGTAGTGGTGGAGGAGTCCCGCTCGTGTTCGTCAGTAGCGATTCGATCACCAATCAGAGAGTCGACACTGATGCTTTCGGAGCATTCGCTGCGAAGAGAGTCCTCCTCGTCGGAATCAGAAATCGGTACCGACAATCCGGACAGAGCCCCAGTACCTTCACCAGTGTTGCATGCGGCTGAGGATCTTCCTATTTCGCCATCGGAGGATCTGAAGTCGTATGGAGACCTGGTTAAGAGGATGGCAACCTCTCTTTCCCTTCCAATATCACAGCCGCAGCCTGTCATGGATGATACAATCTTCGACATAATGCAGCGTGACACATCTACAGCCATTGCATTGCCTGTGACGAAGGTGATCCTTCAGGCAGTGAAGGAGCCCTGGGCAAAGCCTGCCTCCACTCCGGTGTCATCAAGGAGATTGGACCACATGTACCGGGTCCAAGAGGCTGGAGCAAAATTCCTCTTCTCACATCCGAAGCCAAATTCTGTGGTTGTGTCATATTCCTCAAAGGCTCGCAAGATTCATTCTTCTCCACCAGATAAGGAAGGGAAGAAGCTGGACAATGTGGGGAGGAAATTTTACTCTGCAGGGGCTCTGGGAGTAAAGGTATCTAACTATGCTGCGTGCTTGGCTAGATACCAATACTCTGTATGGGATCAGCTCACCCCTCTCCTGTCCTCCCTGAGAGAGGAGAAAAGAGCGGCGGCAAAGAAGCTGCAGAAGGAGGGTTTTACTGTAGCCAAACAGCAATTGGCTGCAGCAAAACATGGTGGACGTTTCCGCAAAAACCATTATGTCGGCCGTCTGCCTTCGACGCCACTCCTGGTTGAGGTCAACAGCTCTCCAACAAGACACCAGGGCCTTCGTGGAGGATTTGCCGTTCGAGGGAGAAGGCCTCTTCAGTACCACAACCGATACTGCTCTGCAAGAGATTGACAAGAGCATAAAAACCTCTAGAAACCTGGGAGTTCCGGCACCTTCCAGAGCTCCCAAATCCAAACAATGGCACAAACCCTGGGTCAAGAAACCCTACCAGAAGTTCTCCCCGGAACAGCAGTGGCGACCTTGCTCTACTCAACCAGAAAGCAGGTCTCCATACAGGGGAAACAATAGAAACCGATACACCTCTCAGACCACTGGCAAGCCCAAGGGCACTCGCCCTCAAAAGCAGGGCTTTTGACTTTTCAGTAGCACGCGTCACCGTCCCCATCCTTTCTTCTTCCATCCACCTCCGCCCTTTCCTACTGGCCTGGGAGTCTATCTCAACGGACAGGTGGGTGCTTTCCATCGTAGCAGAAGGCTACAGAATAGACTTCGTTCAGATTCCGACCCAATCCATGGTAATCACCACACCCCCTTCCCCACCTCTGCTGGCAGAGGTGAGCAACCTCCTACAGAAACAAGCCATAGAACGGGTCCCGATGGAGGCCAGGACGGGAGGCTTCTACTCTCGTTACTTCCTGGTTCCCAAATGGAATGGGGGTTTGAGACCCATCATGGACCTTCAGAATCTTAACAAGTTTATCCTGTACCAGAAGTTCAGAATATCCATTCTGCAAACAATCCTGCCCCTCATCAACCAAGGGGACTGGATGGCAACGCTGGACCTCAAGGATGCATACTTCCACATCGGCATCCATCCTGCATTCAGACGTTTCCTCCGGTTTGCAGTAGGTTCTCAACACTTCCAGTTCAAAGCCCTTCCATTCGGCCTGTCCACTGCACCTCAGGTGTTCATGAAGATGATGAGCATTGTGGCTGCTGATCTCCGGCTTCAAGGGATAGTCATTTTTCCATACATCGACGACTGGCTCCTTGTGGCAGAGTCGAAAGAGGCTTTACCATCCCACATTGCTGTCACTCTTCGTCTTCTTGACACCTTGGGTCTACAGGTCAATTTGGAGAAATCACACCTTACTCCATCAAAGACAGCTCATTTCATAGGGGCTTTGCTGGATACGAACCTGCATCGTCCACCTCAGCAGAGAGCGGTGGACATTATCAACCTTGTGCAACTTCTGCAAAGTTGAGAGTGGGGCACGGCGCAGTAGCTGCAGCGGATGCTGGGGCTGATGGTGGCGATGACAAGTGTGCTACTTTTTGCGAAGCTGAGGATGAGAGGCCTACAACTCTGGTTTCTCCATCAGTTTCGGTCATTGAGAGACTCACCTCGGAAGAGGTTTACCATTCCACCGGCGATTCTTCAATCTCTGCAATGGTGGAAGTCAAAGAGAAACATTTGCCAGGGAGCTCCATTTCATCTCCCTGCACCCTCTGTGACTATCACAACAGATGCATCTTTGTGGGGTTGGGGGGCCCACATGGACGGTCTGTGTGTGGGGGCCCTTGGCCTCTGAAATTGACTCACTGCCACATAAATTATTTAGAACTGCTGGCAGTTCATTTTGCTCTCCGCTCCTTCCATCCCCTGGTGATGGGGAAGGTTGTTGTGTTGCTAACGGACAATGCCACTGCCCTGTGCTACATCAACAGGCGGGGGGGACAGTTTCTCGACAGCTCTGTGCCCTGGCTCTGGATCTGTGGTCGGAGTGCCTGGACTACGACACCTTCGTGAAGGCTGCACATCTCCCTGGGGTCCTCAACTTGCAGGCAGACTCCCTCAGCAGGGGTGCGGCTTCCCTGCATGAGTGGGAACTGCAGTGGCACTTCCTCCAACCTGTTTTCCAGCTTTGGGGGTATTCTCAGGTGGATGTCTTTGCCACAGCCAAGAACAGGAAATGTCCTCTGTTTTGTTCCAGAGGGGGTGAGGATCCAGAGTCGTTGGGAGACGGTCTGCTGTTTCCGTGGGAAGGTTGGTTCCTCTATCTGTTTCCGCCTCTGCCGTTGTTGACGAAGGTGGTCAACAAAATCGCAAGAGAGAGACCGTGCTGCATCCTGGTGACTCCCTGGTGGCCTCGCCAGAACTGGTTCCCAATCCTGCTCCAGTTGGCAAAGGGGGTCTTCTACCAGTTTCCGGCAGAACCGGACCTTCTGTCAACTCAGGAAGGTCATGTCCTCCATCACAACGTGCCCCACCTGAAGCTGACAGCGTGGCTCATCGACCCTGTGGGTTCTCTAGTAGAGTCCAGCACTTCTTCCTGAATAGCAGGAAACTTTCCACCCACGCTTCCTACGATAGGAAGTGGCGGAAGTTCCTTCAGTTCCTGGTTGATCCTTCAGTTCCTCCCCAGAGGGTGGGATTGTCAGTAATTTTTGAGTTTTTGCTATCATGGTGGATGCTGGCCTTGTTTTTTCCTCCATTAAGGTTTATCTGGCAGCAATATCTGCGTTCCATGAACCAGTGGAGGGACATTCTGTTTTTGCACACCTTCATTCTAAGAGGTTTTTGAAGGGTCTGCTTAGGCTTCATCCCTCATTTAGATCACCCCCGCAGTTGTGGGATTTGACTCTGGTGCTGGACAGACTGACTCGTCCCTTTGAGCCGATGGCCACATGTTCGTTACAGCTCCTTTCATGGAAGACTGCGTTTTTGGTAGCCATCACATCAGCACGTCGTGCAGGAGAGCTCATGGCGATGTGCTGTGACTACCCGTATCTTTTTTTTTAGGAAGCTGGAGTTTCGTTAGCTCCTGATATTTCTTTTCTCCCAGAGGTGGTTTCTCAGTTCCACCTCAACTTAGAAGTTTGGTTGCCCACTTTTCACCCTACGCCTTCCTCGGATGAAGAACATAGGTTGCATGCTTTAGATGTAAGCATGCTTTATTGTTTTATTTAAGTCGTTCCAACAGCTTTCGCAAGGACAAGCAGCTTTTTGTTTCATATGCTGCCCCTAAGTTAGGTTCCAGGATTTCGTCTCAGAGACTGTCAAAGTGGCTCACTGAGACTATTAAATTGTGTTATTTGTTGGCTAAGAAGCCATTACCTGGGCCTATTCGCAGCCACTCTACAAGGGCGATGGCGACGTCGGTGGCGTTCCTGAATGGCGTGTCCCTGACGGATATTTGCAAGGCTGCCACCTGGTCCTCTCTGCATGCCTTTATGAAGCACTACGCACTGGACGTGCATGCTCAACAGAGGACTCGTTTGGGAACTGCAGTTTTGCAAGCTGTTTCTTCCGTTTGACCGTCTTCCCGCATCCAGGTATGTCTTGCTTGCTAATCTCCCATGAGTGTGAAGCACAGAGACCACGAAGAAGATAGACAGGTTGCTTACCTGTAACTGTAGATCTTCGAGTGGTCATCTGTGCATTCACACTACCCGCCCTCCTTCCCCACTGCTGACGGTCTCCCTCCAGTAGGGGCTTCCAGTGGTCAGGAAGGAACTGGCAGGATCCCCGCGCTGGTGCCGGTGAGCATGCGCAATGGGACGCCTGCGCATGCCCATTGGTGCCGAGCACGGAAAAATCCCGGGCTTTTTAGGTACCGATTTGGGGATCGGCACAGGCACACTATCCCATGAGTGTGAATGCACAGATGACCACTCAAAGATCTACAGTTACATGTAAGCAATCTGTCTTTCTGGTAGGTGTCTCCCAGCTAAAAGCCTTGTTGGCTGCATATCACAAGCCTAGAGAACTAAGCTAATGGCAGTCTTAGGCATTAGACCTCCAGACCTGGAGGGTGATACGTTGCTGAAGCAGCTGTCTGTTTTCCTGATGGACTCTGTCCCTGAAATGTAGCTATTAAGCACTCTGTGGACATCCAGGGTATGCCACACAAATTCCTCGGGATGCTTGGACTGTGGGCAAAATGTGGGTAGATCTCTTGTGGTCTGTAAAAATTCAAAGAAACTTTAGGCAAAAAAATGTTGGATCAGCCCTGAGCACTACCTTATCTGTGTGATGGATGAAAGGTTTGATTTTATAGATAAAGCACTAATCTCTGTGAGTTGAGGTTACAACAATTAAAAAGAGAGTCATCATGCGTACCCACTGCAGACCAACTTCCCCGAAAGGCTCAAAGGGAGACTTTGCAAGGACAGATGATACCATAAACTCCAAATAGCATAGCGATATACTGGAGGAGGTGCCTAGAGCATAGCAATTTGTAGGAAAACACAGGACATGATGTTTGGTCAGTTTGTATCCTCCAAAAACAGGAAGCGCTGTGGTAAGGGCAGCAATCTGACTGCAGATAGTGGAGGACTTTAGACCTAATGACTAACATAGAAAAACAGTGAAGGTGCCAACAGTTCAATCTGGTTTTGTTTGCATCACCTCACAAAAGCTGTCCAGATAGTGTTGTGAATGTGATTGGCTCTTGGATAGTGTCTGTTACTCCAGAAGAGTAACCTAGATCGAAGAGTGTTTTGCACTCAATCTCTAGTGGGAAAGCGAAGCCAGTCTTAATGAGGGCACCAGATCAGGCTCTGTTTAAGCATGTCTGGAGAGACTAGAATAGACAGAAGACAGATCTCTGTAATTGCCAAGAGCCAAGGATGTCGAGCCCTATAACAGGCCACCAGTATGACCTCAGCTGCCTGCTCTTGAATCCTGCAAATGGTTTTAGGAATGAGTAAAAGCAGAGGAAAGCAAAGAGGAGTCCTGGGGCAGAAAGGCATGAGAACGTCAATCACCTCCACCTTCATGCAGTAATACCCCGTGAAAGAAGCGAGGAAGCTGATGATTCGTGCTTGACGCAAACTGGTTTAGGAAAGGACATCCCAGGTGTTGGCGAATGAGGTTGAAGATCTTGGGATAGAAGGACCATTCCCCAACACCAGTCCAGCCACGTGCTGTCCACCCCCCTGATGTGCTCCACTCTGATGGGAGATCCCTGTCTTCCCAGGCCAAGATCCTCAAATCCGCTCTGTGGGGCTGAGATGATTGAGAGCCCTTTGCTAGTACAGATATGCCTTGGTAGTGATGTTGTCCATCCGGACTAACACGTGCTGGATCTAACCTGAAGTAATTCAGAGCCAGCAGGATGACCCTGAGTTCTAGAAGTTGACAGGAAGACTCTGTTCTTCGAGAGTCCACTGACCCTGTACCAGAACCTTGTTCAGGATAGCTCCCCAATGTTGAGGGCTCCCTATAGACCTGGGTGTAGAATACCTTGTCCTGTCAAAGACTGCTGACCTTCACTTTCCAGAGAAGACTGGATCTGATGGATACAGGAATCCAGAGATGAAAAATCTTCTTTCCCATGATGGACAACTGGTAGGAACAAAGGGAATGCTGCAGTAGTCTGGAATGAAGCCCGGCCCACCGGACTGTGAATAAGCAGACGATCAGCAGACACATGATTTTGTCTAGAAACAACAGGGATGAGAAGTTGTTCTGGATTACAAGGATTACAGCAGCCTGAATCTTGCGCCTTTTCCAATGGGGGGCAAAAGGGAACTTCAGGATGTGTCAATGATGGTTCCCAGTTGAGACAGTTGAAGGGAACTCTTTTGAATGGTTGACAATAAAACCATGTTCCTGTAAGCAGAGAATGTTGGACTAGGGCCGTGGTCACACTCACCATTAAATCCATCCCTAACCCGTCGCTATTATACCCCACAGCTTTTTTACAACGAATTTCCTGATCAGACATCCCTCCATCCTTCAGTTCTAAGCAGCGTTAGTCCCGTCGCTGGTTGATCAGAGGTCTCAACTGGACCTCATTTTTTGAGATGGCATTCCACACTCGCACAAGCACAGTACGTGGGATATTGTGCTTGGCTTTTTTTTTTTTAAGTGCTAGAAAAGGTGGGAGATCTGCCCTCCCCCATTTAAACACCCAGAAGGGAAGGGGAAGGCCAGGAGCTCTCTTTGCTGTCTCTCCGCCTGGCGGGGAGACAGTAAAGGTGGGTGATCTTCCTCCCCCCCCCCATTTAAACACCCCACCGTGGTGTTTAAATGGGGGGGGGAGCACGGCAACTCTCTTTGCTGTCTCTCCGCCTGGCGGGGAGACAGCAAAGGTGGGTGATCTTTTTCCCCCCCATTTAAACACCCCAACGTGGTGTTTAAATGGGGGGGAGCACTCTCTTTACTGTCTCTCCGCCTGGCGGGGAGACAGCAAAGGTAGGGGATCTTCCTCCCCCCCCATTTAAACACCCCGTCGTGGTGTTTAAATGGGGGGGGGGGGAGCATGGCAACTCTCTTTGCTGTCTCTCCGCCTGGCGGGGAGACAGCAAAGGTGGGTCATCTTCCTCTCCTGGCAGGGAGACAGCAAAGGTCGGCAATCTGCCTCCCCCACCCCATTTAGGAAAGGTCCCCTGTGCAAGCACCAGTCGTTTTTTACTCTGGGGTGACGCTGCTTTCACAAAGTTTTCATGGCAGATTTTTTATGGGGTGGTTTGCCATTGCCTTCCCCAGTTATCTATACTTCCCCCCCAGCAAGCTGGGTACATATTTTACCGACCTCGGAAGGTTGGAAGGCTGAGTCAACAATTGCTTGCGCAATGATATCATTTGGAGTGGGCTCTTGCAGAAAGTGGATGTGCGCTTGCGATGAGTTGGCTCCAGTGGAGCGTTCAAACATAGAAAGTACACACGGGAGTTGTCGGAAGCATTCTTATTCCAGATTTAATGTACTATCAAAAAAGCCCACGTCTCATCATGGCAGTTCGGGACACGAACAAACCAACGACCATTGCCAGATGCTGATGTTTGGACAACCGCATAAAATCCGACATGCATCTGTCTTTCATCCATGCCCATCTCGTCAGTTTATGTGCATCTGACCTCAGCCTAGGTGTCCTGAATGTATTTGGAGAGGCTGCTGGACCTGATGAGAAAGGCACCAGTTATGGATGGATATAAATCCCCTGGTACCTGAGGTGAACTACATGGTTTACCATGACCTTGGTACATGCCCTGGGGGCCTTGGAAAGTACAAAAGGAAGTGTCCAGCATTGGAAACATTGGCCATTCACTGCAAATCTGAGAAATATTCTGTGAGCAGGATTAATGGGGATGTGTAAGTAGACATCAGTCAGGACTACTGAAGTCAAAAAATACCTGGGATTGAAGGGCCTCTGTTATGGACCTCAAAAATTCCCTGAGCAAGCCCCGAAGTTTGACAAACTTGTTGAGAAACTTGAGATCCAAGCTGGCCCTCCAATTGGAATTCCTCTAAGAAACTGTGAATTAGATGGAATATACTATCCAATCCTACTCTGGAAGGGGAATGGGCTGCATAACCCAAATGTGACAAATGTCACGGGCTGGGGCCGGGTCAGGCAAAGTCCAGGGGCAGTCCAAGGTCTGTAGCTGGTGAACAAAGAGGGTCCAAGGTGCCAAAACCGAATCACAGTCCAGGTATCGCAGGTCAGAGGTTCAGAAGCCGAAGTCAGAGGGTCCAGAAGTCAAAGCCAAAGTCAGGGGGTCCAGAAGCCAAAGTCAAAAGCCGGAGTGGATGCTAGAACGTCAGGTAAGTGACTAGTTGCTTCCACAAAGCCTCCTCCCAAAGCCCACAGCTATATAGCCCTCTGCTGTCTGTTGCCCATTTGGGCTAATTGCTGGCTCAGAGAGGCAGCCAGGATCCTGCTGAGACTCAAGCATCCTCACTCCTAGAAGGGCCAGAATCCTTTCAAAACTCAGGGCTCAGGGAGCGTCTTGCTCGTGAGCGTGCCGCCCTCCTCCGATCCCTGAGGTCCTGACGAAGGCGGTCACGCACACGAGCCACCCGAGAGGGCGAGGCAGGGGGGCTTGGATCTTCTCCAGCAGGAGGCAGGGGCACTGGTGCAGGTGGCAGGGGCACAGTTTCTTCTTCAGGCTCAGCTTCTTCTGCAGGGTCCCCAGCACCCATGACAACAAAATGTTGTATGGCCTGTTCAGTGATTATTCTTTGGATGCAGACCTTGGACACCAGAGACTGAATAAGTCGTTCCAATGGGAGATTGTGGGTTTTTAAGGTGTAGCCATGAACAATGACATCTAAGGTCCACGAGTCTTCTTGAGAATACCTCCAGACTAGAAGGAAGGTTGAAAACCTGACTCCCATTGGAAGGGACATGCAGGCATGCTTGCATGGGATTGGACTCACATTGCCTTTTGCAGGGGGGGTGGGCACAGACCAAAATCTGGACAAGCACGAAAGGAGTGATTTCCCCATCTATCAAAACAACAGATGAACTGAGACACACAGTGTGTTTCTGGTCATGTGTCTTTACCAGAAATCTACCGAGGCAGTCAGCAAGGAGACTATCACTCTGGAATGGACAGACAGTTACCATAAATTTGGGAAGCAAGCCTGCAGGCCAAGCACTCAACCTCCTAGCCACAGCGGTGGAAGTCATGGCCTTAGAAATGAACATTAAGCTGTCTAAGGTGGCATCAGCAAGAAAGAAGGCAGCCTTCAGCCTCCTGCTAGTGCCTTCAAGGAGGCAGTGGTTGTTCTCTGACAAGACATGGATAACCTTGTGGACCCAGACGATTGTTGCTGTAGATGCGATGGAGGCTGTAGTGGAAGCTTTCACCATCCTCAGAAAGTAGACCAGTAGATTGCAATGCTGCCAAAGGCCGTCAACTGGGGAGACCCGCGATAACTCATCAGCATAATTAGACAGAGCATAAAGCATTTAAACAATTGTGGAAACTGCCCATTTGAGTCAGGTTTGCCACATTCCACCCTGAGGTCACATTCAAATATTCAGCCACAGTATGAAAGGGAAAACTCATTAGTTCTCGTGGCCATAACCTTTCTACAAGAAGCCTTAAGCTCCTGTGCATGCAGAAGGTAAGCATGAAACGCAAGGACTGCTATAGCATTTGTTAAGAATGCCACTTGGGTTTCTTCCTCCTCCCTTTTTGATAGAGATCCCCCCTCCTCCCAATCATCAGGCAAAGAGTCAGAGAATCTAGGTTCTGCTCCAGGGCTTCTCTATCTCCTTGTATGGGTAATAGCCTACCTGAGTGCCTTAGTGGCCCAGGACAGGAGGGGCTGAGACATTTGAGGAGGTTGATCAGAGCCCTGTGAAATAAGTGCCATCTTAGGGCAGAAAGAAACCATCCCCTCTTGCATGTTTCTGCAGAAGGTTCACATCACCCCAATGTGGAATAAAGGAGGCTCTGTGAGGACTCTGCTAATAATAATAATAATAATAATAATAATAATAATAATAATAATAATAATAACAACAACAACTTTTTATTTATATCCCGCCTTCCCCGCCAAGGCAGGCTCAGGGCGGCTCACAGCACATAAATACAATACACAGTAAAACCATACTACACAATTACAATTAGATAAAACCATCATTTAAATCGACTTATATTAAATTAACATTATGGTGCTATAACTCAGATCTTCTATAAAATTCAGTGGCTAAAAAGCATCTTCATCTCTGTCTAGTATGCTGAACAGGCACCTCTGTCACTGTCAGCCATTGCCAGGGCCAGTTGATGTGGAGGGAATGGAGTAGATGCAGACTCCGAGCCTCCAAAATGGCCACCACCAGCTACTGACAGCCCTGAAGTACTGGCATGCTCTACCAGCAAGCAGCGCTTCTTGGCCTGTCATTTGCCTGCTGCTGACTGCTGGGCTCTGTTGAGATGGATAGCCCAAACAAGCCACGAAGGCATGCTGGCCCCGCTTGAAAGTAGATGGCATTTCTTGGCCTGTCATTTGGCCACCACTGTCGCTGACTGCTGGGCTCTGTCGAAACGGACGGCACAAACAAGCCACGAAGGCATGTCTGCACCGCCTAAAAGGTATGCAGCAATCACAGCTGCAGACGCCTCTGACCCCTTGTCAGTCAGAAAAACCTGTGAGTGTTCTGCCTCCACCATTTGGTGAGAGAGAAAATATTATGCAGGAGCACTTCAAAAGTGCAAAAAAGTATCGATCCTCTGTAGGCCTCTGAAGAGAGAGGGGGAGGGAGGCAGAGGAGAAAAGTGGTAAGATATAGAAAGGAAACATATAACATGGAAGAACATTCTCCTGTGAGGGAGAATGCAGCAGATTTTGTTTGTTAGTCTTCACCAAAATGAGTTAGAATATAAGGCAGAACAGTGAAGGAATTAAAGGAAGTATATAAAGGTAGTTATGAAGGAAAATATGTAAGAAAAACCTAGAGTTTAAGAGTTCGATAATGGCAAGGTCTAATCTAAGCTGCTCTCCCTGTAGAGGCAGGAAAAGACCAGAACTGAAGGGCAGGTCATTCCGAAGGCACCAACAGGAAGTAGAAAAAAGTATTTCCTGCCTCCCTGAAGGATGGATAAGAATAACCCACAGAGAGATGGCCTCCGCCTCAGAGGGAGAACTTCTATCTTTCCTCTTTAGTTTTCTTTACACCAGATTCTAATTAAATGATCAATTCTTGATTGGTTGGTGAGGGTTAAAAAAGAGGAGTTCCAAATATGCATGACATCCCTTCCTCATTGATCGAAGGACATCCTCTATGCACCGATAGCTACTTTGACATATCTCTATGTTGCCGTAGCCAGACACAAAGAAACCTTTTTATAGGATGAGTAAGACAACTGAAAAATGCTGCTTGAAGTTATTTGAAGACAGTAAGCTGTACTGAACTTGAGCCAAAGTGCTGGATTCAGATTGAAGCCTCCTGGATTCAAGAACATGCCAAAATATAATTTATTAAAAGGATGTAAGTGATTTATTGAAAGAATGTACAGGGATATACAACAAAGAGTAAAGAACAGTGAGAATAAAATAGCAAGGCTAGGTGTCTAACCTAGATATTTACAAGCAATGATTGTTTAATCCAGAGATTACTTAGCAGGGAAACTCCAAGATAGTTTCAAGGTCCAAAATCAGCAGGTGGCTGGCCATTGTGGCCCACCCCAGTCAAAAGTATCCCAAGGCCAGTTGTAAGCGAAGGGCAAAACTAGAATGAAAGATCTCTCCTTTATGTGCTGTAACCTGCTCTGGCATGATTTAAACGGTCCAATTAGGTATAGGCCCAGTGATGTAATTCAACTGACAATTGGTGTTACTGGCTAGGTGATGTGACCAATCAGGTGAGATTGCTGGTTAATATCTGGTGTTCTGCAGTTACATCAGATCCAGTTAACAAGCTCCCATAAATCCTTGTGCTAACAAGATGGAATCTGTAGGCCTACTTAGGGCTGCCTTGGAATGTTTTAGGGCTGATGAGATATCCTACACAAGTGAATGCTTCCCAGATCCATCCTCCCTTATCTCTCCCGCTGAGTCACTGTTTTAGATTGAGCAAGAGACTGTAAAGAAACAGTCTCTTGGCAATTTTATGTCATCAGTCAAATAGAACAGAGCACTGCTGGATTAGGCCAATGATTCATGTAGTTTATCTTCCTTTTTACTATAGCAAATATCATGCCTCATGAAGGGCATGGCGATCATAACCTCCCTTTTTGCTCCCCTCCTCCTCAGCTAGGGTTCCGCTATATACTGCTGCTGGAGGTGCCATTTGGACATCAAAGCAAATAGCCTATGGAACTTGCTTCCATAATTGTTTAGCCCCTTTTACAACTGTCTGTGGGAACAGCTTGGTCAGACCAGTAGTCATCTAAGGATCAATGTATACCAACTGGATGACATGAGGAACTTCTGTGATGGCAAGTCTACATTGTTGGTAATAGAAGCTAGGAGCTGTTGGTGTTAAATGTATCTCACTGTAAACATATTACATATCTAATAGAAATGCATTTTAGTAAATTTGATATCTTGACTAAAATGTCTGATAGCCGTGTATGCTTACGGGGAGGACAACTGATATAGTAAAGGTAGAGGCTGAAATTTGGGTGATCCTCTTGCAGCAAAATAAACATGATAAAAGAGGAAAGTCCCGAAAGGAACAAGCAACTGGTATGAATTTTAGGTGTCAGGTTACCTGAATGTGTGTATATATGATTCTGGTGCCTAAGATTTGAGAATGTGTGGGGCCAGGCAGGGGATCTAGCCATTAAGCTATTTCAGAGGCAAACAAAAACAGCAAATGGAAGTAAACTTAGAATATTCAAAACTTGCAGTGAACATAGAAAAGTCACTGTAGCAATCTGAATGTGAAATTGATCTGAAGAACTGCGATGTGCCTCTGGAATTTTGCCATTGATCTTCATGTAATGAATTGCTGGGACTCCAGGGCCCTAGGATAGGTAAGTGGAGCTGTGATGTATCCACAACTGCTTCCAAACAAATGTTTTTCAATTCCACCTATAAATCTTGAACAGACAGAATCCATTTTGTATATTGCTTTTAAAAAGAAGAAAATCGTTTTCTTTTAAAAAAAGAAACTTTATCAAATAACTACACGAAATAGAATGGGGAAATTGATTTCTATTATAAATGTGTGCTGTGGTTATGAGAATACTAAACAATGCAAGAGTTTCAGGGAGTGTCTGTAAAAGAGAATTAAGATGGTTGTGGTTGCCAATTTCACATTGTCAGTATAAACTTTGATGGGAAGGTGAAAGTAAAGGGGTTTTAACATGTAGCATGTTTTATTCCTCAGGTGCTGGAACAAGATGTGGTTCTGCAGTCTATTGACAGAGCTATTGAGGCTATTCATAATGCAGCAATGAAGAATGGGGGAAAATACAACTTGGAGCAGAGGGATGTCCTCCAGTAAGTTAAGCTAGCAGCAAGAAAGAATTCTCAAGACAGTACGAAAATAGTAGCCTTAATTAAGACATATTATCTGAATACAAATGAGTTTTAAGGCATGCAGTTGCTGGTCAGGGGCTAAGCAGGTGTTATAACAGATCTGGAATTCTGTCTGTTGTCTCTCCCTTAGAATGCCTAATACAGTATATGATATTGTGGTTCCATGCATTTTCTTTCCCTTGCTTTACATGATGGGCTTGAAGGAATCCAGAGATCTTCAGTGCAGTACAGTTGAATCTTTCATTGTTTGTCATAAACACTGGACTCAAGAGATTAAAAATACATGGACAGCATCAGCGCCAGGTCTCTTGTAATGTTTCCTTTGGCTTTTAAAGATCCATTGTGCTTGTAAGACCAAAGAACTTAATCAGGAGGCTATACAATTCTTGAGAACTCCTGAGATAGCAACTGTAGATCTTGCATCAAAAAAACTCATAATTTAAATTCTGAAATGGAAGGGGTACATGGGGAGGGGGTGCCATGCCCCCACCACTGCCAGCAGAAACACTCAGCATCCATATATTTTAAATGATTCAGGATGTACAGGTTGGATCTTAGGTTTCCATCCTATATAATGTTGATGTGTGAGTTGTGGTTTCTCCATTCCCACTCACGAGGTGCCAATTTGGATCAGAACCACATCATATGTGGACAGTTGGCTTCAGCCTCCCCCCCCCCCATTTTTTTCTGACCTGAAAGGTTCTTGCAGGCAGAATTGTGGCCAGTTTGGTGCAGTGGTTAAGTGTGCAGACTCTTATCTAGTTAAATGCGCAGACTCTTATCTCCGCAGTTTGGTGCAGTGGTTAAGTGCACAGACTCTTATCTGGGAGAACCGGGTTTGATTCCCCACTCCTCCACTTGCAGCTGCTGGAATGGCCTTGTCTTTGAAAGGGCAGCTTCTGAGAGAGCCTCTTAGCCACACCTGCCTCACAGGGTGTTTGTTGTGGGGGAGGAAGATAAAGGAGATTGTGAGCCACTCTGGGTGGAGGGCGGAATATAAATCCAATGTTGTCCTCTTCTTCTCACACTGAAAAGATCCTTCCAGCCGAATTTCAGATAGATAGGAGAGTCCCAGTTTTAAAGTGTGGGATACTGAAGTTTTTCTCTTGTAGTTATGCTAAAATTGCAAGCCATTAAATTCTACTTCCTTTATTCAATGGATGTAGACTCATTCCCTCATTAATAGATCCTCATTAGCTGTGCAGAAGTTGGTTAGTGTGTGATTGCAGCTCAGAGACACACTTAAGCCCTGTTGCTCAATATGATTTTTATTGGTAGGAAGCTGATCCATCATCGGAAGGAAATTGTTTCCCGTAAAACTCATGCACCATCCACTCAAGGGATGACACCATCCTCCAGTGATCATCATCTAGATCTGGCGAGACAACCCAACGGTTTCTGTCGGACGGGATATGAGCGACACCACAGTTTGCCGAACACAGAGACCCAAGAGGAAGAAGGTGGCCTTTACCAGGTAGTATCTTGAGCATATTTAAGCTTTTATCATTCAAGGTCTCTTCTCTTCTGCATGTGCTGGTCACTCTGAAGTCTTGTCTTAAGGACAGAGATCCACATCCTACATTCAGTCTTTGCATGTAGTGGATGTTGATCTTACAGAATTAAATACATTGATCTATTTTTTAAAAATTGTTCAGAAACTTTGTATTCTCCCAGACACAATGGATTCTTTATGAGGCATAGAAGGAAAGAAAGAAATGTTACCTGCTGGCTCTCTGCTAGAATGTTCTGCTCCAAGAACAGAGGAGATGTGAGTAAGGCAATTTAAATCAAATGTCAGAGGTACACTGTTTCTACTTTCAATAATAAAAATAAAACCGTACACAATAATAAAATAAAAATTGTACACAAGATTAACCATTTCTCTAATCCATTATGGCAGTTCCTATGTTAACAATTGCGTTACAAAAGCCAGCTATCGGTATATAACAGGTAGCCTAAGGCACACCTAGCTGTAGTGTTTCATTAATAAAACTCCTCACAGAAGGAAGCCTGGTGCTTATGAAAGATAATAGGAAATGTTAGAATCCCAAGACAGTATTTTTTAAAGAGATGTGGTGCCTCAGTTCAGTTATAGGGGAAAATGAATTTGTAAAAGGACTGGTTGTTTTGTTGCCTCTTCTCCTGTCTTAGCTAAATATGCAAAAACAATCACTGTGACTTATGGCTCCTACATTTTATAGTTAATAAAAATACATATGATCTTAATACAGCTTCTGTATTAAGTTGCAATCAATTACAAGCATCTAGATGTAAGCCTGTTTCATAGTTGATCTTCCTCAGGAGTTATTCTTCGTAGATCTTCCTCAGAAGTTACCTTCCTAGAATTAACCATCGTCATTGTAACATGAGGGACACCGCATAGCTGAATGGAATTTTTGTATTATAAAGGAGCATATCATCTGTTATTTAGACTTACCTCTTATTTTACAATTCAACATTTACATAGGAAGCAAGCCAGTTCAATAGACTTTCCTTAATCAGGTACAAAGCCTTCTGTTCTAGCCAGAATGCTCTATGAACATACAGGCAATATACCCTTCTTAATAAAACCTACTTAAGAATAACTTCTGAGGAGATCAACTATAACATGGGCTTACACATAGATGCCTGTCTATTACTGCAACTTATTAAAGACACTGTTCTACAATACCACAAGGATGGGACTTTTCTAAATTTCTGATACAGGATCACATTATTAGTTGTGATATTTTTCTGTCATCTATGTAATACGTAAGAACCATGTGTATCTTTATTAGCTATAAAACATAGTAGCCATACATCTCAGTGATTGTTTTTGTGTTTTAACACTATGATCCCAGCTTGTGTTTCTCAGCTAAATATGCAGCAGAATATCTACTCCTTGCTAGAACTAGGATAATTATTCTGGTTGGTTATTCTCCAGTTTAAGACCAAATTTGCACTGTGTGTTTTTCTTGCTACTGATAAATTGAGGAAGGAAGTTCAGGAAATATGATCTCTAAGCAGAATTTTGTCTGCACTAAACATATTCTAAGGCTTTTGTGGTGCCTAAGCAGCTCTTTGCATTGATAAATGAAGTTCTGAAGAGGAAAGTAAGTCAATAGAATTATTAGCTCTGCAAGACATGGATAAAAAGGAAATATCTTCCTCCAGAAAGGATTCAGGATTTTGGGATTCAGAAGGAACTAGAAATGTCTGTTAAAGGAATGGAGTTTGTCACCTGCCATAACTTGTTTCTTGATTTGATTTACTCACATGTGCTCTCCAGGCAAATGAATTAATTAAATCTCCTTATTGAACGATTAGCAATGTCCACAAATGGATATCCTTCCTGTCTGTGTTGCCACTTGCCATCATGATTTTCTAGTGTTAGTAAAACTCCAGCAAAACTTAAGTGCCTTGACTAATGGGAAGATGAGCTCCCATATCCAGTTTGTGAAAAGTTTGCAGACAATCACTTATGACCATGCTCCTATTAGAATGTGTTCTATACTCTGCTAGTGGATGATAAACTACAATAACTGAAATAAGCTATTGGTATCTGTTGAACATCCAAGCTGACAATGCAAGTGATTTTGAGCCTGATTTAAAATTATTTTCTGACTTTAACCTTTTCTGGTCAGCATCATCACTGTTTATTGAATAAAGTTGCTGTCAGTCATTGACTACAAAGAAAAAAAATTCTGAGATGGGGTGGTGGGACAGATTAGCAAGCCAGTTTTTCACTCAGTGTTTTCAGTAATAAGGTAGCGGTCTCCCCGCTTCCCATGATGAAAGTATTTAACAGTAGGATAAGCATGATAACTGATATTAAACAGTATGGATCAGCATGTTCTTTCTGACTCTTCCATGTGGAATTAAAAGGGGGGGGGGATAAAAGAAAGGCCTCGAATGATCTGTGGCACAAGTTATAAAGGCCTGCTATTTCTTGTGAGGTAGACCTGGCCACAGATAAGTTGTGTGGTGCTGAAAAAAATGGGTGGCAGAATTGACTCCAAAGGCCAGATCTACCATCCATAGGAAATAATGTTTCTCTAAAGGGCCATTATTTTCTGTGGGTTGTAGATGTGGCCTCCAGTGATCTGGTCCACTGCCCATAAAAATGTCCACAATCATCCACGGGCTGGACCTACCTCTTGGTTGAGAGCCTGTTCCCATGCCACCCAGCCTATCTTCTGGCCAGTCATGGCCCCATTGCAGGTCCCGGGACTGTACTGCCCCCTCCCCCACTGTCAGCCCAAGGTCTGTGTCAGTCCCTTTAAGGCTGAGCCTGCCCTGCAGAACAGTGGAAGAATGGAGGTGTTACACAGCAGGGAGAGGGATGGGCCCTGCCACCACTCTGGTGTGGGACTGCATGGGAGGGCCCAGAGCACCCAACCACCCCACTATCTTTTTAACTGACCAAGGAGATGCAAGAACCCAAGCAGTTGAACAACAACAGTTTATTTACAGTGCTCAAACAATAAGTGGGTAATAAAAAAACTTTAGTTCCAACAGTGAAATATATAAACAGTAAAGGTAAACAAAAAGAAAAGCCTTAATGCAACTTGCTAAACATTCTCTGCTCTGTTACCAAACTTACCACCTCCTTAGGGTGAGGGAACTCTCTCCAGCTGCAGTCTTCTGTCCTGCAGCCTTTTCCAGAGAGACCAAACCTCCTTTCCAGTCCAAGCCTATGTATGCTTTCCTCTCAGGTCCCACCCCTCTTGGTCTAGTTTTCCCTCTGAAACTTCTTCACCCGATCAGAGGGACAGCGGGGATACTGAGAGATGTAGACCTCTGTAGCAAATCGTAAGCAGGCTTCTCTCTGCCCTCTAGGCTGTATTAGGCATCAGATCATGATGGGGGTGGGTGGGCCTAAACTGTGCCTGGGGGGTCCTTCTTTCACCAAGTGAAAAACCCTACCAGAAGCAGCTGTGGCCCATCTCAAAGATTGGAATGGTGCAAAGGCAGGTTCTTGCACAACAGATAAGACTAGGCATGGGGCTGGTTAAGGATATTTTCCTGTGGGCAGTAGAGCTGGTGAACCACTCTTTATTTACATTAAAAGGCAATTACTTCAAGTGAGATGAACCTGACCTCCCTGTTAAAAATACTGCTGTTTGAAGGTTAAAGGGCAGGTGCACTGCTAATCATCTGGGGAGCACTTCCTCCTCCCTAGCCACTCCTGCCTCCCTGGCAGGATTTCCAGTTCCAGGATCAGGGATCATTTTGTAGAAAAAGAGGTGCCAGAGCTCATTAGCACAACTCATTTGCATATGCCATACACCCCCTGACATCAGTGGAAGGTGTACTAAATTATATCAGCTCAGCATCTACCTTAAAATGCTTCTTGGATTTTAATTGTCATAATAAAACCTAACTCCCATCATACTTTTAAAATTACTTTATCCTGTGTGGTCACAATGGCATGATGAAAACTTCCATCGATCTGCTTTATATGTTTTAGTTATTTTCCTATTTTTTGAGGGGAAAATATTAGAAAGTTTGTCAGATCTTAAGAGTTCAGCAAAATTCTCACAGTTTGAACAATGGAGCCCAGAAACAAGTATTTCTGGGGGGAGGGGAATTTTAAGGAAGAAAGAGCACAATAAAAATTAGAGGTCCAGAGCTCTGCTCCTGCCTAAAATGAGGTCTGTCCAGCATTATTGGAATGGTAATACTGAAATCAGAAATCATGTCAAGGAGCAGCAGTGGTACTGGGTATTGCCAGTCCAGTGCTTGCAATATTTGGCATCTTATCAGGTCATTAGTATCCAGCTGCACATCCCTAATCGGGGAAAGCTTGGATGCTCCTATTTACAACTTTTAACCTGAAGCATTTAGTTCTCTGAGAGAATCAAGAATTGCCCTCCACCAGTACAAGAATATGACTGACAGTGTAGTCTTTGTTTTATGAAACCCATGGCAACAGAGTGGCATTGAGATAAATTTATTTTGCTGCTGTATTTCATCTTACAGGCTCCTTCTTATCTCATTGGCTCTTCTTTGGGATTTGGCAAACCCCAGCATGAAGCTAACCTGATTCTTCGCCTCTTCCCAGGCTGTGGTGGGTGTCCAAAGAATAGCTATAGGGAAAAAGTGTTTGAAAGATTCAGTAGCAAAAGAAACTCAAGCTAACTCCAAAAGTGAGAATGGAACAGCATGAGGGGAAGGAAGTATGATGTTCCTGGCCTTGTGTTTGCCTCATAATGTTAGTGTAAAGGCAGGAGGCTGTTACAGGGGGAGAACGCTAGGAGGGAAGGGTTAAGCTTCCCTCTCCCTCCTGTCTGTGCACTTGTGTTAACCTGGCAAACATGTGTTTGGGAAACACATTTACTGGTATGTATAAATATACCCTGAGATGGACTCCCAACCTTCGTCACAATATTGAGGAAATACTTTATCACCTCGAGAAGTGATGCTGTTAAAAATAACCCTTGTTTATGCAAAACTAAATGTCTTTGTCTTATCTGTAAGACTTTGTGCCTCACTTAAAAATGGATTGCCTAAGCAGTGCTTTTTGACAGCTACACAGATTTTAATCAGTAACTAAAGGATAAATAAGAGTCAAATCGAGACACTCTGTGGAAAATGGTACAATGGTATATTGGGAAATGGTATATTGAGAGCCCTGTCCTGAGCTGATTTCAGATGAAATTATACAGTAGTCTAGGAGAACTGCTTAATAATGATCAAGGGCAGCAGATCAGGCAGTTTTTAGAACCCACAAAGTTAGTTCATGGACATATTAAGCTGGCTTTAGTCAGGAGGCTTGCAGGCAGAATGGAAGGAGCACTTTGCCAGAAGTTTTGAAAGGCATCCTTTGTGCCCTTCTTCCCAGCTGTGAGATTTATTTGGACTGATCAAATATGATCAGTCCAAAATGATCATTTCTAAGTGAACAAGTATAGTGTTTATTTAGATCCTGTTGAATCCTGGTAAGCATCTCACCACTTTGGGGTAGCATTGGAATACTCTCAGAATAAAGACTGGATCCCAGGAGGCAGCTCTGGTTTCATTAGACACTTCTGTAGAAATGTTTGTGCTAGCTGTAATTATCTGACAGTTCTGTGCTAGGGATAAAAAGGATGATAGTGGAAGGCAGAGAGAAGGTTCAGGAAATAGAGGACACAACCTATCCATCATCAAGGCACCACGGTGCAGTGTGCAAGACACAGAATCTTAAGGACTCCAGTTTACATTGAAAAAAGTGACATGATTTCTGGGGAAAGTTTCAGATTGTGATAGCCAAATGCTAAACCTTTAGCAATTTCTAATTCCTTGTAACCACAAATATGATTTATTTTTTCTATAAAATACCTGGTAATATATAGCCAGAACATAGCTAAATAAATGGAAAGAATGTTTGCAATATTTTTTCATAACATATTGCAACTTTACTACTATAATATGCTAAATAGCTTCCTTAGTATGAGGAAAGGAAGAAGAATTTTGCAAATGTATTCATTGGTACTTAACAACTAGGCTTAACTTAGATATATCTAGTTGTATAATATATAATTATATATAATTATATCCTGAGATGGACTCCCAACCTTTGTCACAATACTGAGGAAATACTTTATCACCTTGAGAGCTTTGAATATCACCTTTGAACATCTTCCTTAAATTAACATCACTGCAGATTCTGTAAAAACAACTTTCTCTCTTATCAGCAAAGAACAATCCTGCAAATTTAACATCATCACCATCAAATCTGCATCCTTTACTAGTATAGATTCTACTGCCTGAGGCAGGGGTGACCAAACTTGCTTAAGGTAAGAGCCACATAGAATAACCATCAGATGTTTGTGAGCTGCAAGAAATGAACATCAGGTGTTTGATAGCCATGAGACAGGGAGGGAGGGAAGTGGAAAGAAAGCAACTTCAACTTTAAAATGCATTATCCAAGCAGCTTGGCCTGGAGAAGTGATTTAAAGAGACAAATGCATTCTCCAAGCCAGCTAACGGGGTGGTGGGGGCTTTGAGAGCCACACAATATGTGTGAAAGAGCCACATCTGGCTCCTGAGCCACAGTTTGGCCACCCCTGGCCTGAGGCCATCTTCATGTCTAATGTAATTGAGAGTTTGCATTGCTGCAATCTGTAAATGGAATGAAATATCTGCAAGTGACTTCAGCAGTGACTCTTAAGGGGAGGACATTCTACAGTTCGTGGGATATTGGGGGCAAATAGGCATTTGGGATTTTAGAATGCCCTTTCTCCCCACTTGTAATAGCTTCTGACAGCCAGTTGAAAAGAATTGTTTTATATTACTCACACTGCTGTGAACAAACAAATCCAAAATCCTATTTTTCTCCTCAGGTCCTTAGAGTGGTACATAGCAACTAGGAATCAAATGTGTTAATGAAGATGTCTGATGGTGATATGGCACAAGATCTCATTGGATATAAGCATGTTTGTCATAGGTGCTTATCATAAATATAGTGTCGTTGCTGGAATATTATTCTGACCTAATTTTGTTTTTATTTGCAGGGAGTGGTGTAGGGTTGGTTAGTGATTATATATTGAACATAAAGAACTGCTGGGTTTGAATATTCAGTTGACTTAATGCCCTTTTGCTTTATACCTAAAGGCTTGCTTATGGGCAGTCATTGATCAGGCTTTCATATATATATATATAAACCCTAATTGCAGTTGCAGCATGTGGGAAGGAAGAATCTTACTTTTCCCCATGCTGTTTTCCCAAAGAACCCCCCCCCCCATTTTTATTTGTCTTGCAAGGGAAGAAATTGGAGGATTTGATATAATGTTTCCCCATTTACTCCCTCCCACAGCACAGATCAGTTCTCTTTCCCACCCAATTGGTGGTAGCTTTTTTTTTAAAAGCAAGAATCTCTTGTGCTACCTGTAGTGTGGGACTTACATTTACAAATGAATTGCTCCAAAGTAAAAAGTGTTTTTGGTATTCTTGCCATGGTTTGTTCATGGTTTTAAGAGACAAGCACGTGACCAATTTGATTTGATTTATTAGATTTATATCCCGCCCTCCCCACCGGAGCAGGCTCAGGGTGGCTCACAGAGAATAGAATCACAATAACATTAGTTATATATTTAAAAATAATACAGTATTCAATAAAATAGTTAAAAACAATTTGGTGCTTAGATTGTTAATTTCCAATGGTGTTCAGTGCTCTTAAATGTCCTTTGTATTACAATGGCAGGAATTCAGTCAAAGGCTAGCGGGAATTATACTGTTTTGCAAGCCTTGCAGAACTGGGCGAGGTCTTGCAAGGCTCTGACCTCCTCCGGTAGTTGATTCCACCAATAGAGGGCAACGATTGAGAAGGCTCTCTCCCTGGTGATTTTTAGTCTTGCCTCCCTTGGCCCGGGGATCAATAGTAGATTTTGTGTTCCAGATCTGAGTACTCTCTGGGGAACATGTGGGGAGAGACGGTCCCTAAGGTAGGCAGGTCTTCAGCCATATAGGGCTTTATAGGTAATAACGAGCACTTTGTAGCGAATTTGGTACACTATTGGCAGCCAGTGCAGTTCCCACAGTCCCGGCTGTATGTGCTTCCACATGGAGAGCCCCAATAACAGCCTGGCTGCCTCATTCTGCACCAGCTGTAGTCTCCAGATTCGTGACAAGGGCAGCCCCATGTAGAGGGCGTTACAGTAGTCCAGCCTCAAGGTAACCATAGCATGGATCACTGTTGCCAGGTCGCTGCACCCGAGGAAGGGAACCAACTGTCTTACTCACCTAAGATGAAAAAAGGCAGATCTGGCAGTGGCTGCTATCTGGGCCTCCAATGACAGAGAAGGCTCCAGTAGCACTCCCATGAGGAACTCACAAGGGAGAGCAAAATCCCATTTACCCCCTCCCCTGATCCCTACTTCCTGAAATCTTGTTCACTGCTACTACTTATTCCTTTCTGCCACCTGCCACCTACTCTTCTTTTGCACCATTAATACTTTAATTTACCTGGCCCAGTGTCCTGCCTCTTCTTCCTACTGCCTGTTTCGCTTCTGCTGTCATGTTATTCCTACCCTCCTTCTACTGCCTGTCACGCCCTTTCCCCAACTCCTTCTGCCACTGCTTTTTCCCCTTCCTCACAGCTGTTCCTTACTTTAAAAAAAACCCACCACAGTTGCATGGGGTTGCTAGTCAGCCTTACAATGCGAACTCTGGTCTTGCAAGATCTTGGGGCATTTTTGAACTCACGGTGTGTATATAAATGCACAAATAGCTTCTCCGTTTCAGGTAATTAATCTTCAAAGTTGTTGTTTTTTTTACTTTTGGCATTCTAAGTTATCTTTCCCTTTTGGTTTGTGTGAATATTGTATTGCTGGCAAGTATTGCAGGCTCTCTGCTCCTAAACTATGGATTTTTGTTTGGGAAGCTAATGTCAGAGTTGTAAGGGTCTGTCTGGACTAGCCTGTGCCCATCCCCTTCACATATCACACTATGCAATCGTTATTACAAACCTGTTTATTCACATTGAAGTTGGATGCATGCTAGCTGTAGGGATCTTAGGTCTGTGGAAGCTTTTCCTGGCAAGTGTCTCTGCAGGGAATAAGCAGCATTGTAAGTGGCCTTGTCTAACCTAAGGTTTTTCCTGTCTAAGTAAAAATTGGTCTGAATGCATTAATGTGAAGAAAACCTCCATGCCTCTAATCTTTGTCGTTATCTCTTTGCGATGATAATTTGTTGCATGGATCACTCCAGATGCATTTAATATGCACATGGTTTGCTGCCTCTGTGGAGGAGCTAAAAGCAACATAAAGCGTACATGTTTGACAGGCCTGGGCAAATGCAAGTACAGTGCACAGCTGAACATAGCAATTAAACATGCTGCTTTTTCCTGTCATCAGGAGGGAGGAAAGCAACATATTCAGAGTTTCTTCCTTGTTTTTGTAAGAAGCTGATTATTATTAACATGGCTGGCCTCTCAAGGATTCTAAGGAGTGAGAGCAATAAGGATTCTAAGGAATAAAAGCAATACTGGAACAAAATGCTGCCTACATTGAAAATAACCTTTTTTCCCTGACAAATGTCTTTCTTGTTTGCTGCCTTTGATGGTTCTAAACTGTTTTCCTCTAGATCCCACCACAGTCACGCCGTTCAGCTCCTGTTACTCCCCCACCACCAGAGAAACGCAAGAATATCCAGACAGCTGCCTCTATTAAAAGTAAGGAAAAGAGTTTTGCAGGTGTGTGACATGAAAATAAGATGGCATAGTGGAAGTAATGTACTGGTTCAATGAACTCCTGGTTTATTACCCTCTGGGAATGGGGCTATGGCAGGGGTGGCCAACGGTAGTTCTCCAGATGTTTTTTGCCTACAACTCCCATCAGCCCCAGCCAGCATGGCCAATGGCTGGGGCTGATGGGAGTTGTAGGCAAAAAACATCTGGAGAGCTACCGTTGGCCACCCCTGTGGAATGCTAAATATTTGCAATTTTTACCTTCAGCCTTTAAAGTGTAGGTGTAGTCTTCAACACAGTGTTTCTCATTCTTCAGTCTGCAAAAATGCGTGCTGTTAGGGATAAATCTATCTGGAGTAGAACAGCCAGGTGTAAAGAGGGTGCTTAGCTGTCTCCTGACCAGGATGTGATAACTCCATATATCACCAGGGGGAGCCCACTAATAATGCAGTGATGGAAGTCTCAGTTAAGACTCAGTTTTCTGAGCACCAGCCCATCCTGCTCTTTGTTCAGATGTATGGAATTGGTATATTCTCAGGAAAGGTGCCAAGAGGGCAGATCAGCTACATGTGTTGGCAGTTTATGTGTTGACAAACTGGAAAAGAATTAGTGAAGCAAATAGAAATGAATAAATATACTGAGTTGTGTGGTTACAAAGCAATAACAAATAGCTGGTTGGGGCTTCTATACTAAAGGTCTACATGCTAAAACTGGATAGGGACTGAGCAGCTTCTGCATAGCAGAATAGGCAGCTCTTCACATGCATAAAAGTTGGTTCGTTTATGACTCCTGAAAGAGGAGGTTGCTGGTTAAGGGGATAGAGTAGCTAAAGCATGAGCTATTCACTGCACTTCATAGGACCTGGGAAACAATCCTTTTTGGATAATCTTTGTCAGAGCTGCTTTCTTTACAAAGGCCCAGTGCAGCCATAATGCCTGGCCATGATTTGTTGATATCCCAAATGAACCACAGGCTTGGTTCCCAAGTGAGCTCTTGCCCTTCAATGGAAGGTGCAGGAAGACGTCAGAAAGACCTGCCTATCATCTTTCAAGCAGAACGACTGGAGAGGTGAGGAATTTCTATTGCCATTGCAATCCTTATTGATGGTTCTGGTTTTCATGGTAATGCTTCACTGTGTTAAAGGCAGCTGTGACAGACTGCACTTTTAAAAGCTTAGAAGTGCTGTATAAACAGGTAAAGGAATGTGAAGGGTTAATTCCTCACAGAGCCAGAGAGCCTTGAGTTACAGGCTGCTTCAAGAAATCTGATTGGTTAGCACCAGCTGAGGAAAGAAAGGTTTCTGGATGCTGAGGAGAATTCATTTGGAATTCAGCCTTGACTGAGAACAGTTTAACATGGCTGGAAGAACTGGAGGAAGGTTGGAAAAGAAGAGTGGGTAGTTGTGCAAAGACTCCCTTTGATGCCAGGAAAATAGAGTAGATCTAATAGTGAGAGAAGAAATTTCCCTACCCAGTTAAAACCGGAAAATAGCTCTGAAGAGAGATCCCTGGTCTGGTGGTGTGAGAAACTGCCTTGTAAAACCTTAAGTCAGATAAAACTCAAGAAGAGCACTGGTGTGTTTAGAGAAAGGGTTTGGGTACTGGAATGAGTGTACCAGCCTTCTGGAAACCAAAAGAGTCAGTGAATGCTCAAAGTGTACTAGAGTGTCTGGGAAACACTGGAACAAATGCCTCTCATCTTAATGGTACTGAGTCACTGTTAAAAGCTTATGAAACTCTCAGCCTGAAAGATATGAAGCAAAGTCCATGCATATGCTGTTTTACTTCACAGATCTATATTGAGTTATCTCAGAAATTTTACCCCTGATTTCACCAGACCCGCTAGGTTGAATGAAATAATTTGTTAATTTTGCATTTCAAAATGCCTTGAGTCCCATTTAAGTTAAAGGGGACTCTTGATCCTTCCTTCAGGTTCCTGGACTGAGCTGACAGCCAAAATATCATACAGTAGCACGGTGGGACAGCCAGAGTTCTTCAGGAAGAAGAAAAAAGATATCTAGGGCAGCTCAGTCAAAAAGGGAAAGAAAACCAGAAGGAAAATCTTGCCTCTAAAGGAAGTGGACAGGGAGGTGTCATAGCAGCCTTTCAGTCATGTCCACAACACCTTTGCTAGCTCACCTGCCTGCACATGTGTGGATTAAATAAAACTAACATTTCAAAACAGTCCTTACAAGTAAATGTATATGAATCAGCCATTTTACTATTAAATGATCAAGCATTAATTGTATGTTTCTTAAACATTGTGAAAGCAACATCACCCCAGAGTTGGAAATGACTGGTGCTTGCACAGGGGACCTTTCCTTTTTTTCCTACATGTCATTTCCATTGCACTGATGAGACTTACTTCCAAATCAACATGCATAGGATTGGTCTGCAATTTTCATCTTATTTCAAGTAATTTTCATTGTATTTCAAATATTGTTCATAGCAGACTTTTGCAGTTAAAATTAGCACTTATCCCTTTCCTAATATAACCCTTGAACCAGTTTCACCAACCAAAGCCAGGATGTCTTGTAAAGGAAGTTTTAGAATAAATTACACCCAAAAAAGCATTTTTCATTTTTTTTTCTTATTAAGAGTTAATTGCAAATGTAAGGGAAAAAACTACTAACCTAAATTCCAAATGGCTCTGCCTGAAGGCATCTAAGGGAAGGCAAATAGAAGATGATAAGCATGCCTTACTAAGCATAGATTAAACAGGCATGTTAAGAGAATTACAGAATCTCACCTGGACATGAAAGATTATTCAAAAAGTCACTTTGCTATGTGTGAAACCAAACACAAAAACAAGGAGTAATACCTTTTATTAGGACCAACCCAGAATGCATTCTTGAAGGGCCAGCCTTCTGCTGAAGATTAGCTGAAGGGGGAGACTGACTATGGATAAGCCCTGGTCTCCTGTGACCAAATTAAGTTTTCCCAAAGTAACCAGAATGAGTTGTAATGTACAAGTTTGGTTAAGAAATAGTAACCACGGTTAGGTGTTATGTTTTCATAGGACCAAATAGGAGATTTGCATAGTTGCAGATAGCCTACTTCAGTCCACTGTGCATAGAAGAGACCAGCTGTTGAGAGTTTTCTAGTGTTTCCTTCATAAATACGCAGCCACTTTTGGAGCTCAGAGATACTGCTAGCTCTTGTGCCTTGAGTATAAAACACAAAAGAACGTTTAGGTACTTCACTAGCAGTTAAAAAACTCTTTAAGGAAGGCATGGGGATAGACTAGCAGGATCTATTCTCCTTTGGTGGGCTTTGTGAGACTGATGAGTGAAGTTAGAGACTGGTAAGGTAAATGAGTACTGTTTTTTTATTATACTATTCCTCCTTGTACAAAGAACATTATCAGAAAGCTCATTATGTCACTGTACAAACTTTATTTCCTAACTACAAAAAAGCTGGCAGAAAGGACCAGGGTATCTGTAGTACCCTCCGTTTTTGGAAGAGAAGCAATAGAATTCTGTAGAGATAAAGCTCAGTTAAAATCTTAAGCAAGAGAGCTTAGCAGAATACCAATAAGCTGAACTTACCTTAAGTATTAGATTTGTGCCGTTATCTTGGTTTCTTGACAGTTGAAAGGGGGAAGAAGGTAATGTGCAAGGTAAGCCGGGTTTCACAAGTTTTACTGAAGAGAATAAACTGAGTTTTCGAATATATTAGTTTTTGACACTAGACAGCAAACCTTTTCTGTTTCTACAAAACTGATAATTATAAGTTAACAATGGCAGCCATTCAAGGTTAAATTCTTTACCTTAATTGCAAAGCAGTACAATAATAGAGGGGAATATAAGAATGGGGTTCCAGTATTATTGGAAAGAAAAGAGTTATGATGAGTGGTTAAAGTCACTTCTCCTGGCCATAGAAAGATTTTCTGACTTTTAAAGGTTCTTTGCTGTATCCATGGTGTCTGGACACTTATGTTTACAGATCTTGGGTCCTTAGGAATACCTTAGAACACTTAATGCCAGGCTGAAATCTGCAGTCCACAGCACATTGAAAGTGTGATAAAGAACTGTTCCTAGCTATGTTCCTATTAAGTTGTAGAGAATTATTTTGTAGATGGAGGAGTACGCTTGTTTAAGAACATAAGAGAAGCCATGTTGGATCAGGCCAATGGCCCATCCAGTCCAACACTGTGGGCGTTTTTGCACAGAGCTTACCCCGGAGCGACGTCCCTCTTCACTGCGCAGCGTCTGCGCGGATTTCGCACCAACTGCTCCGCAGAACCAGGAAGAGCCGCCAAGTGCCAAGCCTTTTGCGTCGCAAATGTAAACCGCTAAAAACCAGTTTACGTTAGCAACGCAAAAGCCGTGGCTTTTCCTGGTTCTGCGGAACAGTTGGTGCGAGATCCGCACAGACGCTGCGCGGTGAAGAGGGACGTCGCTCCGGGGTAAGCTCTGTGCGAAAACGCCCTGTGTCACACAGTGGCCAAAAAAACCCCCAAGTGCCATCAGGAGGTTCACAAGTGGGGCTAGAAGCCCTTCCACTTTGCCACCCCCCCCCCAAGCACCAAGAATACAGAGCAACACTGCCCCAGACAATTCCAACAATATGCTGTGGCTAATCGCCACTGATGGACCTCTGCTCCATATTTTTATCCAATCCCCTCTTGAAGCTGGCTATGCTTGTAGCTGCCACCAAGTTCAAGTTCAAGTTTATTTATATCCCGCCCTTCCCACCGAAGTGGCTCAGGGCGGCTCACAACACATAAAAATCTAACATATTTGAATTTAAAACATCTTACACAGTTAAAACAGTAGAATAATAAAACATATAAAACATATAACGGCGGTCTATCAGTACTACACTCAGCTTCCAATGCCAGTTAATTATAATCCAGCCAGAAGAGGGCTGTCTTACAGGCCCTGCGGAACTGACCAAGGTCCCACAGGGCCCTCATCTCTTCCGGCAGTTGGTTCCACCAGAAAGGAGCCGTTATGGAGAAGGCCCTGTCCCTGGTGGATTGCAGGCAGGCCTCCTTTGGCCCGGGAATAACAAGCAGATTTTGAGATCCCGATCTCAGTACTCTCTGGGGAACATGTGGGGAGAGACGGTCCCTAAGGTAGGCTGGTCCTAGACCATATAGGGCTTTAAAGGTAATAACCAGCACCTTGTACCGAACTCGGTATATTATTGGCAGCCAGTGCAGAGTCCAGCGCCCTGGCCGAATGTGCTCCCATCTTGGGAGCCCCAATAACAACCGGGCCGCGGCATTCTGCACTAACTGCAACTTCCGGGTTTGGCACAAGGGCAGCCCCATGTAGAGGGCATTACAGTAGTCCAGCCTCGAGGTGACCGTTGCATGGATCACCATTGCTAAGTCGTCACGCTCCAGGAAAGGAGCCAGCTGCCTCGCCCGCCTAAGATGAAAAAATGCGGATTTAGCAGTGGCTGCTATCTGAGCCTCCATCGTTAAGGAAGGCTCTAATAGTACCCCCAAACTTCTGACCTTGTGCGCCGCTGTCAGTGGCGCACCGTCAAAAACTGGCAGGGGGATTTCCCCTCCCGGACCACAACGACCCAAGCAAAGGACCTCTGTTTCGCCAGATTTAGCCTCAGCCCGCCCAGCCTGAGCTACCTGGCCACGGCTTGTAACGCCCGGTCCAAGTTTTCCGGGATGCAGGCTGGCCGGCTGGCCATAAGCAGATAGAGCTGGGTGTCATCAGCGTACTGGTGACAACCCAGCCCATACCTTTGGGCAATCTGGGCAAGGGGGCACATATAGATGTTAAATAACATCGGAGAGAGAACCGCTCCCTGAGGCACTCCGCAATCAAGCGTGTGTCTCTGGGACAGCTCACCCCCAATCGCAACCCTTTGTCGCCGACCCTCAAGGAAAGAGGAAAGCCATTGTAAGGCCAACCCCTGAAACCCCACGTCAGCGAGGCGGCAGGTCAGTAGCTGATGGTCGACCGTGTCGAACGCTGCTGACAGGTCCAACAACATCAGCACCGCTGAGCTGCCCCGGTCCAGATGCCGTTGAAGGTCATCTACCAGGGCAACCAACACTGTCTCCACCCCATGGCCCGGGCAAAAGCCGGACTGAAGGGGATCAAGGACGGAAGCATCCTTCAGGAAACTCTGTAGCTGCATCGCCACTGCCCTTTCAATAAGTTTGCCCCAAAAGGGCAAGTTCAAAACCGGCCAGTAGTGTGCCAATTCGGCCGGGTCTAACGTTGTTTTTTTCAAGAGGGGGCGGACTACCACCTCTTTAAGCGGTGTTGGAAAGTGCCCCTCCCTCAGGGATCTATTTATGATATCCCGTACAGGATATCTAAGCTCCCTCTGGCAGGATTTAATCAGCCAGGAAGGGCATGGGTCCAAATTGCAAGTTGTTGGGCGTGCAGATAAGAGGATCCTGTCAACTTCCTCCAGGCTGAGAGCACTGAAACCATCCAGAACATGATCCGAAGACAGGCACGGTGCCTCGGGTTCACAAACTGTCTCTAACATGGCAGGGAGGTCGCGGCGGAGTGACACGATCTTATCCGTAAAAAAATTCGCAAAAGCCTCCCAGCCAATCTCCAATTTGTTAGAATTTGGTCTGCCTTGTGGCAGCGTTGTAAGATTCCAAATTATATTGAATAGTTGTGCCGGCCGCGAAATTGTGGACACAATCTTAGCCGCAAAGTATGTTTTCTTTGCGATTTTGACTGCCATCTCATAGGACTTCATAATCTATACGATGTTGGAGTCGCTTCGTCTCGAGTACGCCGCCATTGCCTCTCTAGTCGTCTGAGTCCCTGTTTTAATTGCCACAACTCTTGATTATACCAAGGTGTCGGCTTAAAACGCGGGCGCAGAGGACGCCTAGGTGTGATCTCATCGATGGCTCTGGAGAGCCTATCATTCCAAGACTCCACCAGATCATCCAAGGAATCGCCAGGGGGCCAGGGATCCTGTAGCGCCGTCAGGAACTGTTCCGGGTCCATCAGGCTCCGTGGGCGAGCTAAAATACGCTCTCCGCCTAAACAGGTTTGGGGTGGCACATCCACACGAGCCTTGAGGGCATAGTGATCTGACCATGGCACTGCTTTAGCAATAATATTGTTCACTAAAACTCCCGTCGCGAAGACCAAGTCTAACATGTGCCCTGCCTGATGGGTGAGCGTTGTAACAATTTGGGAGAGTCCCAGTGTCGCCATGGATGACACCAGGTCCATCGCCCAATTGGAGGCTGCGTCATCGGCATGAACATTGAAGTCACCCAAGACCAGAAGCCTTGGGCACTCCAACGCCCAGCCCGCCGCGGCCTCCATCAGGGATGATAAGGCGCCAGCCGGTGCATTAGGCGGACGGTACACCAGCCAGATCGCCAACCCCTCCCCAACGTCCCACATCAGACCGGCACATTCAATGCCCTTGATCTCGGGGACCGGGAGAGCCCGAAAGGAGTAAGCCTCTCATATGAATAGTGCCACTCCTCCCCCCCCCCCGCCCACTAGTCCACGACTGGTGAAAGACCGAGTATCCCGGGGGGGGCCATCTGGGTGAGAGCTACAGTCTCCCTATCACGCACCCAGTTCTCGGTCACGCTTGCCAGGTCCACGTCCTGCTCTAGCAGGAATTCCCGAAGGGTAGCGGTCTTATTATTGATGGACCTGGCATTACATAACACCAGTGACGGAGGCAAGTAATTTCGCCTGGTCCCACTACCTGTCACCGTCGGGATGGGACGTAGGCTGGAAGGTGGCCGAGCACTGTCATGTCTCAGCCTCCTTCCCTTATAATTCTGCCTGTTCCCCCCGTCATACCTTCCCCTCCCCAGGAGTACAGGAATCCCCAGGCCCGTCATTTCCTACTGGTGTCCACCACCAGCCCCTCAACTGGCAGAATATTTATACCTATTCGCTCTTCACTCTCCCAGCTCCAACCAATAAACTGCCAACTACCAGTAACTAATAGTTATTTAATTTAATCCCTCCCCCAATCAATCTCTAATTCATTAGCTAACAATAATTAAATTAATACTTCAGTTGGCTCCATAAATAAAAACCTTCCCCAACCAATAACCCATCTCTAATTAGTTTGCCATAAATAAATCTCCAATTAGCTAATCAATAAATATCATTTAAATAACCAATAAATAATTATCCAATTCTATTTAAAAATTTGGTAGTTAAAATCCGTTGGAATAAAAGGTAGGAGACTTAAAAAATAGGTAAAGTGCTGTTGCTTCCAAAGTGACGATAGCCTTAAAGTGCAGTGTTCTTCTTGTTGTTGTTATTAAAGTGCGTCAGTGTCCATAGAGTACAGATGAACTTGTTCTCATTCTTGGGCAATGTCTGTGTAAGTGCGCGTGTTCTCATGGGGGGGGGGGAAGGAGGGGCGAGGTCTTACTCAGAGGTGCAGTGTACTATTGTGCTATCTGGCAACCTGAGGCAGCCCTCACACAACACCGGGGGCCCAGGGAGGTGCTAGCCCCCCTGTGTCCCTCCAGCTGCGCGGTTACACCCCCAGGGACCCAGAATTGCCCAGTAGCCTGCTGATATCACCGTCTCCGCCGGCGTCCTCTGGTCACCTCACCACTGTTGATGTTCCCCAGCCTGTTCCAGCTCCCCCCTGTTCTTTATCTACAACCCCTAACTACAACGTCCGGGGGGGAGGGGGGGAGGAGTGGAGAAGAAGAGAGGAGGGGCCATCGTCCCACTGGTAGCCCAGCTACCTTGGTACTTCGCCTCGTCCCTCTCCCGCAGCTTCGCCAAACGCCATCGCTCAGCTCCTCCGGGCTTTGCTCACGCTCCAGCCTCAAACGCTCCCGCCTCATGCCACTCCACAATTCACAGTTCACTCCACAATGCACAGTCCATGCCCAACTCCCATTGCTCGCCTGGTCTCGTCTGCCACACTCCGGCCCCGACCGCCTCAGCGTCTAGCCCACGGCCCCCGACTGGCTCGCACTCCCAGGCCGTGCCGTCCTTCACCACCGCAGTGCTGGCCCCGCTGGTAAGCACTTTCTTGTCACTTTCCTCTTTGAATGAAGAGCCGGGCGAAGCTCTAAAATCGCCCTCGCCTTCTTTAGCTGCTAGTTAAACTGCATAGGTAGTTACAGAGGGTGTAGTTCGATATTATAGTTAAAAATTTGGTGTTACTCCAGGAGCTTCAACATCGGAGCTCCTTGCTCGCCGCCATCTTCCGCCGCCGCCACCACCTCCTGTGGCAGTGAATTCCACATGTTAATCACCCTTTGGGTGAAGAAGTACTTCCTTTTATCCATTCTAACCCGACTGCTTAGCAATTTAATTGAATGCCCATGAGTTCTTGTATTGTGAGAAAGGTAGAAAAGTACTTTTTTCTCTACCTTCTCTATCCCATGCATACTCTTGTAAACCTCTGTCATGTCACCCCTCAGTCAACGTTTCTCCAAGCTAAAGAGCCCCAAGCGTTTTAACTTTTCCTCATAGGGAAAGTGTTCCAACCCTTTAATCATTCTAGTTGCCCTTTTCTGGACTTTTTCCAGTGCTATAATATCTGTTTTGAGGTGCGGTGACCAGAATTGCACACAGTATTCCAAATGAGACCGCACCATCGATTTATACAGGGGCATTATGATACTGGCTGATTTGTTTTCAATTCCCTTCCTAATAATTCCCAGCATGACGTTGGCCTTTTTTATTGCAGTCGCACACTGTCTGGACATTTTCAGTGAATTATTTACCATGATCCCAAGATCTCTCTTGGTCAGTCTCCGCCAGTTCACACCCCCATCAACTTGTATTTATAATTAAGATTTTTGGCCCCAAGGTGCATTACTTTGCACTTGGTCACATTGAACCTCATTTGCCATGTTGATGCCCACTTGCCCAGCCTCGACAGATCCCTTTGGAGTGCCTCACAATCCTCTCTGGTTCTCACCACCCTGAACAATTTAGTGTCATCTACAAACTTAGCTACTTCTCTGCTTACTCCCAACTCCAAATCATTAATGAATAAGTTAAAGAGCATTGGACCCAGTACTGGGCCCTGCGGCACCGCACTGCTTCTTCCACTGCAAAGATTGCCCATTTATACTCACTCTCTGCTTCCTATTAATTAGCCAGTTTTTGATTCACAAGAGGACTTGTCCTTTTACTCCATGACTCCCGAGCTTACTAAGGAACCTTTGATGAGGAACTTTATCAAAAGCTTTCTGGAAGTTAAGGTAAACAACATCTATTGGGTCCCCTTTGTCCACATGTTTGTTCACCTCCTCAAAGAACTGTAACAGGTTAGGAAGGCAAGATCTTCCCTTACAGAACCCATGTCTTCCTCAATAACTTATGTTCATCAAGTGCCTAGTCATTCTGTCTTTGATAATGGTTTCAACCAACTTTCCTGGTAGAAACTGGCCTATAATTTCCTGGATCTCCTCTGGAACCCTTTTTAAAGGGGGGGGGGGTGACATTTGCTACCTCCAGTCCTCAGGAATGGAGGCAGATTTCAATGAAAGATTACATATTTTTGTCAGGAGATCCACAAGTTCACCTTTGAGTTCTTTCAGAACTCTTGGATGTATGCCATCCGAACCTGGTGACTTATTAGTTTTTAATTTGTCTATCAGTTGTAGGACCTCCTCTTTTGTCACCTCAATCTGACTCAGGTCTTTCAACACCCCTTCCAAAATTAGCGGTTCTGGAGTAAGCAAACACTTCTCATCTTCCACAGTGAAGACGAAGGCAAAAAATGCATTCAGCTTCTCAGCCATTGGTCATCCAAGGGCTCCACTGCCTCCCTGTCTGGTTTCCTGCTTCTAATATTTTTGAAGAAATTTTTATTGTTGGTCTTTATGTTTTTTGCAATATGCTCCTCACAGTCCCTTTTTGCCTGCCTGATCACAGTCTTGCATTTGATTTGGCACAGCCTGTGTTCTCACTTGGACTAGCTTTCCACCACTTAAAGGAATCTTACCTTTTACAGCTTCTATAACTTTGTTCACCATGCAGGCTTTAGGTCAGCTTTTTATGGATATGTCCACCCTTCATTTTGATTCGGAGTAGGCTCAGTTATAATGAAGGACTTTTCCATTTCTGAAAACCAATTCTGAAATTTCTGAGCATGTTCCAAAGTTTGGTCCTCCTTGTATTCCTGAGGAAGACACTGGGAGCATGTCAGTGCTCAAGTTCCCTTATCCAACCCTTCCCTTTGAGCTGCCTGTTCTCTGCCCTCTGTCCTTTCCCCCAAAGCTTTGTTGTGCTGATGAGGGTAGGCATTGTAATTATTGTACCCAGGAACTCTAAGCCTCCTGGAAAATTACCTCAGTCATCGTGGACATCCCAAACACCTCTGCTTCTAAATCAGTTTGAGTGGAAAGCCAGAAGGATACAGTAATACAAAGCTGGGTGTAAGCTGGGCCTGGTGGTTGCTGATGGTCAGACTCCACTTGTAATAAGCTTGAGAATTCCTGTCTGGAGGAAGTTAATTTTAATTGCTGAATCTCCTTCACCCTTCTAGTTCTGAAATTCAGGATACTTACTGTTCGAATTAAGACAAGTGCACCCAAAAATACTCTTGAAGAAAAATCCCTGATCTGTTTTAGGATAAGCATTTTAATCAGCATCCCATCAGGGGATTTCAACCTAACCAGAATTCACCTTTAACTCCTACATGGCAGCATGGAATTATCTGAGCAGCAGGCATATGGCAAGTCTTGTCTCAACTATGTTACAGAAAAAGGAGGGAATGGAAGTTACTGATATCTTTGTGCCCAGGAAAGTGGACAGCAGACCAGGAGAGCCAGGGACAGGCAACACAAGTTGAGACAAAGAGGTGTTCCATAGTGAGGAAGAGACTAGGACAGTCATGTTTGGAGAGACCTTTTGAATCTTTCGCTGTTGCATTCTTTCCTGCTAAAAATCGTGTCAAGATGAGTAACATTGAGATTGTAGCACCGAATTAATTTGTTGGTTTTAAATTTGATAATTTTCATTAGGTGGTTTTAATGTAATAGTACATTTTAATTGAGTAATATAATTGCTATGTAACTAGTGTATTTTTATTATTGTATTATTGTAATGTCTGCATTTTATGCCATGTAAGCCGCCCTGAGCCTTCTTCAGCGGAGAGAGCGGGATATTAATTAAAAATAATAATATTATTATTATTAAAAAGGAATTGCCCATTATTGCTTTGCCTTACTGCTACTTTGCGCATATTTGCAGAGAAGGGCCAGAGATGCCATGCCCTTGCCAGGAGTGGCATTCTGCAATAGCGGCTCACAGTTTCTAACAGCAGCTCAGTAGGGGATCACAGCACTACAAGAAGGGCTCTGCCTATCATCTAAGAATCCCAACCCAGGGATTGAAGACCACTGATTAGATTGCTGTGGGTAGAGAATGATCAGTACCTGCTTTCATCCAAGTATGGTCGAACTCCTGGCCAGTTTTCTATTCTCTTTTATTTCTTTTTCAAAAAAAGAGATAAATTATTCAAAAATGACAGATGTATGAATAACAGATTCACATGAAAAATAATATCTAACTCTGTTTTTTGGGGGGGGGGGGGCGGGACTCTTCCACCTCCAAGTTAATATTTTTTTTCTACAAAACACTAAGATCTTTGAAGAGAATTAATGTCTGTAGAATAGCTTTTTCTCCCTTTTTTGTAAGGAGGTTAGCAATCAGGAATACTCAAGAGAGAGTTAATACAATTTTTCTTTGAGATAAGTGAGCCAGGAAGAGGAGTTAAACTACTTTAGTAGCATGCACAATGAGCTCCTTAATGGACTTGGCTGCTGCAATTTGTGGTATTCCCTTCCTTTTCCTTTGATGCTGTTGCTGAGACATTTTAATTGTTCCCTTTCAGATGCAGTTGAAATCACCTCTGGGTCAGTTTCCAGTGCCTCTTCTGTAAGCACAACTTCACTGGATACCTTGTACACAGGCTCTACAGAGTCAGCGTTCCCAACTGCTACTCCCAGCCCCAGCAACACCCCTCCCCCTGTTCCCAGCAGAAGTGCACACACGATGATATCACACAGCTTGGATATTAGTCCTGTCACTCAAAGAAAGCAAGAGAGTGCAAACAAATCCCCCCAGACCAAAAGGGCTGCCCCTCAGCCTCCCGTGCAAACAGAGGCTCTTAATGAAAATGAAGAGAAGAGCATGAAGGCCAAGGGGACCATGCCAGCTGCTTCTGCAGAGTTAGAAGCCTTCAACTCCCTTTGCCTTGAAGATAAGAAGACAGCTGGTTTGGAGGCTGTGGCCTTGGAATCATCTGGCCTGGCAGTATCTGTGCCGAAGACAATAGGTGCTGAATTGATTGAGCTTGTCCGCAGAAACACAAATCTCAGCTACGAGCTCTCCCGAGTTGCCATAGGTATAATAATTGGCCACATTCAGACTACAGTTCCTGCCAGTAGTAGCATCATGGAACAGATTCTCATCTCACTGGTGGAAAACAAGGTAGGAAAAATCCTGAACTGCTTCCATGGGCAGACAGCTAAAAGCAGGTCACAAATACATTATCCTAAAAGTGCATGTATGTTACTGTTGCATCTAACTGGATTCTGTAGGAAATAATTTGGGAATAAGCAAAATTCTGTTAAGTGACAGGGAGGAGTGTAGTGAATATGGGGAAAGTCTGTTCAAGAGAAAAGAAATCAAAATTTCTCAAATGCCATTTCATCTCAATATAGTGTAATGGGAAGGCTTAAATGGCTTTCATTAATAACTTTAATTTGAATTCCATTGTAAATTCTGTTGAATGCTTTCTGTAACAAGCGAAAATGGAGTAAAAGCCAAGTTCCATCATTTACCGGTTGATTGGTCTCTTCTTGGTTTTAAAAGCCCTGTTCAGGTGAAGGAAAAGATAGCAGAGTTCAGGAGTAAATATGGTGCAGTTGGAACTTTGGACCAGGGAGATATGCATTCAAACTCCCATGCTGCCATATATCTCACTGGAAGACACTGGCACATGGATCATTGCCTGGCATAAGAGGCTATAGGATACCAGTATGACAGACTCCTTATATTTGTCAGCTCAAAAACACAGCAGTCAAAAAGAGAGTTCCAAATTTCATTATGTGGTTTTGCTGTATTTATTTAAATTATTTTGTACCACCTTTTAAAAAATACTCAGTAACACAGACTAAAATGTGATTTCGACAAGAGTGCAAAAAGCACAATTGAAATGAAGTCAAGGTGCATGATCCATATAGAAAGTGCATAAAACTGTGTTCTAGAGCAGCAGCACAAAAAGCACAATCCAGAAAGCTACAGTGTCAAAATCTATCCATATTACAGACTGGCAGCAATTCAGTTTTATCTTGATGTGGCCACAGTACTGATTCCTAGGTTTTAAGTAGGAATTTGCTCTTACCTGGTTGGGGAAGCATGCTGTTTACTTAAATGCATGGTGCCTCCTTTGGGAAGAAGGAATTAACCAATACCTTGCAGAGTACACCCTCCTCGTGTTGTAGTCTTCATGTACTGGATGACTCACTCTTTATCTTGATTTTACAAAAGTTGGCAGGTTTTTGGAACCATGAAAGTGGAATGACAGCATGTGTTATCAGTTCTGCATTGTTATTATGGAAAAATGGTTCAATTACTGAACTTCACATGCTGTAAACAGTAACAAAAAGAAAATGTGCTAATGAGACCTTGTTGATGTCCTTGTCAATAAAAAACAATTTGTGTTGTGTCTGGAAAGAACTGGGCAAGGGCTTTAATGTACCTGGGATTTTTCCAGCCTTCATTGATACACAGCCAGCTTTTTGTTGGTGCTTTGTGAAAACTGTCGATTGTCTGGTATAATAGGAAAAATATTATTTCTGAATGTACAAAAAGAGAATAATAAATAACACCTGTTCAGAATAGTTCAGCCTGAACTATTTCCCCGCTTAATTAAGAGTTCTAGGTAGAAAACTGTAATAGGCAGTCCATGGAGTGCTCCAGACCTAAACCCTGGTGCCTCCTTTGGGAAGAAGGAATTAACCAATACCTTGCAGAGTACACCCTTCTGGAGTTGTATTCTTTGTGTACTGGATGACTCTTTATCTTGATTTTACAAAAGTTGGCAAGTTTTTGGAGCCCTCCCAATCAAATTATTTGGTATTTGTCAACCTGATATACAGTATATGCTTTTCTATTACATTTTTCTATTGCTGCTTCCCATTTCTGAATGCTGCTTTCTTTGAAACGTGCTCTTTTTTTGGCCGCTTGCTGTGTATTTATTCCATAGTTTGTTTCCAGCCCCTTATTTTAAAACTCTTAAAATATTCTCAAGCAATACTGGAACTGCCTATTTCTCCTGCACTACATATATGCAAAATAAAGAGTACATGTATAGTGGTCATTGAGAGAACCAGAGATTTTTATTTAGATAACTAGCTTTAGGTGGGAAAACAGTTGAGCTCCTTTCCATTATACGCTGGTGGTGAAGTCAGTTTCTAATATGAAAGCTTTATTGATGCTAGCAAGATCCAGGGAAGTGTTCAGAGAGGCGCTCAGATATGGAAAACTGTTCAAAATTCAGATCAAATCATATTCTAGTTAGCAATCCATAGTTAATACAATTACTCTGAGCAACAGCAAAACTTCTCATAATAGTACCTAGCATGCAATTGCTTTTTAACTTAGCCTAGATTCAGCAGAAATCTTAAATCACTTTATATTGTAGTTGCTTCTTCCCAATCTATGTACAATTTGTTTTAACTGATCCTAATTTCTGATCTATGTTTGTGCTGCTTCAAAGGCAGTTCCTCAGATACTTAGAGCCAGCTGTATCTTGATAAAAAGAGGCTTGAATACCCCAACTAATCTTTCATTTGGCTGTTGTATAGAGCTTTATTTCTTATGTGAGGATATCTTTAAAACATTTTTTTCTCTTTTGGTTCTGGCCCTGTACAGGAAAATGAGTTGTGTCATTTCCTGTTTGGAAGTATATGGAAAAGACCAATGTGCTGTTGTCCAGCATGCTGGCTCCCATTTAAGGCAGGGTCTGGGACAAAGAGATTAACTGACCAGATCCCAGACCATAATGTGTATCAAGTGGGGTGGGCTGGAAGTTGGGGTAGGAAAATTTCTGCAGATGTGGTGCCTTTCCCTGATTCCCCCCTCCCCCTGTCCCCCAGAAGCAGCATTTTGAAGTGGCCTTTTGAGCCGCAGTGTGTGAGAAAGCTGCAATCTGTGAGTGGAAATGCCTTTTGTCTAGGGAAGGCCCTCCATGGGTTCCAAGCCATTGTACCTGGTCACATCTACCTTCTCTAACATACTTTGCTTCAGTGCTGCTTGTGCTGCTGACTCAGTAGGGATGTAGAGGAACTGGGCTGGCAGTTTATTGCTATCTGGCAGTGAGCTGGCAGTACTGGATGAGTGAACTATTACTGTTTGTGAGTGTAAGCATCAGCCACCCTAATCAAGTCATGTTATACAGGAGATAGCATGTCTGCTAGTTACATGTTATGTCATGATCCTCTGTGGGATCAAGCCCAATCCCTTCCTTGTGATAAAGTCCCAATCTCAGATGATGGGGGAGAGGTATTCATAGTGTGGTACAGTGATTAGGGTATTGAACTAGAACATCAGCTCTGCTGTGATGCTTTCCAGATGACCGTGAGTCAGTCTTATGTGTTCAGCCTAAACTACCTCACAGGGCTGTTATAAGTGCAAAACAGAGGAGAAGAGAACCATATACCACTGTAATTCACTTGACACAAGGGCAGGTAAGAAATGTCATAGATAAGTAAAATTTACTCCTGCATAATGTCCTTTAAGAAGGAAGGCCAACTAGTGTCCATATGAGAAGATGATAGAATATCAGGATGTGTTCTTCCAAGTGTCACTTCCAGATAATGCATTGGACTGGGGCAGTAAATATGGGACAAGAAGACCTAGATAATTAAGCAACGACAGTAGGAGAGTTGTCAAGAGCGGGCTTAGTAGGGGTGGGGGAACAGTTGAGATGAAAGATGCCTTGAGTCATGTGTACTGAAGAAGAGTGGGTTAGAAATGTTTTAAATAAAACTTGACTTGGTGCTAAAATGGGCTTTAGTGTAGTTTTGAGATGTACACGTCCTGTTGAGAGTGTGTTGATCTTTCTACAGTGTGTGGACAGCATCTTAAGGGACAGTACTCTTTTCTTAACTCTTTGTGCTCTCCTGGCAAAGTGGAAATTAAACCAAGGGCACTGTGAAAGAAAAGTTTTCCCCCCTTGCAGAGTAAGAGATCGTCTTTGATTAACGCTTCCCACTGCTCTGTACTAAATCTCTCACCTTTTTTTCAAGCTCCATATTACATTCTTTAATTAGTTGTATCCTTTTTTTCCTGTCCTCCTACTTCAAATTAAAAGTCAAAGCACTCCTTTACTAAATCAATTTTAGAATCCATTACCACAGACTTATTCCCAGTGTGCTCTTTTGAAGGATGAATTGCTTGTGGTATTTTTCATTTAGGTCTGCCTTGCTACTCTGTTCATGCAATTCATGGATCAAGGGAAAAGAAATATTCTGTGGCATCTCTTGTCACATATCATTCTGCCTGGGTGTCTTAGTATGCATTTTGTAATGGGAATAATTTTCAAAAAAAAAAGAAGAAACTTGAACCACTCTGTTATAACTCACTTTTTAAGTGAGGGTGAGGTGAGAAAAAACTAGCCCGAAGTAATTCAGAACTATTCCCTAATGTATGTAACTGAGGCCCAAAATCTGCAGGAAAGCCAGTTTAGATTACTTCTGTGTATCTAAACTAGTTTTCCTGAAGATTTGTTTTTGCTTTTCTAAATAATCTTTTAGTATCTCCAAATCAGAAGACACAAGAAGATACAATTTTACATGATGAAGAGCATCCGAAGGCGTGTTCCTAACTTTTGATACACCATATAAATTATATGCGCAGTGGGTGCAGAATGGGGGATTTCTCTGTAAACTTGAAGCTAGTTCACAGGTTGCAGAAAAATCTGAAATCTAAAAACACAAACTACCACCAGGGATTAAAATCCCCCAAAATAACAGAAATGGAAGCTATAGAAAAGAATGCCCAGAGAACTCTGTGGCTGTAGGAGGTTGCTGGGCAACCACAATAATACCGCCAAGCCTTTCAGGCCTTGGTTTCCTTAAAGCAAAGTTGGGGAGGGGACAGGAAGGGACTGAGCCAAAATATCCCTGGAAGAGATCCCGCCATCCTCCGCTGTCATTTCTCCTGATGGAGGAGGACTTGCTGGAAGCAGACCTGGCAGCAACTACCAGAAACCCCTCACCTGCACAGTTTGGCCAGGCCAGACTTTTCTCCCATGGAGATGTTGTCAAGTACTAGGGAAAGAGGGAACAATGAAGACACAGGGGCAAGTGGAGATGGTTGGCTGATGGGTAGGAAAGAGTAAAGCAAGCAGGAAAAGGGGAGAGGGGCTATGGGGGTTGCTAGTGAAGGGAAAGAAAAAATAGTGGGAGAGTGACATGGGAAAATTAGATACCCCCAGAAGTCCTTGCAGATTCCCTCTTTTGTGACAAAATATCAAATGTAGTAGGCAAACTACCAGTGTTTTCCGCTTTAAAATCAATTTTTAGGAGTCAGATGCCTGAGTATACAGTTTACCATTTAATGCTCCATTAAATATATGGAGGCAGGTTTGGGTTGTGCATGACAGAGCATGCAGTCTTGTGTTCCATACAATCTGGTAAATATGCTAAAGGGCATAGATGGGGGAAGGAGGGAGAGGTGAACAGAAAGCAACTTTAAATGCATTCTCCAAGCCTCTGACTGACTTGGCTTAGAGAAGTGATTTAAAGAGAGAAATGTCTTCTCCAAGTCAGGTGTTAGGGGGCTTCAAGAGCCACACAATATGTGTGAAAGAGCCACAGTTTGGCTACCCTTGCTGTAGTACTTTTTTCTAGTATTAGGTATAATGTTAACTGTGCATGTAGAAAATTAAGGTGTGTGTTTTAAATTTCATAAATATACCAGATAGTTTTAATCCCCCCCCAAGACAATTTTTAAAATATGGCTTCAAAATTTGTAGAAATTCATGTGTTTTTCTGACATATTGAATCAGAGTGTTGGTCACCTGTGAACACGTGTATCCCTAGAGAACAAGGACATTGGGGGTGCGGTCACACCTCACATTAAAAGCGTGTGTGTAGCGCTCAAATTTGAACAGCTGAATATTGATTCGATGCAGGGCCATTCAGACGAGCATCCAAGAATGCAACTCATTTTGTTGTTGAGCGTTCAGACATCCAATACTATCACGCTCTTTTCTTGGAGCATGCGTGATCAGGTGGTGATTTCTGGGAGGGGGGGCGGTCCATTGAACATGCGCCCAACTGTTTGGAGGTGGGAAATCAAACATTACTTCAGGGGGGGGGGGAGTTTCCAGAAATCCTCCACATTGAAAAAAAGAGACTTTTTCCTGTTCTAAATAGTGGGATAACGTTTCCCCTCCCCTCCGATCCTGTGTTGATTGGAGAAGCAGAAGCGTCACCTCAGATTCCCGGATGATCTGGCAATGCGCATGTCTGCTGGGGCTTTTTTTAAAAAAAAGGTGAGAGGCAGTATCGCGCGTGAGCTATCCAAACAGGAAAAAGCCGATCTTGTGCAGCTTTTTTGAAAAAGGGCCGGACTTTATGTGCTGTCAAATTAATGCGCCATAGATGCGTAGCAAGCAGGGTTGACACTGGAATACGCTTGATTGCCAGATGTGGATGTCTGAACGAACACATTTAATCCGTCAGCGAGACGGAGCTGTATCGCCACTAATGGTACGTCTGGCTGCACCCTGGGATGCGCCTTAAATCTGTGCAATCGTCCAGGGATATTTGCTATCCATTAATTAGGTTGGGAGTGTGCTTGATTCCTTGACTAGAATACCTGATATGTAAAGTCTGTTAATGCAGTACTTAAAAGACTGGAAAACCCTCTTTTGTCGAACTCTCCTGCAAATCCAAAAGCATTAATTCCTTCTATTCTTTAAAACAGGTCTACTCTGTAACAGGATTATAACTCCAGGGGTTGGGGTGTGGGGGAAGAATCCTGTTAATTACTGTATGCTCATGCAGGGAGCTGAGCTTGCTCCTAAATGAAACACTAAGTTTTTAAAGGGACTACCCAAGAGAGTGGCTCGATAAATTGAATTAACTGTCTGTCTAACTCTACACTGTTAAATCTGGGCTACAGTCTCCTGGGGTCTGCTCTTCTGATGACGACCCCTTCTCTTACATTAGGTTAGTTCAGGAGTTTATCACATTCTCATCAGCAGAGAAAAAAATATAGTCCATTTTTTTTATTATTTTGTAGGGCTGCCGAGGGTGTTGTGCTTTGGCTGGGTTTTCTGAAAACCTTTGGCTCTCCAGAGCAGCTAGTTAAGACATTAGAGAGAAAGGAAGAAAAGAAGCTTTTGCAGAATTGAACCTAAGTTTGCACTCAAATCTGTGATCCATCTGTTAGTGGTGGATGGAGACAAGATGATAGGAAAAAAGCTTCCCAAAATAATGTTCTCGCTAGCAAAAATGAACCTTCTCTGGAGGTTGTTTCCTGCATAAAATTTTGCTCTCCAAAAGCAGAACAAAAAAATGCAAATGAGCAAATCTCACAGATATCGTAACGTCTGTTCATTTAACTTGTTATTGTCACGAGGCATAGTCTGGGTTCCTGGAAAAAATGGAATGGGCTGGATATTCAACTATAATAGCTTCCAGTTGTTCATCAAGCACAGATCTGACCCTGCCAGTGAGAGTAAAAGAGATGGGAGTCAGTGCTCAAATTAGATTAAGGCAACACACACTATGTCAAGAAGTTAGTCAGATTAGAGAGCTTTGCTAATAGTTTGATCTCATTCAAGTCCATTAGTAGCTTTGGTTGTCTGTGTTGGAAAAGCCTGTGAGTTGGAGATGAGTGTTAGGGCTCACATAAGAGCTTCGGCCTAAGTAATGATTGAAGAATGTAGACTCCAGACTTCATTTGCTGCAGTATCTTCAATTTCAGTTTTTAGTCCCTCACTGGACAAATACAACTTTTACACCTTGCTTGGAGAAACATATGCCTCTAAATTCATAAGAGGTCGATAGGAGAGGAGGATGTCCTTGAAGTACCGGTATATTGAGGTTAGGCAATATAGGACTTTAAAAAACCATAACCAGCATTCTGAAGCATCTGCCTGAAAACAATACAAAAAGCCAGGGCATCTGGGTCCTAAACCAATGGAGGCTATGTGGAAAGTTCAGTTACTGGGAAAATACTGTGGTTCTAAATGTAGAATTTTTGTCTTGTCACTACCATTTAAGACCACCTGGTTCTGCTGCCACTATGCTGGCAATTCAAACTAAGGTGATTGTTTTTTAGCATTTAAAGCCAATCACAGTCTTCCTGAAGAGTTGCTGATATGAATCTGTGCATCAGCCTTGCTCATCAGCTCAGTCTTTCCTCACTGTTCCTTCCCGTAAGGAAATTTGCACAAGTGATGGCCCTTCAGAGGTTGTGTGTGTGTGTGTGAGAGAGAGAGAGAGACAGAGAGTGTGTGATTGTGCTAAACCTCTAGATGGGGCAAACCAGTGGATCATTCCCTCTCTACCAGTTCTGAGGAGAGTTTATAATGGTCTTTTATTTTGAACAGCTTTTTTAAAATTTGTATTCCAAGGAGCTATGATTCTTGTTGTTGCTATTACGTCTATTGTGAAGTGCCCTGATCCCATGTTTGTGGGGAAAGGCATCCAGAAAGGCCATAATCAGTGATGGGGGGGAGACAGCTATATTCTGAATGAGAAGTTTCCAGACTTTGTTTGCGAGTACTGGTCTTTCAAGATAATTCACACCAAAATCAAGTGTAATTTATAAAAATGATAACAATTAAAAAATTGGCCACTGTTGCATTCACAGGAATTCCATGAGCACATCTGAACCATAAAATAAGCTCCATTTAAAAGATCCTTGACAAGGTATTTTAGCAAAGCCCAGGGATTTGAATGTTTGATATTTGGAAGGACAGGGCAGGTGCCAAGAGATTAAAAGAAACAAAATTATATGAGTGTTAGGTTAAATGTGATTATCATTCTGTGGTAAATACACAGTTTGTGTATGTACTATCAAGGGAATAATTTGTGTGTAGGGACTACACATTGATGTGATGCCCGTGATTTTTATAATCTAGCTGGTTACATTTCTGTTTCTGCTTCCGGAATAGTCTCACAAAAAAGCAGTAATTTGTATGTTAAAACCTGCATATTCCTTGCTTCATTATCTCAGCCCACATATATTGGGTAATTGCCAAGAAGATTTTGATTCATTGCTTCAGTTGTGTAGTTTGAAAGGTCCTAATTGAATCACACCTCAGATTGCATGCAAACAAAATATGAGCAAGTTGGTTTCTGAAAGTCATTGCTTAAATAAGTTTGGAATCTATTTCTCTGTAGGTTGTTTAAGGTTGAACTGAATGACTGGTGGATGACATTTCAGGGTGCATGCTTCTAATGCATGTTTTGCAGTGAAATTATCTGAAATGCAGCCGTTTTGATGTTACCTAACAAATTGCTGTTCAAAGATTTTTTCTGTCCAGGATGCCAGTTAGGCAGCTCGAGGAACTTTGGCCTGGATCTAAGCTGTTGCCTTTACAAACTGGTTTTATTATCAGAAAACAATCCTATGGTATTGTTTATCATTATACTTGCACTGTCCCCAGTCCTCTGCCCATAGTCATGTCACTCCCACTTAATTGGATGAAGACAATGATTTTTTTCAGAAGTCATATTTTGAAATGGGGTTAAGTGAGCATACTGCTCATAATGTATGACATCTTTCATTCTCTAAAAAGAATACAAGATCTGCTCTTCTGAGCTTGGTTCATAGGGCTGTGTCTCATTCTACATTTTGTAAGCAGGGCAAGTCTTGCAAAAGCATAGCATTTAGATGAATTAGGAGAAAGGATTCTTGTGGGTCTTAGTCCAGAAGACAGTTGTGAATAGCTTGGTGTTGTCTGCAAAAGAAAATTCATTTTGTTCAATCACTGCTAGCAGGTGCAAAACCTATTGGTTGTATGCTAGCAAGTGCAAAAACCTATTGGCTATATGAATACCAAACTGCCTCTTTAAGGGTGTGTTTGTGCCCATCAATCTGTGTCGTGTTGCTTCCCAAGACATGCACATCTTTGAGGAATATAGTTCTGTGTGTGCTTTGAATTAGCTAATTTGTAAAACTATTTGCTTTCAGCTTCCCAGGGCACTAAGTAGGAAAAGGCATTTCTGTTCAAAGCACTAACTGATGAATAGGGGGGTGTTATGATATGAAACCGTTAATACACTTTTGACAGCTATGGCTGATTGCACATAATGTCCAAAAGGTACATATTTTAATTCATTTGAGAACTCAACTTAAAATATGGATTTACTTTTAGTCTTTTAGATTTGCACATTTCTGTCAGCTATAGCATTAGGGCCATGCAGTCTGGTTCTGGAAATCAGAGGCAGGGGAGGGGGGGAGCTACCATATGATATATGGGAATCTGACATCATCTTACTCACACACTACCATTTAAGCAAACCTCTGTGGCATAAGATATTTGCAAGGTATATATGAAAAAATATGGGGCTTGAAATATTTTTGAAAGAAAAGTAACATAGGAAGAGGGGCATGTGGACAATGTCAGCAGCGGAGATCACTGCAAATGATTGTCCACATTAATTGCAGATTATTTAGTGATATACTGGTTTTTATGTTGTATAACTACAGATGGGAATGCTGAACAGAATGAGAAGAAAAAGCATAATCTCTAGACTGTAAAATAAATTGTGCACTCATTTCAGTGACAGCATGAAAACAAGCAACTGCAGACTTACCCAAAGAATATTCAGTGGAGCTTTGTAAGAATGTTCCAAGATTGGTTCCGGGGACACATACTGTTCCTGCAATTATTTTAAAGAATGAATCTACCTCTTTGTTTTACTAACTTAGGGCATAAGGATATACAAATAACTATTTTGGACCATGTCACAGATCTTTCTAGCAGAGTAGTAGTCTCTTGACAGGGCTCAGACAGGCAGTATAGTTAGGGGTAGGGAATCATAGGCAAGGCAACATGGTGAGCACAGTCTCCCAGTTTGTATGTAGCATCTGGTGATCGAAGATATAGTGCCTCTGAACTTGAAGGCTCCATTCCTCTAAAAATCATAGTTTTGTTTGATCTGTCTCCATAAATTCACCATTTTCCCCTTAAAAAGACCAAACTTAGTAGTGAGTAAGTCTTGTAGTCTTTTCAAATGAAAAATCTGGAAACTCCCTGTGTAAAAAGAAATGTAAAGCTTGCACTAAATGGACAACTGTTTGAAGAAGCTGTATATGACATTACAGCATAGACATTTCCAAAGCTTTGATAGGTAAATTATTTCTGAAGGCAAAAGCTTTGTCAAGTAATGTCTTATTGTTAAAGTGATACATTCCTTTGTTCTTGCAGGATCTGTGTTCTGGGCTGCCATCTGGACAGATCTGCCATGATGAGCAGAGGCTCAAGGTGATATTTGCAGATCTGGCTCGCCATAAAGATGATGCTCAGCAACGTAGTTGGGCCCTCTATGAGGATGAAAATGTCATTTGCTGTTATTTGGAGGAATTGCTTCGCATTCTGGTAAATTCCTGGTCCACCTTTGGCAGAATTGGATCTTTTCCTCAGCTTTATTATTATTGAAGTTGTTTTATATAATTTATTGGGGTGGGAATTAAATACTGTGCATGAGCTTCTGCTTCTAAAGCCATATGTTATATGTCCCAGGAGAGGTGTGGGATCGTGGCAGACTGCCCCATGTATGTGGTGTAATAACTCAGTCTTGGTTCACAGACCCTCTCAGGAGACCTACTTTGTAGCATTAGGGCTATGGATATAAGCTAAAATATGAAATTACATAGTGTTGCTTGCTTTACAAATGAACTTTGAAAGCCATTCAAAGCCATATTGAGTAGAGGGAAGCCAGGATGCAAAGTCATAATTCCAGCAGATGTGTCAGCAATATGGAAAATACTACACAATATGCCAAGGATATTGCTTCAACAGCATGATGAAAGGTCTTTATGCAATGTAATTTCTGATTCCCTCTTTCTTACCTGAAATTCCTCTGTGTTTTGCACCCAGTGGAATAATTGAAGAACACTCAAATTGTATGCACAGACTTTATTAAGGAACATGAAAGAGTTGAGGAGCTTCTTTTTAATTCATGTAAACGTCTTTTGGAGCGGAGGGGGGGGGGCAGTTTGAAGTCTGGAAGCTCAAACTAAAAAATCAGAATTTGATGCCCTAGCTCTCTTAGCTTTCATTTGGATTCTGTGCGACTTCACAGAAACAATTTTGATCAGCTTGTCCCAAGAAGGGCTAGAACTATGGATGGACACAGACCATTTTGTCACAGACTAGAGGCCAGCTCATGGTCCTTTTGCTCAATCCATTCATTCAGGGTTTAGACAGACCGTCCATGGACTGTGATTTATTATAGGCAATCTTTTGGTGCTTGGGAGTGGTCCATGGGCAGACCAGACATGCTGGCACCCAGGGAGCTCTTTAAAGATTTGTCACTGCTGTGGCATGCTGCGAGCCCATATCTCGTGGCATGATGCAAATGAGCATTTAAATGCCTCCTGAGCTCACTTGCATACTACAGCAGCACAAACGAGAAGTGGGCTCAAAAGACATTTAAATACCTCCTGAGCTCACTCTCATCAACCCACCACAGTGGTGCTACTCAGAAGTGGGCTTCCAGGTCGCACCACATCATGCACCTCATGATCTATGAACTGGTTCATAAACTAATAAGTCTGTGGAGATTCATGGTTCATGAAACCCACGAACCTCCATTTTTCCAGTCTGTGCCCATCCCTATCTGGGATTGCAGCAGAAAGGGGGACTTAAACAATCAACCTCCCTTATTCTTGCATTTAGTTAGGCTTACTTCCAAGTATTGTGCATAAAGATTGCAGGTTAATGCATGTGATAGATCATTAAGAGTTTAAATTAATACGTTAAACTTCTAACTGAATATCCACATCTTAATTATATTAATGTTGAGGTTTTCTTAGTGTTTTCTTTTTAAAAATATGCTGCTCCTGAGTTGTATCACTGAGCTCTAACTCTTGGCTGGGATCCAGATGGCTATTTTAGACATACCCAAGAGGCTGTCTAAAGAAGTTCTTTTCTTTTTTCTTCTGAACAGTAGATCCTTATGCCATACCACAAACTACCCACAGTTTCAGAAGAGACTAAATGCCCAGTTCTTTGGATCTCTGTATCTGTCCAGCTAATAAAACATCCCCTTGTATACTGCAAAGTTAGCAGCTTCTGTTTTGAAATTTTATTTTATTCTTCTTGCCAGCTGACAAAAACTAAAGTATATGTAGTTTGAATAAATGAAGGCATCTTCTTTAATTTCATAAATGTATCAAATAACTTTATCTGCTAATTTATTTATGCTCTTAAAGCACACTCCCAAATTTTGGAGGCCCTCTTCCAAATTTATGTTGCTAAAGAGAAAATGTTCATTGACAAGAAAATTACCTGTTGCTGTTGCTGTGAGCAGAAGCCAGAAACCCAGTGGCCACTCCCAGAAAAAATAAGTTGTTGTACTAGACCCAAAAAAGCAGCATCAGTTTTGCCCAATATAAACATTTATCCATAATAAATTGGATATTCTGAACATAAAGCTTGGTGTATATGTGATATGAAACCTTGATTTAATTAAACTAGCCATGGCTAAGTAACTTAAGCCACAATATGAAGCTGTGGTTTGAAGCTGGTTTGTCAGTCAGAGTTTTAGCTATAGTTTTGTGTGATATATCAGCATGGACATGCTGGATGGCTCCCTGGCACTGACCTCACTACAGTGTAGGCCAGGTTATTAGCTGGATGTTTGCAGGGGTTCAAGAGCTGGAGCAAATGAAGCTAGCGCAAGCCAGAATTTGAATTGATCTTCTGTGAGCTGAGTCATGGTTTCACAAACAAAACACTGTTAAAAATAAACCATGATTTTGTAGCACATATGAACTGAACCATTCTATCAACTTGGTTCAAGTTTTAGAGAGAGAACTATTTTGAAAACCTCTTTACTAGTATAAATAAGGATATAGCCTGTTTTCCATTGAAATAAATGGTAAAACTCCTGTTTGTTGTGCAGCAGTTAGTTTGCACTGTAAATAAATGAAATCATAACATATTGTTATTTCTTAGCCTAGCTTCTTTCATGTGGTGCTTCTAAAAAGAAACAAGGGATAAGAATTATAAAACAAATGAAATTAATGCTACACTTGAAATATTTCGTGGCACATCTGCTTTTTTATGGTTCATGCTCATTGTTGATGTTTTATCATGTGTGGGAGATGGTTGTAAGTACCTCAGATGCATGGGGTTTTTTGGAAGGCTGTCATTGAAAACTGTTTGACCTTTTATGGACTTCTTGAAGATTGCATAAACGTGTGTGTTGTTGTTTTGGCCAATATACTTGCTCATCAAAACTGAGTAGCGTACTGATGTTGACATTTCCTCAGTACTTTTGACGTATATTTAGAGAATGGGAATAATAGAGTTTGGAATGTACCTGTAGCTTCATCTACTTTGTGCACTCTTGAACAATCTACAATTCTCCGTACAGCAGGAAGCTGATTTTTTTTTTATCTATATGTTCAGACAGATGCAGATCCTGAAGTCTGCAAGAAGATGTGTAAGAAGAATGAATTTGAATCTGTTTTGTCCCTTGTAACATATTATCAGATGGTATGAAACTGCACTCTATATACTTTTAAAGTGAACATTGGGAACATTTGCATCCTAAATCACTGTAGCATAATCCTTGCTTGCCCAAGCTTGTGGAATTTTTTTTTCTGGATGAATGTGAGAGGCAGAATAGTAGTGGAAAGTCCCTCCATTTCTTTTTAGGAGTATTTCCAACACACTATCTACCAAGTTTAATCAGTAGACAATGGAAGACAGCGGCACTCAACAATATGATCAGTTGACCAAGAGTGTAGGAACAAAGAAATAAATAGGGAATACGGCTCTGCTCAGTACAATTGAGAGTATTTATTGTGTAAACATATTCAAAGCAATGTTCTGCTTATTTCCAGAGTTGTGTGGATTTGCTGCCTCAGGAAGAGAGAGTGCATGAAAATTATGCTTATCTAGGTCACAGACACCTGCTTTCAGTGGAAGAAATAAGGAATAGCAGGGTCCCAGCTAGTAGTTTGAAGGGTAAAGCAAGCTGCCCTTTTTTAAGAAATGAAAGCTTCACTGAGGAATAGAGACAGCAGCTTTGCTGTCATCTAAAGGAAGGACTTCCGAGAATGCCTTGGGAACATAAGCAGGCTGTTCCTGCTCTTCTCTTAATTGAGGCACATCTGTGCATTGGTAAACAGTTTTGGGTTGAAAATTAGGTTATAAAGAGACTTTCATGGGACAAAGGAAGGAAATAAAGTATGCAGAGGAACATGTGGGAGTTTGCCTTTGGTACCTACAGAAATATTTCTCTGTCCCATCCCTTTCTGAGGGCATGCAGCTGCAGCAGTCTGGCCTAGATAAGCTGCAGTCCTTTAGTCTCCCTCTCTCCCTTAGGTTTGGTGCTGCAGCTGCCTTAATTGCCTCCTTCTATTTAAACAATCTCTTTATTAAAAATCCAAGCATGGAATGAAGAGATCTGTTAGTGTGTTTGAGAGCCCACTCGGGTGAGCCAGAAATTATCAGGCTAGCCAAGGAAAAGGATTACTTATTTATTAGCGGAGAAGCTAAAAGTGGGAGTTGGACTCTGACAGAATGTTGATGGGAAGCAGAAGCATTTTCTGTTCTCCAGAAGGCAGTGTTAATGTGGCTGGGTTATACTTCCTCTTAAGAAATTAGGCTTCCTCAGAGTGATGTTCTTGAAAGCCAATTCATTCCTTGTTGGCATGGATTAATATGTTCTCTTTCAAGAAATAAATCCTAGCCTGCTTTCATCCCAAACCTTGTGTTGATCCTTGTGCACTCTGGTGTCATGATTTGTGGATAAACATAAAGGGAGGGTGATGATATGCTAATGTAGTACTGGAAAAAAACACCCAGCTTTGTCCTGAAGGGATCTGAGCTGCTTTCATGCTATTTCTTTTAATGGCTTGGTTGGAGGAATGGGAAGACATGATGCTTGCAGCTTGATAAAAATCAGGCAGGACTATAGGTACCTCATGGGATAGGCAAAATGATCCTGAGCTGGAGACCAGATCGCAGCAAAACAAAATTTTAGAGGGTAGAGGTGCAGTGTTACAAAGGGGGTGAAGAATCACATAGCTATAAGATCTAGGGTACCTAATAACAGAATTTTGAGGAGAGATTTTTGTTTGTTTGGGTAACAAATGAGCATGAGCTAAGAATGGAATACTGTTATAGAAGGCCATTGCTATCTAAGCTGAATTAAGCGGAGGTTGATCTAGATAAGTTGCCATCAGACTTCCTCAGAACAGTTCTCCTCTCAGCATTTACAATTGTAAATAGTCATGAATTAAGAAAACTTCAAAGAGTATCTGATTAAAGGCTCTGGAAAGCAGGTTGAGTAGTGACATCATGCAAACTACCTGGTATTGCCCTTGGCCAACAACTTGGCAGCGGAAATTATGACAGAAAATATGTCAGAGAACAGAAAATAGCTTTTTATGTTTTGTCTGTTGATACTTTGACAAAAAGCAATAGTAAAACATGGCACCTAGGTTACAGTTGGTCCTCTGTTCAATCTCTGTTTCTGATATCCTGAAACTTGATGCCAGTCTTGGCTTGCTCACTTGGAACTACTACTAATAGCGCAGCTGCGCCTGCTATGCTAAGACCAGTTCTTAAACTGACTGTTTGGTCTTAATACTGCAAAGCCTACTGAAAATATTTTGTGCTGGTAGTTCAATGACTGAAGAACTTTGTATTTTTAGGAGCACAGGGTCCCATTACGACTTCTGCTGCTTAAGTGCTTTGGAGCAATGTGCAGTTTGGATGCTGCTATCATATCTGCCCTGGTGAATTCTGTCTTGCCAATGGAGCTGGCCCGGGACATGCAGACTCACACACAAGGTAAGGCATACCTTCAGAGATGCGTCTCTTATAAAGTTTTCATGTCCAGGTATTGTAAAAGTTTGGAGATTGGCATCCAAAGTTAGGAGTGAAAACAGAGGTCAGTATTTTGACAGTGATCTCAGCCATTGATGCAAGAGTCTGATGAGATGTGGTTAAAAGAAATTGAGGTTGATGAGCAGAGTGAACACTTGGAACTGAGTAGGAGCAAGTCATTGTCAAGATTGTTTTAAGTGAAGCAGACAAAGTTAATCCTGCTGGACACTGCAAATAAACCTAATGATTATCAAAGATTTCAGGTTTTCACGGCTGGTAACATCATTAGGGATTGTAGAATCTTTCGGGCTCAAGTGCTGTGTTCTACTGGAGAAAGTTTTTCTTCCAGACGTTTCGTTCTCGGCTGAGGATGTTCTCTGCAGCCGAGAATGAAACGTCTGGAAGAAAAACTTTCTCCAGTAGAACACGGCACTTGAGCCCGAAAGATTCTACAATCCCTAACCTAATGATTGTTGAAGAGAACCAGTTGATGCCTTTCACAAGGCTTTGGTTTTAACCCATAATTTGTAAGGTGGTGATCTACTGGTTGTCTTTTGAGTTTGGCATGTCTTTCTGGCTGAAAATTTGTAGTGTGTACTTCTGGACTGTGATTTGATCAAGTTACAGGGGCTTTGCCGTATAAATACTTTTCAAATTGTGGATGGATGCTATGTGCTATTGTCTATTTCATTTTCATGCGTTTGACTTGATCTCATACGAAACACTTTAATAGAATGAATTGGTTTTGCTCTTCAGTATATAAAATATGCATGAAGTTGACTAAATTAATTCTGCAATTTGTTTATTGCTGCCAAGTGCTGGTTGGAATCTCTTGGCGTTCTCCAGCTTTGGGCAAAGCTTATCTCAGGAACAGAAGTCTGTGATGTTGTCCTGGTGGGCATTATCTGTAGTCTGTTCTCTCATTCCACTGCTGAATGTTCACTTACTGGCAACTAAAGCAATAAAATATCTATAAAATGTGTTGTCATTGGGTTAGCCAGACAGTCTGTTCCTGTCTAGAGCAATGGTGAGTGGGTGGGTAAAAAATTCTATTTTTGTCTTGCATCATCTCAGTTGGGGTGTCTAGAGCTCCAATTTGACTACTACAACTAGGGCTAAGAGCCATATGATCGCCTCAGCTCTGACCAAGCAGAAGCAGGTTGCCTACCCCAGTGATCCAGAATTAGCTCCAGATCCACTGAGGAAGCACCCAACCTACTTATGAAAAGAGAACCCAACTGCACGTCTGAACCCTCAACCCGAAGATGCCATGCCAGATCTGTCTATATACTCCATGAGCAAAGGTTTGCTCGTCTATGATTAATAGCTGGTTTGGATGGCTCAATCTCTCGAAACAGATGTGGCCTGCACTCTTAGGGCAATGGGTCCTGTATTCAAAGGTATGCATCCAGAGACCATGAGCCCAGTCACCTCTCCCACAATGGATTGGCTGCTGGAGGTCACTTCTGGACCTTGGTTACTCCCAGCATCAATGTCACATTCCACCAGGTGTGTTGAGCATCAGTTCAGAACCAAGTAGAAAGGATGTCCATTCCTATTCCACCATCCCACCACTAACTCCTTGGATGTACACCACATCCAGGGCAAGAATAAGGGAATATAGCATGTTGCTTTGATTGATAAGAAGAACCCCAAACTAGATGGGGTAGTCTTTCTGCCTCCTCTGCCCTTGACTTCAGGATTACAAATTGTCACTGTATAATGGCATACTACCATCTCTTTCTATGGGATGGCATTGCTGGCAGATGATACATACAAATTGGCAAAACTTTTGTACTGGCAGATGATACATACAAATTGGCAAAACTTTTGGCCCTAGAGGTGTCAAAGCTATCTAAACACCAGATTTCCTCAGCAAAGCACTCAGTTGACTGTGCAGCTTGCTGCTTCACCATAACTATTGCATTATGTCATCACTCCCAACTGAGATTTATTATGTTACCCCAGGAAATGTGTGCCAGAATCTAGGACCTACCTTTTGAGGGTGCAAATCTCTTCAGTGCCAATACCAATGAAGTGCTCAACAAAATGGGAAAGACTCTAAAGACCTTGAGGGTGATCCCCTCAACACTTTCCAGCCTGAAGCCTAGACTTATCTACAGACCATACTATCTTGCTTTTAATGGACAAGGTCATCAAGCTTCTCAGACTCCAACAGGCCTTCCTGTATACCTACTAACCAACCCCTTTACTCAAAAGAGATTCCCTACCCTCAGTGGCAAGGTCAGATCCTAATTGCCCAAGCCCTATCAATATGCCAGACAGGGCTTTTGGTAACTAATGACATGCCAGTTAGAAAAGAAACAAAATTCCCACCAACTAACTTAGCAGAATGCCTCCCAAAATGAACAGGTATTCAGTGCTATATCAAAAGGGTATGTGATAGAGTTCACCTGTCACCCAGTCTAATTACCTTTGTCATCCAATCCTCCTGCCCCATCCCCAGAGCTCCTATCAGATATATTCCTCCGCAACAACAAACAATAAGGACAGTGCCTTTAAAAGATCATCGCTCAGGGTTCTTTTCCAGATACTTTCTGGTCAAAGAAAGGGTAGTGAATGAGACCCATCCTAGACATAAGAGGCCTGAACAAATTTCTCCTATTTAAAAATGTTTAGAATGTTATCAGTCTCCAATGTCCTTACTTTGTTACATCCAGGTGTGTGGTTTGTAGTGCTAAATCTGATAAATGTGTACATGGAGAAAGTAGAGAAAGAAGTACTTTTCTCCCTTTCTCACAATACAAGAACTCGTGGGCATTCGATGAAATTGCTGAGCAGACAGGTTAAAATGGATAAAAGGAAGTACTTCTTCACCCAAAGGGTGATTAACATGTGGAATTCACTGCCACAGGAGGTGGTGGTGGCCACAAGTATAGCCACCTTCAAGAGGGGTTTAGATAAAAATATGGAGCAAAGGTCCATCAGTGGCTATTAGCCACAGTGTGTGTGTGTATATAATATTTTTTGCCACTGTGTGACACAGAGTGTTGGACTGGATGGGCCGTTGGCCTGATCCAACATGGCTTCTCTTATGTTCTTATCCACCTAAGAATAAGCCCAGACCTCCAGATCTCTGCTTCCAGTGTGGTTTCTGCCGTTTTCATTACATGGTCTTTCTCTTTGAGTTAGCCATGGCAATCAGGGCATCTAGTGGTAACAGTGGTGGTGTGATATCTACAGAAGCTGGGATGCAAAATGTTCCCCTTTCTTGACAACTGACAGATTACATTTGACATCAAGCCTAAACTTTAAGATGTGTGCCTCATTATCAGATCACTTTGTTTTCACGTTTTTATGGCAGACTTTTTACGGGGTGGTTTGCCATTGTCTTCCCAAGTCATTTACACTTTACCCCCAGCAAGCTGGATACTCATTTTACCGACCTCAGAAGGATGGAAGGCTGAGTCAACCATGAGCTGGCTACCTGAACCCAGCTTCCACTGGGATTGAACTCAGGTGTGAGCAGAGCATGGACTGCAGTACTGCAGTTTTATCACTCTGTGCCATGGGGCTCTTACCTCTATAAGACTGTGCTACAAAATAGCATGAGTTCACTGTCCTTTGGAACAGGTTCATTAAGTCAAGATGGTGGCGGCGGTAGAAGCCTAGGTGCTAGGGCTCCCGTCTGATACAGTTATAGCTGCTAAAAAACAACACTAAATTGAACAACTATCGAGCGAACGGGTGAACATCAACACCTACAACAATACTACAGAATACTATCCAGGAATCAACTCACGCCGATGTCTCCGCGGCCCGTAGAGTGATCGGGAATGCAGCCGGGCCGACGCTGAAGGGGAGGCCGCGTAGCCGCGGACTTGCGTGTGAGAGAGCCGGGTGACGCCGGGGAAAGAAGTGTGAGCCGCGCGGTGTGTTGGAGTGGAGAGAACGTGCCTGTACGAGGATTATGCTGGGCAGAGGGGTCCAGAGGCTGCCGTGACGGGGCTGACGATCTGTGAGTGCGGTGAGCAGCTGGAGGAGTGAATTGGTCCCGCACCTCAACTTCCATCTTCCCCCTCCTTTCCTTTCATCTTGTGGCTGCTAGTAGGGGCGTGGCTGGACCGGCAACTGGGAACTTCCCGACTGGGACTGATTTCCCTGGCTGAGGCTATAGAGGCTAACTCAGACAGCTGGGAGGACACAGGGGAGGTCTCACCCCCCCCCTCCCGGGTCGCCTGAGCTGTGATTACTATCAGGCCCCAAGGAAGTCATGCTTACTTGAACAGCACTGCACTTTATGACCTGCACAGCACTTTGAGGATGGCACTTTGAGAACTGCACTGCACTTTGAGAGCACAGCCTGTGAGAACAACCGTGATTATTTATAGACACTGCACTTTAAAATAATATCTTAAGACTCATACCTGCTATCTACCTCCTGGTTTTAACATTTTAGTCTTTTATCTTATCTGACCACTATTTGGAATATATTTTTAATTAATTAATTAGATTTTAACGGATTGATTAGTAATTTGGATTGTTGATATATATTTATATATTGAATTAGATATATTTATATATTTATTTTTAGCAGATTGATTAGGAAATTATAAGGGGGGCTACTTATAAATGTGCTAGAAATGGAAATTAATAAATTAATTTGACTAATCAATTCGAGGGAGTAGTAGGGTGGGTTTAAATTAATACATATTATATAGTGAATCAGATAACAAGGGGGTAAAGCGGATGGTGAGGCAAGAACTAAGTTGCAGACTGAGAATCTGGATGGGAGGGGGGAGACTGTCCTGGATTAGAAAAATCACACCGGGCATAGGTGTGGATGCAGGGCCAGGGGATTCCAGTGCTCCTGGGGAGGGGAAGATATGACGGTGGGAATAGACAGAAGAGCAACGGAAGGAGGCGGAGACAAAATAGTGCTCGGCCCCCTTCCAGTCTACTTCCCATCCCAACAGTGACAGGTAGTGGGGCCAAGAGGAAGTGCCCGTCTCCGTCATTGGTGTTATGCAATGCCAGCTCCGTGAATAACAAGACCTCAACCCTTAGGGAGTTCCTGCTTCAGCAGGACGTGGACCTGGCTTGCGTGACCGAGACCTAGGTGCGAGATGGGGAGACAGTGGCGCGCTCCCAGATGACTCCCCCGGGTTACTTGGTCTTTCATCAATCACGGACTAGCGGGCGGGGGGGAGGGGTGGCGTTATTCATACAGGAGGGTTACTCCTTCCGGGCTCTCCCGGCCCCAACGATCGAGAGTATTGAATGTGCTGGCCTAGTGTGGGATGTCGGAGAGGGATTGGCGATCTGGCTGGTGTACCGTCCGCCTAACGCATCAGCCAGCGCCTTACCATCCCTGATGGAGGCGGTGGCAGGCTGGCCGTTGGAGTACCCAGGGCTTATGGTCCTGGGTGACTTCAACGTCCATGCTGATGATGCGGCCTCCAATCAGGCGATGGATCTGGTGTCGTCCATGGCGACTCTGGGACTCTCTCAATTTGTCACGACACCCACGCATCAGGCTGGGCACACGTTAGACCTGATCTTTGCGTCTGGGATTCTGGTGAACGATATTGCGGTAGAAGCGGTACTATGGTCAGATCACCTAGCCCTCAAGGCCCGTATGGAGATGCCGCCCCAACCCTGTATGGGCGGAGAGCCTATTTTGGCTCGCCCACGGAGCCTAATGGACCCGGAACGGTTCCAAATGGCCCTGCGGGATCCCTGGCCCCCTGGCGATTCCCTTGATGACCTGGTGGAGGCCTGGCAAAACCGGCTGTCCAGGGCAATCAATGAGATCGCACCTCGACGTCCTCTACACCCTCGTGTGAGGCTGGCACCATGGTACACCTTAGAGTTATGCCAGCTGAAACAAGGGCTCAGACAACTAGAGAGGCAGTGGCGGCATACTCATGACGAAGTGACGAGAACATCCTATAGATCGTTTATGAGGTCTTACGAGATGGCAGTCAAGGCCGCAAAGAAAGCTTACTTTGCGGCCAGGATTGCGTCTGCAAATTCGCGCCCAGCTCACTTGTTTAGAATAATTGGAAGTCTTACTACACTGCCTCAAGGCAGACCAAACGTGAGGGAATTAGAGATAGGCTGCGAGGCTTTTGCGAAATATTTTGCAGATAAAATCACGTCGCTCCGCCAGGACCTGCCTATCACGTTGCATATAGTACAGGAACTTGAGGCTCCGTGCCTGTCTTCCGATTTCACTCTGGATCGCTTCAGCCCACTCAGCCTGGAGGAAGTCGACGGAATTCTCTCTTCTTCACGCCCAACAACTTGTGATTTGGACCCTTGCCCCTCTTGGCTGATTAAATCTTGCCAAAGGGAGCTTAGGTGTCCTTTACGGGACATCATAAATAGATCCCTCTCTGAGGGGCATTTTCGAACACCCTTGAAAGAGACTTTGGTCCGTCCCCTCCTGAAAAAAAGTACAGCAGACCCGGCTGAATTGGCAAATTACCGACCGGTCTCTAATTTACCGTTTCTTGGTAGAATTATTGAGAGGGCAGTGGCGTTGCAGTTGCAGGGTTTTTTGGATGATGCTTCCATCCTAGTCCCTTGCCAGTCCGGCTTTCGTCCAGGTCATGGGACGGAGACAGTGCTGGTCGCCTTGGTAGATGACCTCCAGAGGCATCTGGACCGAAGCAATGTGACAGTGCTGATGTTATTAGATCTGTCGGCCGCATTCGACACGGTCAACCATTGGCTACTGACTCGCCGACTCGCCGACATAGGGGTTGGGGGGCTAGCCCTACAATGGCTTTGCTCCTTCCTCAGGGGTCGGGGACAAAGGGTGGCAATTGGGGGTGAGCTGTCCCAGAGGCACACACTTGATTGTGGGGTGCTGCAGGGAGCAGTTCTCTCCCCGATGCTATTTAATATCTATATGCGCCCCCTTGCCCAGATCGCCCGGAGGTATGGGCTTCGGTGTCACCAATATGCAAACGACACCCAGCTCTATCTGCTAATGGATGGCCGGCCTGACTGCGTTCCAGGGAATTTGGGCCTTCTCCATCGCAGCTCCACACCTATGGAACCAGCTCCCGGAAGAAGTGCGAACCCTGCGGTGCCTTGACCAGTTCCGCAGGGCCTGCAAGACCACCCTTTTCAGGATGGCCTTTGCTGGCTGAGAGACCGCTCTTGGGTGACTTTCGCTATTATCATTATAAATGGAATTAGCACCTGGAAATCTGTATAATACTTGTTTAACTGGAATGTTTTAAAGTTAATGTGATTTTAAACTCTGTATAATTTTATGAAATGTTGTTAGCCGCCCTGAGCCCACCTCAGCGAGGAGGGCGGGATATAAATAAAATTTTATTATTATTATTATATTATTATTATAACTGCATGAGCCCATCCTACTTTAACTGCCTTCCACTGTGGCCTTCCCATTGACTCCATCTGCAAGGCTGCAACATGATCATCCTCGTGCACCTTAGTAAAATGCTATCCAATTAACATAGATGCCATGACAGATGCGGTTTGGGAAGGGTGGTTCTGCAGATGTTGTTCAACCGAGAGCTCACACCCACCTTCCTAAGACTAGTAAGTCAACTTGCTACTCTTCCGAGTCTGCACAGGTACCACAATGATGAAACAGAGTTGCACTTGTCTATTAACTGTTGTTCTTTGAGTGGTAATCTTTGGAGTCACACATCCCTCCCTCCTGCTAGGTTGTGAGCTCTTATTTAAACCCGACTACTTTACCTTACTCTGCTGCCCACAAAGAGGAACTGAGGGAAGGAAGCTTCGCTCCCTCTTTATCATGCTGGAAAAGGTGGAAAACAGTGTAGGGGAGGGGGACAGAGCACCCTCAGGTATGTTTGAGCCTCAGAAACCTCTCCACAGTAGTCTTGCATATGTGCAGTACCCATGCATGACTGAACAGGGGCCCACTCAATGTTAACCGCATCCCTGTTTTCTTTGTTATAAACCAACACGCTTTAATTTGTGTGTGTGCGTGTGTGTGTGAAAGAGAGAGAGAGAATGGTTCTTTGGGGAGGGAACCAATCTTTTTGTTGTGTCTGACTCTGAGTACTTTTCTGTATGACTGCTGCTAAAAATTTCTCAGTATGATGATGATGCACAGTGTCAGAAGCAGAATTTAATGTCTATAGGAGATACTGCTGGAAGTTGCACACATGCAAAGGAAAGTGGAAACCTTGAAAATGCTCAGAAGTGTGGTTCATCTGTGTATATGTGTGTATGTTTGTACACACATTGATAGCTAATGTACTAAATTTATTTACCATAAAGGACCTGTTGAATAAGCTTAACACCAGTGGCTTTCCTTTGAGTCTTGGACTTTATCAGCTCCTTTCTTGGAGGTTTGTACTCCTCATGATGCATGTGGATCTGAGCCCTTGGCTACACTCTGTGGTGCGTTCTTTTCTGTAATGTGTGGGTCACAGATGTGGTCTTACACAAGCACCTTGAGACTTCTTATACTTATGAGCTATACTTGCAAGCTTTTATCCCACATTGAAGTGCTAGCTATTTTTCTCTTGGCATGGAAAAGTCTCTAGGCAATTTCTCTCTGCCCATTAACATGTCAATAACTGAAGATGGATTTCTGACTGTTCCCCCTTGCAGGAAACTTACCTACATTGTAAGGTTAGTCCTGCTATCTAAACACGGTTGCATCCATCACTAATTCATGTCACTCAGGCAGATATTTTCCTGCTGTATTCAGCACTGTCTCAGAGGAATTATTTTCTTCACTTGTTGAGCTATTCAGCATTCATTTGATTGTGCTTTGTAAATGTTTAGTTTCTGTCACACAGGTAGCCAGAGAAGGATCAGATGACTTGATCCTCCCTACCCATCCCACAGGAACTGTGTGGTACTTGTGCAACTTGGAGATCTAGTCTAGATCATGTATAATATGAAGAACAGGTTCTGGATTTGATGGTCCTAGCTTCTCCATCATGTCCCTTTAACTGGAGCATTTCAGCCTTTGGCTCTTTGGGATGGGCAGCTGTGTTTTTTTTTCCAAAACTGGCATTAACTGTTATGCAGTTGCTCTAATTTGTTTACTCACTTCAGCCAAAATTTGGTTCCAAAAGACTCACAGCCATAAAAATACAGTTTTTAAAAAATGCTACCGTGGGGTAGGGCCTTGAGATCCAATTGTGGGGATAATTGTTATTTTTTGTTTGATACATCTGCTTTAGTCAACAAATGTCTGCCTTACAGTCTCTGATTCATATTCCTTTTCCGTTTGAACCATCATCTTCCGTGCAGGTATGTTAGTGGCAATGTTCAGGAGTTACAGGTATGTATCTTTGCCTTGCTGTTAAATTCTGGATGATAGCACTTCATTTAGGCTCCAGTCTTTGAATACAGCTATTTCCTTAATTGCCACATATACCTACCTGCCACATACAGTGGTTCTCATCAGTAGACAATTTGTCTGAAAGAACAGCTCACAAGAGACTATTGCCACCATTTTCCTTTTTAGCTTTCTGTTCCTACAGGACATTTTGCAACTCTGTGCTTGGGTTCATTTCCCCCCCACCCCACCCCACCCCACCCCATTGCTGTCACAGAACTGTAAACAGGATCTCACATGAAAAATGACCTTGAGTCTTGAAGCTTATTTTGTAGCTAGGAACTTGGGAATCGAGGCTGATCTATCTTCTGATAGACTGCAAAGTATCTAATCCCTTTCGTGGATGGCAGAGACTAGAGCAGTCCATGCCAACTCTCAAGCAACTGGGAATTTTGTCAAAGCAGTTGCCAAGTGTTCAGCAAGAATCATGCTTGATGTTAAAGGAAGACTGGCGGCTAAGATTCTCTGCATGGATTCTGGATGCTTTTGATGAAATAATGCTCTTCCCTTGTGTAGATGCTGTCACCTTGGCTGTTGTCCAAATTTCTGCTAGATGCTACAGTTTTATTGCCTCTGGACAGTCACTTTCCTGTAAAAGCTTCTGGCTTATAAATCTCATAACATGGTATTTTAGGGAACCTTATAATAAGGCACAGCTAGATGGAATTAACTGGAACAGTTCTGTTGTAATCCAGCCTTTTATGAAGATTGTCTCAAGTTACTGTTAAAAATACTCACAGCTCTGTTCTCAGCTCTATTTCTTGGGCCTTATGCCTGTGGAGAGTCCTGATCTTCCTTCACTGCATTCTTGGGCCAGGAGCATTAGTTTGTGGTTAATCTCAGAGCAAGCTAACTCAAAACAGGGAAATACAGTTACCTCTGCCCTTCATAAATGGGATTCAGGTGTGTGTGTGTTGTCAGACTTCAGCAGAATCCCCTAGTGAATTACAGCAATATATCTTGAATGAATCTGGCTGATGTGTTTTCCCCTAGAACTATTGATAAGCCTTTTTTTTTTTAAACAAAGCTTACAACACTAAGGTTGCATCCTAGAGGTATTTGCTAGGTGCTTCCTAATGCTTAGAAGAAGAAAATAAGTGTACAGGTCAAATCTTATGGCTTGGTATCAATTAATTTAATACATTCTGAATGGTTAACACTAGCTCACAGACTGCATAACTTTAAATTCTAAAATCCACATATGACTTAATTATTTGTTTGCCCTTCTTTTTCCCTTTCCTCTGCAGCAGCTTGCCAGTATTATGGACAAAGACCCCTGTGTAGTAGTGAATAAAAAGGCCTGTCCTTTTCTTTCTTTTTCTTTTTTAGCTGACCACAAAAATTCATTACAAAGAGATCGTAGGCACAGCACATAAGCATCCCAGAATTTGTTTTGGGGGGAGTATGGGGAGAATCAGCAACCAGATTTGCCATCTGATATTTGTTATAGTGTCAGCTGTCCAGCCTTAAAGTGGTGGGGGCAGGGGTAGAAGGAATGGAGAACTTCCGCTGGTCTGACACCAGTTCCTCCTTCGGTTAAGTTTTTCACATTACACCATCTTGAGGATTGTGCAGAACACCCTAGGATCCAGCTGAAAGCCACCTTTTGGTTCAGGTTTTGAATGGACACCCCACTTTCTGACTAGTCCAAAAAGAAAACTCCTTACTCCCGAAAGCCCTAGAAATACAGATCAGAAAGAAGCAAGCCATTGTATTTTGTGAAGCCTAAATGCCTTCAGGAAGGGAGTAAGACTGATTTATCTTCAAGTGAAGGAGATGTCTGACTATTGTGTGTCTAGTTAACAAGAAACTGGGTTTTCTTTTCATTTTCTGTATTCTTTATTCTCCCTTGTAGATTTTCCTAATATCTTCTTGATTGTGCATGTGTATTTCAGTTTCAGGAGACCTTCTGGATTAGCTCATGCTTTCTGAAAGACCTGGTTGGGATACGGTGGGGGGAAAGAATTCTACAGTTGCCTAACCTGTGTAAAGCGTCCCACATTCAAAGGATAAAGTATTGACTGGCCTATAGCAGTCTCATTGATAATTCCTCAAATTTTCCATGTGGTGGCAGGGAAAACCACTGATAGCATTTCTGGAATCCAAAAAAACAGGACCTGTAAAAACTCATGCATGCACACTCAGAACTCCAGGAAAACAGCTGGAGATCTGTAACAATGATTGTTGGATCACTTGTTTTAATACTGAATCCTGCAAGCTGTTTGGCTTATTTTGGTGTCTTTTGCTTGACTTTGGCTTGCATTAATAGCAATGTACAGGAGTGACAAACGAAAGTGTAGTCTGTGAAGCTGGCTCTGGAATATGGCTGGAGGCCACATGATGCATCCACTTTGCTGAAGCTGAGCAGGCCTGAGTCTGATCAGTGCCTCAGTGGAAGACCTCCAGGGAATCTTTGTGTGCACTTAACTGAATTCTGTGCTGGAAGAAAGATGAGAGATAAGTGTAACAAAATAAGTAAGTTCCTAGCCAAACTCCTGTGGAACAGCAGTTCCCTAATGATGATGGCCTTATTTCCTCTAAGTACCAGTAACAATCTGATCCTGGAGGCTGAGAAACATGAGGCAGTCCGTTTCTTTCCCAGCAGCCCTTTCTATCTGGAAATGATCTTTGTCTGTTCGGCTGACGAGGGGTGCCCATTAGTCAAGCAAGAAGCACACTGCCTTTTACTGCTTTTAGACCAGCTGGTGCTGCTTCTTGCTCTCAACCAACTTTGCCAGGGAACAGTGAGGTGAACCGATCAGGAGTTCACCACATGTGTAATGAAGGGGATTCAAACAAGGTAAGTTCACCCAGCAGTCATGTTCATGTCAGAGTTTAGAAAGTCCAGGCAATCCCAAACAGTAGTTTACATCATCCTTAGATCATTCTGTAGTATATCACAATCTCCGTCTGTTCTGTAACTCTTCTCAGGTAATTGTGGCTTCTTACCTGAGGCTGTTTTTGTAAGCAGACACTCTGATTCTGTCATCTGTACCACAGGCAAAGCTGGGGGGTCTCAGAATATTACAAGGACATCCTTGAGTTAAGAATAGAGATTGCACAGTCTTGATACTTGGTGTTTGCATACAGTGAAAGCTTCATGCAGTTACATATTCCTGCTCTTGTAACTTTTTTCTTAAAAGGCATTGCTGTTCCATTCATTCTTTCTTGTCATTAATTTCAACATGGAACCAAAATCCTTATTAAACATTTGTATTGTTCTGTCCCTGTGCTCACTGCCACATCTGAAACATGGGGCCTCTGCACCCCATAATGGATCTTCAGCCTTATTCTCAGCACATATTGTAATGTTTGTCTATTTTGACGGTAGTAAGAGCCAAAGGAGATATAAAAAAATGTTGGGATGAAATTGACAAATCTGTATTTTCAAAGGCCAAGTACTTGTCTGTTAATCATCACATAAATTTATAACCTGAGCATTATCTGTACAGTAATGATTTGACTTTTATTGCGTTATTCATCACTGCATATAATATCCCAGCTTTGTAAGTCTGCCTGTGCTTTAACGATCTGGTGCAAAGCATGTTTCTTTGTGACCATATGCCCTGTCATGCAGCATTTCTTATATAAACCACTGCTAGAACATGCCAACTAATTAAGATTCAGGAAAGGCAGTGGCTGTGATTCTGTGAAGCGTTCATGTATAGACACTGCCAGTGAAAATTGTGCTATACCAGCAGGCTGTGGGGACAGATTGATGCATGAGATAGAAATGTGCACTGGAAAGGCAGCAAAAATACACACCTGGAATGTTTCCAAATCTCTGGTGACTTGTGACTTGAAACTAAACTGATCTATCAGAGGAGGGGACGTTTTCTACAAAAACAGCGACACAAGAACATCAGCATCTTATGTATGATCTTAAGCGTTTAAGGGAAGTATAGATTATTTTAGTCCTGCTTTAGTAATTGTAAAGCTCCCCCCCCCCCCAACTATGAAATCGGCATGCTGGAAACAGAACAACCCCATTTACTTATATGCATAGAAGTCATCTTGTGCCATAATTTGTGGAACAGATCTTTTCTGCTCATGCTGAAGAATTCTGTGAAATTGTGATAGTAAAAGAACATCTGTTCTTGCTTTTGAGTATGTTGTCCTAAGGAACATTATAAAGTTAGGTTAGGCGATGTCCTTCCAAGACATATAAGTAGTTCATACGTAAAATCCCAATTATAGAACATGTGAACTTATATAATTTGTAGGATCTATTGAAATACTGAACTATGGCAGTTGTTCTTAGAATAAGTGTGTGTTTCTGTCACCATCACTGTCACTCCTAGTTTGTGTCCATATTACTAGAATTAGAGAGTACAGACACCAGGAGAGATGGCATGGCACTTCAGCAGGTGTCTTGTTTAGAAACCAAGGACTGTCTACAGTTGGGAGTATCCATTGGCCTATGGATACTCCCAACAAGAAATTAGAAGAGCCCTCCATCCCAGGAGACCATTCACACCAAATCCCGAGCCACACACAAATGTGGGTACAGCCTTCCTGCCCTACATAAAATCTGTCACCGACCGCATTGGCAAAATTCTCAAACGCCATAATGTTGACACAGTCTTCAAGCCCACACAACAGATCCGCCACCTGCTGCGCTTGGCCAAAGATATGAGAGATCCACTTTCAACCCCTGGAGTCTACAAAATACCCTGCTCCTGTGGTGCAGTCTACATTGGCACTACCCAACACAGTATCAACACCCGTCTCACCGAACACAAGAGACACTGTCGCTTGTTTCAGCCAGAAAAATCAGCTGTAGCTGAACATGCACTTCAAGAAGGAGACCACGTCATCCACTTTGAAAGAACTGAAGTCCTTTCTACGGTCTCACATTATCATACCCGCCTGAACAGAGAAGCTATTGAGATCTACAAACACCAGCACAATTTTAACAGAAAGGAAGAAGGCATTTTCATCCACCAATCTTGGTACCCAGCTCTGCAAAACACCCTACAGACTATAAATTGCAGAAAGTCTCAGAACAACCAGCAAATTCCACAGAACAATCAGCACAGTCAACAACCATCTTCCTTATCTTCAAACCCCTTCCAACCCTCCCAGCAATTAACACAGAACAATGGTCACATTCAACAGCCAGTTTCCTTATCACTACCCTTCCAGGAAGCCCCACCAAACAATGGGCACATCCAAAAACCAATTGCCCTTTCATCACACCCCCTCCAGCCTAGAAATAGCAGCTCTCCAGCAGCCCTGGCTCCACTCAATGCACAGCAGCCAAGAAGGTCTGAGCGCCTGCTCCGGCTGCAATGCCACTGAGGATGTTCTCCGCAGCTGAGAATGAAACGTCTGGAAGGGAAACTTTCTCCAGTAGAACACGGCACTTGATCCCGAAAGATTCTACAAACCCTAATGATGTTACTAGCCGTGAAAACCTGAAATCTTTGATAACATACATATAGTTTGCCATAGGAGAAAAATACATTAAAATTAGTGGGAGATGGGTTCTGTATATGGGGAGGGACAGTGGCTCAGTGGTAGAGCATCTGCTTGGGAAGCAGAAGGTCCCAGGTTCAATCCCCGGCATCTTCAAAAAAGGGTCCAGGCAAATAGGTGTGAAAAACCTCCGCTTGAGGCCCTGGAGAGCCGCTGCCAGTCTGAGAAGACAATACTGACTTTGATGGACCAAGGGTCTGATTCAGTATAAGGCAGCTTCATATGTTCATATATGTAATAGGATAAACAGGCAGTATTCCTGTTTGAGTATGTCAATCCAGCTAAAAGAGGAATGCATTGGATAGTGATGTTCTTGTCCACCTAACTTATGTTTTAACATGTAAACATCATTCTAGTTTGCCATAGAAAAAAAAGAATACAATAAAATATAATGGAAATGGGTTAAGTATATGCAATGAGATAAACAGCCAATTGGCATACTCAAAATAGGGATACTGGCTGTTTATGCTCACTGTACCGGATTCCTCGTCTGATGAAGTGTGCTTAGAGAGTACTCGAAAGCTTATGTTCAGAATAAAACTAAGTTGGTCTTAAAGGTGCAACTTGACTCTTACAGAAGATCTGACAGCCTGTCCCAGAACTTCTATTCTTTGGCTAGCAATAAAAATGGCGAGACTAATAGTAATGAAGAGCAAACAAAGCCAAAACGTTCACAAAACCCACAGCTACAAAGGTGGTAGTAGTGATCCGTCATGAGCAACAGGAGATTCTGAAGGCCAGAAGCACATTTGGTGAGGAGGGAGTGGAGATGAGAGAGATCAGAGAGTGGTAAGAACTGGAGACAGCAGAGATCCTGTACCTTCCAGTATTTCCTAGATTAAAACAGAAACACTTTTGTACACATGTACCTGTTGTGGGGCTATGGGAGGAGTCAAAAGGGGAGGCCTGAGGGCAGAGACAGATGTGGGGAAGGAGGGCTGAGGCAAAAATAGATGCAGAACTTTTGAGCACCTGCAGAGAATGTCTGCAATCTCTCCCTCCCTCCCACTCTTAGGCAAGTAGAGTGACTGCCTGGGGCAAGCAGCTCTGCATATGAATGGGACAGAGAAAGTAAATATAAAACAGAGCACTTGAACAATTATTGAAACCTCCCCTATTGACTGGGAAATAGCCTGGTGGACAGATCGATCCACATTCTGCCAGCCTTCACAGAGTGTCATCTGGCCCTGGGGAGTTTACTTGCCAGGATGAAAAAACATTGTTGCTTCTGATGTGTAGGCAAATGCTTCTACGGAAGGCTAGCAAAATGCCTCGTCATGTGTGTTTTGTTACTTTTTGAAACTTCTGTTGGGTAGTGTAGGAGTGAAAGCTCCTCAGACACTTGGAGGAAGAAAGGAGGGAAACTGAGGTGGTGTTGCAATTGCAATGGCACTTCTTCCATGTCTCACCAAAGCCTAGTTTTTTAGGGTTTGGCTTCCAAGCCGTATATGAGAGAAGCTGAAACTGGAGCCCAACAATGCAATCCATGCTGTTGTAATAGACATATACATACAGACACCATGGATGGGTCCCTTTTGTATGACACCTTTGAGATTTCTCATCACATCACTTGATTCAGTTTAGCAGCATATTAGTTTTTAAAAGTATGTTTATGTGTAGAGTTGCTGTGGTTCAGAGGAATCCTTGTGGTTAATACTTTTCATTTTGTCAAACAAAAGCTGATGCATGCAGGATGTCAACCGTAGCAATAATAAGTAAAGTCAGAACTTGCACGTATTATATAAGATTAACCTGACCTTTCAATCATAGTGTTGAATGAAGCAAAAAAAAGACTTAAAGGAGAAAGAAGGTAAGCTCTGTGAAACTGAACAGATGATAACTGTTTTCCTTGGGGAGAATGTGCATAGTGTTGTTAGGATGACCAAAACACTGGATTTCTTTTTCAGATCATCAGAAGATGTGCTACTCTGCATTGGTGCTGGCTATGATATTCTCTATGGGAGAGCCCCTGCCATATCATCATTATGGTGAGAATAAGTTCTACCCAGCAAGCTGCAACTGAGAAGATTTTTGCAATATGGGTTGGTGGTAGGAGGTGCCCTCAAGTCCCAGCTAACTTATGGAGACCTTGCAGGGTTTTCAAGGCAATAGACAGACAGGGGTGGTTTGTCATTGCCTGCCTCTGTGTAGCAACCCTGGACTACTTTGGTGGTTTCCTATCTGAATAATAACCAGGGCTAACCCTGCTTAGCTTCCAAGATATGACAAGATTGGGCTAGCTTGGACCATCCAAGTCAGAACTTTTGCAGTGTACACAGCTGTATTTGTTGTACTATATTGATACCCAAAGATCTCATTTGAGTGTTTTGAGGCCCTTTTCACAAGGTGCAGAAAAACTTTATAATGAAGTTGTGGAAGTAGCTGGTCTCAGATGATCTTTATGTATTTGGTGAAGATTTTGTTTCTGTTAATATGACTAAAATGCAATCTATTTAATGTATATTTGATACCAGCAGTTATTTAGCCAAGAATTGAGAATGTTTAGGCGTTTATAACTTAAACAGCTTATAAGTTAACAACAAAAATGTCCCAAGCAAAGAGATGAGACTGTGTATAGACATTGTAATTTTTTAAAAAAATTGTATTGCTATAGCACTGGGGTTTACACCTAGAGAGACCCAGGTTCAAATGCTTCCTCATCTGTGAACCATGTGGTGCCACCTTGGAATAGTCTCTTCTCTCCCCCGCCCCCCTTCCCAAATGTGAGGGCCAATAAATGAATGGAAAACCATGTGTGCCACCTGACTTCCTTGCAGAAAGGGAGGATAAAAATGCAATCGATCAGTAGAATTGTCTGGACTAGTTTAAATTCCACAACAACAAAAATCAGAAACAAAAAAAATATACTGTAACAATTTAAGGGAGAGCAGCCAAGAGGCACTCTTCCTAAGATTTTTCTTGTTTGCTTTTAAACCATGTTTCTTTTCCTTAGTGTGAGCCTAGCTATTTTCTTAGGTGGTCTTATTTTGTATGGGTTTCAGAGCTTTCCTAACAGATTAAGCAATAATTAGTGGCTGATCATTAGAATTAATTTCAGCTAGACAAACAGTGATTAGAAGGGAGCTTTGGTCTGTTCCTGCCTGTGAGGCTCTTGTTCACAGACCTGTTTACAAGCATACAGATAAGATTCTAGGAGGAAGTCAACTGCACAGTTCTAGTGGCTTACATCCAAAAATGCATTAGTGGCAGACCAAAGCTCAGCATCAGGACTAAGGAAGAGCACAGATTGCTTTGGCTCGTCCGACCTGCTTCTCTCCCAGCTGCCTTTTACCCTAGTGCAGCAAACATTTCCCTGGAACTCTGGCTGGAGGGAGAGAAGAGTGGCAAGGGCCAGAGCTGGATCTAAGGGTGGGCAGAGGTGGTACTTGCCCCGGGCGCTGTCAGAGGGGGATGCCAAATTGGGTATGGAGTCCATTCTATCTATGGACCCATAAGATAGAATGGGCTCATAAGGGGGCATCATTTTTTAATTTCCCCCCCCTCAAAAAACATGTAGAGCTGGTCCTGGCAAGGGCAAAAGGACCAGATTTGGGGTGGTGGGGGGGATCAGAGCTCACTCTCCACTGCAGATTGTGATTTCTTCCTGGCACTTTGCAGCTGCTTAGCAAAGGTGCAGGTCACAGAGACCCAGATCCATCACCAACCTTGCGGTCTGTGTCTTAGGGATCCCACTAGCCGTGAGAAGGACCTGGCCCATTCTTTCAAGCCCCCCTTCCAACTATATGCCCCCTCCATTGGAGGGCCCCTAACTCTCCCCTTTGCTCACCGCCACTTTGAACAAGTAGTAGCATTGCTACAGGTCTTTTTGCTTTTTTTTCCTCTCCCCTTCTTTAGCACACCTTGCAGAGGAAAGGAGAAGGGAGGAAAATCAAGCAGTCTCTGTCTCTCTGAGAGATGGGCACATAAGAAAAGGGTGGGGGGAGCAGAGCTGCTGTGACTGTTGAGGCGAAGTGGGGGGGTTAACTTGTGGAACTCAAGGCAGCTTATAGTGCCGAGAACCCTGGGCTGCCAACAGGTGCCCCCTGGCCCTCCCAAACAACAAACCCTGCTGTGGGCCCCACCAAATGTGAAATCCTGGCTACAGCCATGTGTGCCTGCTCATGTCTTCACTAGGTTTGCTAGTTGTCTGGCTTGAATTGCAAATGGGATACTGTCCAGCTTTGTCAAATTAGTGGCTGTGAACTTAAAGCTCATTTTTGCTCCAGATGCCAGATATCAGTCACTTTTTAAGAATACCATTTCTAACAATTTCCTTCTTTCACACAGAGCACCTGAATTCTCAGTTTGTCCAGTTCCTGTTGGATGTTGTTGAAGATGGTTTGCCATCAGATACCACAGAACAGCTGCCTGACTTGTTCGTTAATGTTCTTCTGGCTTTTAATCTTCACATTCCAGGTCAGAGCTGGTGGCTAATCGCAGCTGAGATGATATACAACTTTGCAGTGGGCTGAAAAGCTCCACCACCACCACCCCAGACACACTGTAAAGTTGCAAACTGCCTAATCCAGTGCATATTTACTAAATGACAAATCTTACTGGGTTTAGCAGCACTTAAGTAAGTGTGCATGGGATTTTAGCTACAGGAGTAAATACTTTTTCATCTCCTGCAACATATATAACTCAGTGACTGCTGAGATAGACCAAGATGGATTGCTGTAACATGGTCTGTGGGGGCTGCCTTGAAGGTAAACTGAGAAGGGAAATGTTGTGCCGTGGCTGTTAGCTGGTGTGAGGTGCTATGAAAAAGTTATGTCTATTTTAAAACATCTTCATTGGCTTTCTTTTTGTTTCTGCGTTCAGTTCAAGGTGCTTTTACTTTCCACCAAAGTCCTTCATGAGGAAGGACCCAAATATTTGAAGGACAGCCTATGCCCCGTGGCGCAGAGTGTTAAAGCTGCAGTACTGCAGTCCTAAGCTCTGCTCACAACCTGAGTTCAATCCCCAGCGGAAGCTGGGTTTTCAGGTAGCCGGCTCAAGGTTGACTCAGCCTTCCATCCTTCTGAGTTCAGTAAAATGAGTGGGGGGGGGGAGTCTGCTGCGAAAATGTTGTGAAAGCAATGTCTCCCCAGAGTCGGAAACGACTGGTGCTTACACAGGAGACCTTTCCTTTCCTTTTCCTTCCTATCCTTGTGTAAAGCCTCAGAACAGCTTCTGCTGTTGATCTTTGCCCAACAGGTGCCTCAGTCAGACTGAAAGCATTCTCAGCTATTGCCCTCCTCTTGAAAGAGGTTCACAGGGCATCTTTCTTGGTACCATTTTGAAAGCAGTGCAATTCTTTCGAGGGGGACCATTCCCTCTGTCACTTTTAAAGTTATGTACTGTTGTATGAACTGAAGTTAGCTGTCTTTAGCATACAGAGAGGTGGAATATAAATTTGCATATACATAAAGAGGTTCTTAATTCTGCACATGAATATACTTGATTGCACAAACTCTCCTAGTTTTTGCACAGCTGTTGACCTTCCCTTTCTTGAAAACTTGCCCGTCTGGTCCTCATTCTATAGAACTTGTAAAACTTTTGTTGAGGCCAGCCACTGGCTAAGTGAGCTATATTTATTGCCAGCTGTTTTTATACCAGTTTTTGAATCAGCTGCATGCATCAGACTTATGAGATAGGCAGAGGATATACTTTGAAATTGAAATGTGCTGAAGCTGGAAGGAGAAAAAGAAGTAGTGAAGCTGGGTATTAAGGCAGACTTAAGCTCCTTCCATTGTCCCTTTGATTCCTGGGGCACCTTAGTGAATGTAGACAGTGGTATAACATTTCTCGGGAGGTTCTGTCCCCTGTACCACCTGATAGGAGGAAACTGACACATTTAGGAAGGGAGTTTTTTTTTTCCTTCCATAATGTGAAGAAACTTAGCCCAAATATGAGAACTAGGTTAAAAATAAGTTCCTGCATATATGTTTATGAGAACTTGTGTGTTCACGATACTCCAATGTAAAAGACTTAAAGGTGGGGGAAGATTCTAATTTGTGATGCCAGCAAGTACTTTAGAGCTGATAAGGTTTCTGCTGTATAGGCCACTTCAGGATGCTGGCATTGTGCTAGAGTGCCTGGGCTCCGTGGGTTAAATTCTTCAAGAGCATCTAATTTACAGTGAGAGAGGGCACTTCAGTGGGCCTTTATCAGTATAATTCTGCAGCTAACTAGGCATCTTCCTTATTCCAGTGATTGGTTTATCCCTTGCTGTGCCTTGTCAATCTCATTAGTTGTAGATGCTTTGGGGGTCATGATTTATACAAGTATTCAACTGGGCAGCACATTCTCTTGCAATACTTGATCCTTCCTTGCTGCAACCAGGCTGAGCCTTCTGGGATGTAGCTGAACATATATTTGCTGATACTGATCGTGAACAGTTTTTTGTTTTGTTTTTTTAAACTGGGCAGTCATAAGCAGGTCAAAACACTCAATAGCAGTGTTTCTCATTTAAGGGTTGCGACCCGGTACTGGGCCACGGAAGCATCACTACTGGGTCACAAGAAAAGCCAAAGCTAGCCCCACCCCCAGCAAAACATGACCTCTGCTCTGCTTCCTTCCTTCCCGCATCTCTCTGTTGTGCAGAGAAAAGCTAGCCTTGAAGTCTGACACAGGCTGCAAAGCCTGAGCTCCGTCTGGCTTCCTTCCTTCCCCCATCTCTCTGTTGTGCAGAGAAAAGCTAGCCTTGAAGACTGACATAGGCTGCAAAGCCTGAGCTCCGTTTGACTTCCTTCCTTCCCCGTCTCTGTGTTCTGCAGAGAGGAGCTGGGCTGCCTCTCCTTCTTTCTCCCCCCTTCCAGTGTTTGAGAGAAAAGCTGGAATCCACTGGCACTTTAGACCCATGAAGTGTTCTTCAAGGTATGAGCTTCCATGTGTCTTGCAGTATGTTCTTTTGAGGAGATTTCCCTGGGAGTGTGCACTTCATATAACTTGAAATTAATTCATTAATTGCAGTACAATTCTCTGCTACCTTTCACAGCAATTTCAAAAGATTTTCTTGAAACCAAGCAAGCTTGGTTGTAGTTTGAGATAGGGTTCCAATAGTAGCAGCTGAAGGAAGGGCTTACTAAATGTGTCAGCATATTTTGAGGTAGAGCAGGTGCCAGGGCCCAGTGTGGGTGGTACATAGTGCTGGCATTCCTGATGGCAATGGCAACAGCACTCCCAACTGCATACACTGGCCAGTGCTGTTGAGAAAGGGGTGCGTAGGTGGTGCAAGCAATTGAACATGTGCATTAGGAGTGCTTGCAAGCTGGAGACGAACACACAAACAGATAGGTGCATGCAGGTGTGGAGGTGGAAAGAGAGGACCCTGGGAATGTATGAAAAAGTTGCAGACCGTCCACTTTCTACCCCCATTTTGGCTCAGCTTGAGTTTCAGAGAGATTTTTTTTAAAACAAAGTTACTTCAGAAGAAGAGGCGGGTTTGGGGGAGTGCCCTGGAAGTGACATCACAGGAAGAGGTGGAGTTTTGGTTCAGTGTGCCCCAGAAGTGACATCACTTGACCCTTGACCTGGAGTGACACCACAGGAAATGACATAATTCCTGTCTCCGAGCTCCACCCCCAAAGTCTCCTGGCTCCACCCCTGAATTTTAGTGGGCCACGAAGGAGAACTGTAAAAATAACTGGGCCACGGGGAAAAAAAGTTTGTGAAACCCTGCTCTTATGGTATCAGGATAGCTTTTGTAAATCCTGAATTTCTTGGCAAGATCTGACAGTACCATGCTGTTAATGTCTTCACTGATTGCTACTTTTATATGCAATGGCATACATTCCATTTGGCTTCATGAACAGGTGGAGTAAAGCAGTTATGCACATATATCTTGCTAGTTAATTAAGGAAAATAATTAATATTCCAGTAACAGTGATTTGATTTTTTTTTTTACTTTCACACAAAAATTAATCACATAAACTGATTATGTTAATTTTCTCTGCCCTTTCCTTCATTATCTTTCTTCATTTTCATTTCACTGGCTGGCTTTAGAATTTAAACAGTTACACTCAATGTGCAATGCCTCTCTGGGAATTATTTTTGCCCACCTGAAGTATATCGAGAAGCTGGAATTTCTCCCAGTTCATGAACTCTCAATAATTGTCTGTCTCCTTACGGGATTCCCGGGTCCCCCCCCCCCGCCATTTCTTTTTAGTCATCATAATATCTGTCTGAATCTCATGCAAAAAACCTCCAAAAATGTGCTGCTTAAACAACCATTTAATATTTGTGCACACTCTTTCTCATCATGGGACATCCCAGGTGTTGAGATATACATTTAAAGGTCAGAGGTGATGTCTAAACAGATTGGAAACGAGCCAGATGCTTAAAAAGGAATAAAGTTTACTGAAAAAACATTAGGGAAAGATACTTAGGATAAAAGAGAATAAAAGAATGCATTCTGCCTTTGCTAAATACATCCTAACAGCTACAAGGCTATTTCTAAGATGGAGATTCTTGTTGCTTTCTTCTTCCCAGAAAGCACAGAGACAGGAAGAACAGCTGTTAAGATTGCATAGAAGATCAAAGCATTCTTAGACACAAGGTGTTAACTGACCAATAGAAAGGTTAAAGGTAAACCCATTTCCTTCCTTCCCAGGCTAACTATAGACAGTTAATAATTGGATGCAAACTACATAACGTCATATCTTGTTTACTAGCAAAACATTTTGTTAATCCCATGACTGAAATGTAAATAACTTGCATTCCCCAGAGGATAGGTATGACCATATAAAGGAGGTGATAGTAGAGATCTTGACACCAGTTCTTGGCATGAAGAAAAAGGAATTGGAGAAAGATATAGAAAATGGCTATAGAGCTTGCCTTATTTTTTTCAAGGAACACCGCCTGCTGAGAGAGGTTTATATAAGGTGTATTAGGAGGAAAATGAAGGAATTGGTCTGCCAGACGATGAGAGACAAATCATTAAAGCTATATCGTTGGCATATTACACCAATAAAACTGAAGAAAGTGTATTCCGAAATTGCTGGTTGCTTTGTTGCAGGGAAACAAATTGATACCATGCAATTCACAAATAAAGTAAGATGATTTGAAATGCCAAAAAAAAAAAAAAAACTTGCATTCCAACACCAAGGATGCTTCAGAAATTTCCCAACATACAAATGGGTCCTCCTTGAAAACATGGTAGTTTTTCTGCTGTCTCGTACCAATTGTCCAGATAGCAGCTACTGACAGTAGACATGTCATGTGGTATGTAGTGGTGGAGGACATACTGGAAGCAGAGTAAACATATGACCTTAATGTTTGATGCGTCTTAAATAAAATACCTTCTTTACATACTCTACTAATAACAAAGAATTGCAATTAAAGTTCAGTTACTTTACCTACCTTCATCCACACATTTTATTCTTTCTCCATATAGAGCTGCATTATACAGCATTCAGATACACGCCCCCCCCCCCATGTAACTCTTCCTCCCTGTTCATAAATAGTGATGAGAAACTTGCATTCTGTGAAACAGAGATGAGCTGGGCCCAAACAAAAGGTGCTATAAAAGCCCAGCCTGTAGTCCTGCTCAGGTAGATGCCACAAATATCTTGTTTGTTTAGGTGTCTTTATTTAATTTACATTATTCACTAGCCACCTTTACTGCAAGTTATCCAAGATGCCATTCAAAACAAAGCATACAATTACAGCCAGGCAGTGAAATCAGATTTGAACAGCAGTATTCCACCATAGGGAAGAAACTGTTGAAAGGGCTAGGTAGGGCTGCACCTATTGATACTTTGTGCACTTTCAATCAGAATCATTCCTGTGCTGTGTAGCACAATGGCACTGATTGCAGGACGGACAGGAATGCTGAATGGGCTTCGATTGTGGGGCACTGGTTGAGGCTCCCCCTGCTCCTCTTCACTTGCTATTGTGAGGTAGCTGAGCTGAATTTTCTATACACTCCCCAGAACCATCTTGAAATCTGAGCTGTGCTGGTGCAGTTTGCCATCCTAGGAAGAGGGGAGCTTTACATTACTTGGCACAACGTGAATCTTCAGGCATCATTCTGACAAATATTCCAGTAGCAAGCCATGAGCCTCCAATTGTGAAACCACGGATCCAGCGATAATATGCCAGTACATACTGTAGAAATCACACTGTGTGTGTTTGAAATGATTCTTTCATATGATTCTTGCCTAGGATTGAATATGGGTTTACTTTAATACCTGATATTATTTAGCTTGCAGTTTGGGGAGTTTCTTGTCTCAATATAATGAAAAATAAACTGTTTTTACAACAACATCAACAAAAGGAGTGCTATTGATTTTTACTGTCAGGAAGCTGAATTGTGTAAAGTAATGAAGAACAAGGACAGCAACAAAGAAACAAAAGAACAAGGACAGCAACCCAGAGTAAAATACATAATAAAAGCACAGTCGTGCTTATGTACAGCTGCTGTACAACATTTTGTGCTTCATAAGAACCCCGTATTCCATTCCTGACTCTTCTCCCACCCACCCCTGTCTCTTGCTTCCTTGCAATTGTTTTGTGTTTCTCCCAAACTAGCTACAAGACAGTCAGTTGCTCCTAATAAAGCCTTGTTCTTATTTCTTAGTTCCTGAACATAATGTGATCATGGTTACTTTGAGCAAGCACCCCAATGTTAAAGTCTTCACAGAAAAGCTGCTGCTGCTTCTGAACCGGGGAGGTGAGTACCTGTCTGTGGCCTTATTACTTTTCTGGGACGTCTGAGCTGACGCCAGAAGAATTCTGAGGCGAACTCCATGCAAATACTATGAAGAGGCAATAATTGGCAGACTAGCACTAAGTTAGCATTTAGTTTTGGGTAGAGAGACTGACCTGTCCAACTGCAGCTGCTGGCAGTCCACATGGTTTCCATTCCTTCAGAATGATTCTGGGAACTGTAGGCAGGATGGTGTAGCATTAGATGCAGAAACATTCAGAGCGTGATTCCCAAAACATATGGCAAAGGAAATGAAGTCTTCAGAACTGTGTTTCTGTAAACTCAATTTTAATGGATGTTCAGAAGCTGCTGTGGGAAATCCTTCATTGAGAAGCAGGATGAAGTATAATAAATAATTAGTGCACAACTCTCTATCTGTTTCCAAGGGATTTAGAAATCTGCACAGCTAGGGAATAAAGGATTCGACAGCTGATGTGAAAGCCTAATAACCCTTCCTTCCCCTTTCTCAAAAATATCATGCTTCAGGCCTTTGCTGTCTGCTTCACAGGGGGATACCACTCCTGTTCTACATTTTGCTTTCCTCTTTCTCCTTTCTAGGAGCTTTGTAAGCACTTGGTTGAGTGGACTTGTCACTGGCATTGAATCCATATTGATTCCTGTCATGTCCATTTTACAATGGGATTTTGTATTCTTGGGTCCAAGGGGTGTTTGTAGTTACACCTCCACACCTGATTTCCTTCCCCAGTGGTGCAGATGGCGTACAATTACCACCCCCCCCCTTTGCCCCGAGACTACCTTCATAGGGTGGAATCCTATTATTTTCTCCACTGCACCCCTTCAAGTCGTCCATCTGAGGATTACTTCAGCAAGCCTTCAGCAGAGAGTTAAGTCTGTAATATTTGTTGAGGCTATCGTAAAGCACTTCATTAAAAAGCTGGAGAGCTCTGTTCCCAGACAGCCTAATTTCAGTGCACTCTGCCTTTGCTTTTCCTGACAAAGCACCAGGCTGGCTTTAATGCCTTTTGGAGCATGAGGGTTCTGCTCGTTCTTGCGCTTTCTGCTGTAGTTTGTTGATCTGTTATTAAATAACCCTTCCTGTGTTTGATGCTTACAGATCTTTACTCCTGGTTTAAGGCCTTTTCAGGACTGAAGATTGTGACCACAGCATAGTGCCAATCAAGAACTGCTTTTATAGCATTTGTATTCCTCTGCTTGGCCTCTTTCCAACACCTTTAACTTTTTCAATGCCAGAATGAGTTTTTCATACCCACTTTGAATGACACTTTCTAATAGCAGGCCATAAGCAAGGTTCTCCTCATAAGCCATTCTACAGCTCTCCTCATCTTTCCCTCTGAAAGAGGGTTTATTTTCCTCTGGAAACCCCCATGGAGTATGCATTACATCTGTCTGTCTACTCCTGTAGAGAGCAGAAATGAAGTGGCGTACTAAACAGGGGATGTCTTCAATGGGCAAACTAGATGTTAGCATGGCATGACCCTTACAAGAAATCAGCATTGGCTTTGTTCTGGCATGGCCCACATGTCAAAATAAAGCCAGCACTGATTTCTTGTAAGGGGGTGTGGGGAGGCATTTAAAGGAGTGGGGTGCTACCCATGCCGCCTAAGGACTTCCACTTTTCTGCTCTCTGAATGCAAAAACACAGATATAGTACATACCTCCATAGTAGGTACCACAGAATTTATATTCAACGGAGAGCAGTAGCTATCTACCATTCTGTGAAATATCAACTTGTTTTGTACAAGTGTTCTCAAACAAATGCAAATTATGACATGGACCAGAGACCACTTTGCCCTCTTTCTGTACCTGGAAGGGGCAAGCAGGATATAAAACCTTGAGCCAGATCACACAATTGGGCTTTGCCCGATGCGGTCTTACACAGACAGTAATTTTCCTTTTTTCGCTAGTTCAGAAATTCCTGTGATTTGTGGCCTAAAGTTTAGCCAGACTGGGAAATAGTGTGGTGTGGTGTTACCTGTATTGCCACTTACATACAAAGAGGGTTCCTATCTATGTGTGTGAAGCCAAGACTGGCTGTCCCTGTGCAGGATGTATTACTCATTCCTTGAACAGTTACATGAAAAATGAGAATTTTGGTAGATGTAGCTGTTCCTATCATAGCACCTGAAAGGCAAAAAAACTTGCACCAGCTGAAATACTTGTAGCTGCATCAGTGACTAGACTTCAGTAACCAAAGACAGAGGGCTTCTATTCAATATTGATTCAGCTGTGAATCTGCAGAGATGGTTTAATGTCTTGGCCATAGGTGCAGCATGTTTCAGTGGTCCCAATATCTCCTCCCTGGAACAGCTTTGTACAGCAGGATGGAACAGTCCTCTGTTGGGCATCTCTGTACAGTATGAACTATTTATGTTCATGCACAGGAATGCTCCTCTGAAAGCTGCTATTCATGTGCTGCAAAAATGTGTGTTTGTGCAAAAGTTCCTACTTTCAAAGTGTACTCTCACTGTATATTGCCAAGTTCAGGTGGGCAGCCATGTTGGTCTGAAGCAGCAGAACAAAGTTTGAATCCAGTGGTACTTTTAAGACCAACAAAGTTTTATTCATGGCATAAGCTTTTGTGTGCAAGCACATTAAACACCTCATCCTTCCTTCTCTCTCTTTCACCTTTTGGTCAGATGATCCCGTGAGCATCTTCAAGCACCAGCCTCAGCCTCCACACTCAGTCCTGAAATTCCTCCAGGACATTTTTGCTAGCAAGGATACTGCAAATATCTTCTATCACACAGACATGATGGTAATGATAGACATAATTGTGCGACAGATTGCGGATCTCTCCCCTGGAGAAAAGGTACTATGAGAAAACCCTTGTCATCAGATCTGAAATTTGGAAAATAGGAAATAACTTAAGATGAGTTAGGTGTCAAGGTTTTCTTGACAGGTGTCTATAGGAGGGGGTAATTCTTCTGAGATTTCACCAGCCGTTGCCCACAAAAATAAGGATTAGAAAGTTGCCTTTTGAGACAAGAGGGTAGAAATTCAGCTTCCTGAGAATCTCTACTGCATTCCTTGACTTTTGCTGCCCCCTCAGAATCCTTGCTCAAACACAGCCCTGTCCGGAAGCAGTAGCTGTTGCATAATACAGGTGCCTGGGAGTACATCAGATCCGAACTTGTATCATTGTACAGACACAATTTTATTTACTACTTTAAATATTTGGTTTCTGCTATCCTTTCCACAGCTCAGTTTTTTAGAATTTGTGTGCTATCTTTCTTGTCCAGCAAGCATTAAAGTTAACACGCAATTATAGTAAAAATGTAATTAATACTGTAAAAACCATTATAGTAAAATAGAGAAGTATGCATTATTTTTAAATTATCAAGCAAAAATAATTAAAACCAAGATGTGTGTTGAAATGAACACAGAGTGAGAAGAAAAGAGGATTGTGGGGTGGTGGTTGTTTTTGCACAAACAAGTAGGAGGGGGAGGGATGACAAAGATGATACTGGACAAACGTCATCTGCAAGAGAGTTCTTTAATGGGGGCATAAATATAGAAAAGACCCTCTCTTTGAGAGATACCTGCCTAATTCAGAAGATGGGAAAACATGGAGAAGATTTTCCTATTATTGGCACCACTCTCAGGGGTAGGTTCATATGAGGGAATGTATCCTTCCAGCACACTGGTGCCAGAATGTCTGAGGTCTTAATTATGCAAAGAAACAACCTGAAAGCTAGAGATATGCTCTTTGTAGCAAGTCCCAATTAATAACCCAAACTGACCACTTTTATTATAAACTGAGATTTCCCCAGATTTTTGAAAGGCAGCCCCACATTAGAAGTGTTTAGCCAGGATACTGCTAAGACCCTCCTCCTTATAAGAGGATCACGGCTGGTGTAACAATCAAAGTTTGAAGGGATTTGGACCTGTGGATGACACTAATGTTGGGTTGAGGACAGAATACTGTTGAATCTGATTTGAAGTTTCTTCTACCAGTTCAGTAGATTTGCTGAAGGGCTTTCAAAATTACTTGGAAGGAGGGAGGGGATTTGTTCACAGGCTTTTTGTTGGGCCACCTTTTTCAAACAAGGGTTGTTTAGCAATCTCCCAACATATCTCTCGTAGTTTGAATTACCTAAGGTGGAGTTCCCGCCCCCCCCCTCCCTCGTGTGCCTGTTCCTGGCAAGTGGCTGCTTCTGTTTATCTCATCCTCCTCCTTCTGGAGGAGGATTTTTTTACTATCAAACTGGAGAGCCAGTTTGGTGTAGTGGTTAAGTGCACGGACTCTCATCTGGGAGAACCGGGTTTGATTCCCCATTCTTCCACTTGGACCTGCTGGAATGGCCTTGGGTCAGCCATAGCTCTCTCAGAGTTTGTCCTTGAAAAGGCAGCTGCTATGAGAGCCCTCTCACCCCACCTACCTCACAGGGTGTCTTTTGTGGGGGAGGAAGATAAAGGAGAGTGTGAGCCGCTCTGAGATTCAGGGTGGAGGGCGGAATATAAATCCAGTGCTGCCTTCTTCTGGTCTATAGTTGAGGATAGCAGCGGTTTTTTAGCTGCCCTGGCTCTTTCCTCCCCCCCCCCCCACCAGATCAGGAAAAGGATATTAAACTATGTGTCTTTTTGTGCCATCTGAAACTGCACTATTAAGATTATTTTAAATTTTAAACCATTTGTGACCAGTTGCTGGAAATGTTCCCTGCTTTGCAGCGGAGGGTAGGTTATAAATTGAATGAAATAAATAACAAATGATTTCTAAAGCATGTTTGCACAATATGTTCTACTTCCACAGTTAAGAATGGAGTACTTGTCTCTGATGCATGCTATCATCCGGTCCACGCCATACCTGCAACACAGGCACCGGTTCACTGACCTGCAAGGAGTCCTGCAACGCATAATGACAGAAGAAGAAGAGAGTCCACAGTGCCAGATGGACAAAATGATCATCCAAGAGATCTATAAAGAGTTCCCAGAAATATCCCCTGGGGGCAGCTAATTACCACAGGGGAAAGAACTGTTTCGAGTAAAAATGCCTCTTGTGGATGTTATCTTTCCCATCCTTTCCCAGTACTGCTCCTAACTTGTTATCCCTTCAGTTGAGGCCTAAGTTTTAGGTGGGAGTGCTCAGAGGCCTTACAGAAGAAATTTTGCAGCACTTAGATTCAGAAGAATGCCGAAGGTGATCTTCTGGAGAAGAAAATTCTGTTGCAGAGAAAGGGGAGGGTGGGCAGTCAGGTGCAGATTGCCCACTTTGACAAGAACAGGACAGTGTTTCTTCTGGCTCGGTTGTACTGAAAGGAGGACTCAGAGCTTGTGATGGGTGTCAGTGAGCTGTATCTAGGGATTCCAAAGCAAGGGGCCTCTGCCATAAATGTCCATTTCTGTGTGCATTTCTTGCCTCTCAGCTGCCAAATGGAGTAGGCCAGTGTTTGGAAGAAGCTTTTGTAACATCTCTAGGCTGCTGCATCTAGTACAAAAATGCTATTGCTCTAGCAGGGGAGTGGCTCGCTACTCTTAACCCCCTGTGTTCCCAGTGAGCCTTTTAGACCTCTTTAACCCACAGCTTGACATATCTGGGTTACAGTCAACCCACTTTACTAAGGCATAGTCTAAACACCTGCTTTTCTGTAGTGGCATTTTTAAATTTCAGTTCCTTGCACTCTGTACCAGCAACATGATGATTGTCTGGGTGATGGGGTTATTCCAAAATGCCTGCTACCTAGGCTCAGTGCTAAGGTATGTCCTCTATAAAAGCCGTTACTTGTCCCTTGCTTCATGCTGGCCTTGTTGCCTCTGGCATGCACACACAGGGACTCTTTTTCTGTAGGTGGCAGCACACAGTGGTTTTTTTCAGCCTGGGGGTGTTTCTTGCCTTGAGTTTAATAGCAGTTGGCTCTGCCTGGCTTTACCTTTTCATGTCTGGAAGGCTGCTTTCAGCCAGATGCCTGATAGTTCTCTCCTTAATATGCACAGGTTGGAAGGACTCATTTTTCTTTATCTAATTCCTCCAGGTCTCCAATAAAATGGATTTGGCTGCTTCCGATTTAGATCTTTCAAACAGACTCATGCTAATATGGGTCTGTAATATCGTCATAAACGTGCACGCTGCAAAAGCTCTTTGTAGTGCATAAACAAGAGCCTTGCAACCTTCACTGCAGAAGTCACTTCAATTTAAACTGGGAAATATTTGTATAACCTCTAAACCCAATATGAACCAAATACATTTAAAGTAGTGTGTGTAGGCTGCGGCATCTGTTTCCCTGAGGGCTGAGCAGAAAATCTCTGGCTTTGGCCCTGCCGCTTCATGCCAGCATCACTTGGGAGTCACTGTCCAAGCCTGGTGAACAACCCCCTTTTAAAACTCAGTCTTTAAAAAAATATCATTGTGAACTTTGAAAGGAAACTGTATTTTCATAGAATCTAATAAATGTAGTCCATGCAGAAATATGTTGCTTTTTGAATTATTTGTCAATGTTTCTGTATTCAGTGTGTGCTTATTACAGAGTGTGGGGAGCATTCTTTGAGTGGAAAGTAGGAGTCCCCTGCCAAATGCAGTGTGGTATGGTGGTTAAGAGTGTTGGGCTAGTATCTGGGAAACCCAGGTCTGAATCTCTGCTCTTGCCATGGAAACCCTTGGGTCACCTTGGGCTAGTCGCACTCCCTTAGCCTAACCTACCTCACAGGTTATTCTGAAGATAAAATGGAAGAGAGGAGAATAATGTGAGCCATCTTGGGCTCAAAGAAAGGCAGGGTATGGATTTTTTTTTTTAAATTACTTGTTTGTTTTGAGACCGTGGGGTGTGTTAACACACACATCCTCAAGTTTTCAAAGACTGCTTGCCCCATGCTCTCCCATCTCTGTAATGGTCTAGTTCTCCCATGTGGGTAGACAGGGAAATCGTGGAGTGACACGATTCATGGGTTACCCAGCCTGAATCCTTGTGCTGGCCAGTTCCCAGGTTGAATCAAGTGTGTTGAAGAGTTCTCTGTAATACTGCAAGGGGCTCCAGGACATCATGATCTCAGGTTCTGCAGGACCACCCCAGCCATATGGCTGCTTGTGCTCTTGAGTAACCCCTGATCTCTTCCACTCACCCCCACTCTGTCTGGCAGGATGGACAAAATCAAGTTCTAGTCCTTCACCAGAGTAGGATTTTGGGATCTGAAGAGACACCATGAGGACTTGGGTCTGGACTGAGGCAAGCTGTGCATCATGAAGGAGGGGTCATTGAACCATTCTTGAATGCTGTGGCACAATCTGCTGACTTCTGAGTTAGGCTCTTGTGAGAACTGGACACAGATTAATCTTGAGCATTTGAGTATGTCAATGAACATATGAAGCTGCCTTATACTGAATCAGACCCTCGGTCCATCAAAGTCAGTATTGTCTACTCAGACTGGCAGCGGCTCTCCAGGGTCTCAAGCTAAGGTTTTTCACACCTATTTGCCTGGACCATTTTAGTTGGAGATGCCAGGGATTGAACTTGGGACCTTCTGCTTACCAAGCAGATGCTCTACCACTGAGCCACCGTCCCTCCCCAAGCATCTTCTGTCTCTTAGCCCAGATTCTTTCTTTTCTTTTCTTTTTATGCAGCATCTACCACACCCACAGAACAGTGGACTATGTCTGTATTTAATTTGTCCAAGTCTCAAAGGGGGGCAAAATTAAATAAGATGCAAGTCCAGGCTCATGTTTTCCCATCTTCTTTGTACAAGTAGTATCTAGGGTAGCAGTTTTGGTTAGGATTGCAGGGAGAGGCTGCTTATAGTCATTTTCTGTTTTCTCAGTCTTAAATTGTTGTCCTCTCAAGCTTGCCATTTGCCGCATGATAAAAAGCATATGGCTTCCTGTATTGGTTCCTTCATGTTTCCCACCACAAAACCAGTATGAGAAAAGCAGGCTACAAACACGGGCAATTTAAATTGGGGAAATGGAATTACCTCCCCCCCCACCCCACCACTGCACGTATTTTGGCCCAGATGGAGCTTCTGTTGTAGCTGAGGCATACAGTTGTCACAGATTGGGATTAGAGATGCAACCACATTGATAGAAGAATGGATGACAGAAACAGTCTATCAAAATCCCACTAATCCATATGTCAGAGTAGGACAGGAAGCACTACTGCCCTGTCACTACAGGAACAATGCCATTGCTCCTGGAAGGAAGCTTTTTCTGATGCATTCTCTGAGCCTGCCCTATTGGCTGTCTTAATCAGAGCAATGCTTATGTCCGTTCCTTAAGCTAACAAGTTTTCCACATGAGCGAGGATCCTATCATACAATCAGTTTTGCTGCAATGAAAGCAAAAGAGTCTTTGCAAAAGGGAAAGGATCAGGCTGGCAGTCCTTCTGTAAACTCATTATCCAAGTGTTCATCCCTGTTCTTCTCTTGTGCGGTGAATGTAGACGACAAGCACAGATAACACGCTAGAGGTTTCATTATAGGTAATGGGCTATTATTAGAGCTATGTCTCTTGATATCAGTAAGGGTTGTTTTTTTATTGCATCCCAGTGGTGAATGGCGTGGGCGGTTGGCACCAGGAAAACTGCCTGTCGTTTCATCCGCCCAGTGTGTTCACTTGATGGTCTAAAATGATTCAATTATGGCTCTTCTGTGGCATTAGATGGCTTCATGGTTTCTTAGCAATTCCCTAATGCCATCAACTGGACAATGAGAACAAATAAACTTTGGGAAATCTTTTTTTTCCTCTCTAACTTCATCCCTTTTCCGTTTGATATTTGTAAGGTTCCATTTAAAGTAACATATGCATTCTGTATAAATTCAACACAATTTAGCAGCTCTTCCCTCCTCCAGTAATGTTCAAGTGTATTCTGTTACATCCTCTGCTCTGCAGGGACTAAGAAAGTACTAGATCCAAGTAGTCAGTTTGCATTCTGAGCCACTGACTACCAGCTACATGTGGCTTTGCTCACTGTACCGGATTCCTCGTCTGATGAAGAGTGCTTAGAGAGCATACGAAAGCTTACATCCTGAATAAAACTAAGTTGGTCTTAAAGGTGCAACTTGACTCCTATTTTGTTCTAAGAAAGTACTAGGCAAAGAGTTTCCCTTGTGTATCAGGAATGGGAATTGACTGTCTAGGCAGGCACATGACATTAATTGCTTGGGAAGGGTGTGCATGCATGTGCCTGAATTGCATCAGATGGTGCATAATCCATAATGTGCTATCACCATTTTATCATTTCACAAAAGGCAAATAAAAATAAGGTCAAAATTTATCCATGCACTTACAGTAGGGTAGCCTCATGGCCCTTTATGTGATAAGCTGTTATGCAAGTGATTTTTTCAGCTCTGAACTGTAACCTTCCCCATTGGCTTCCACTTCCTCCATAAAAAGCATGGGTAAATGTACCTTGCATCTGAAACTACCCAAGTGGAGAAGCTGTTTAGGGTTCTGATTACAAACCCTGCCACACTCAATCGCCCTCTCTTGAAGTGGCTTTTCAGACTTTAATAATAATAATAATAATAAAATTTTATTTATACCCCGCCCTCCTCGCCAAGGCAGGCTCAGGGCGGCTTACAAGTATGGCAAAGCCATTGAACAATAAAACAGTTATACAATTCAATAAAATTACAATTTACTGTTAAATTTTCCATAATCTAAAACCATCTAAAACAGTCTAGAATAATCTCTACTCGCTGTTATCTCAGTTATTAGTATTTGTGATGGCGTGATGTTTATTTCAAGCTCCATCTTAAAAGGCTAGCCGGAAGAGGGCGGTTTTGCACACCCTACGGAATTGACTAAGGTCCCGTAGGGCCTGCACCTCTTCCGGCAGCTGGTTCCACCATTGGGGTGCTTTTATAGAGAAGGCCTGTTCTCTAGTTATTTTTAGTTTGGCCTCCTTTGGCCCAGGTACTTCCAGAAGATTTTGTGAGCTAGATCGTAGTGCTCTCTGGGGAGCATATGGAGAGCTGTTAAGAAACAAGTCACACACTTACGTACAATGTTTAGGTTGACTAGAGTATTTGGGTGATGCACAATCTGTCTCCTAGTTTTATACTTAAACTGGTGTGTCCTAACTTCCATATCCTCTCTGGAAGAACTCCAGTAAGCGTGAAAGACGTGGTAGGTAAGAGTGCTCTAGAACATGGAGAAATGCTTGGTCAAGAGCAATGTTCCCTCTAAACTGCAGAGTCTTGTGAACAAAAATTCTGCTTTACGAGCTACTGGTATTAAAGTTGTGAGCTGCTGTCATTAAAATTGTGAGCTACTGAAATTATTGTGCTTTTCCTGAGCTAAGACAAAAATGTGTGAGCTGGAGGCTAAAAATCTGTGAGCTAGCTCACACTAACTCATCTTAGAGGGAACACTGGTCAAGAGTAAGATTTCCTAAAAGCTGAGAGATTTCTATGAGGAAAAGAAACTAAGCAATAAAATGGCATGGAATAAAACACCTGTGAAGCATAGAATGCTGGATAAATTGGCTTAGCTGTATATGGATGCTGCTGAACTGTAAGATACTCTAATAACAGCCCATCAGAGGAACAGTGTAAATACATTTCAGGTGATGTTATGGCCCTATGGAAAGGGAGGGGGGAGAGACAACCACCCTTCATTTTAAAAGACTGCTTTTCCAAGCAACCCTAGCTATGTCTAGAAGTAACATTTGTAGATTAGTTATTCATCTGGGCCTTGTGATTCTCCCAAGTGTCATGAACTAAGAAATCAAAGCTGCGAGAGATCTTAGGCCATCTAGCTTAACACATGCAGAAAATCCAAGGATAGAGCATCCCCACCTGGTAACAGTTCAACCTCTCTCTGGAGGCTTCTGGAAGAGCGGAACCCCCCCCCCCCCGAGAGGGCAGCCCACCTTTAGTTCCTTCCCTTGTAGGTCTTGCATCTTTTCCACTCTGAGAGCTGCTGTTGAGATGAGTAATAAGTGCATTGAGCAGGCTTCCAGTTCTAAGACTCTAAAGTTAAGGGGCTTTAGGAATTAACCCCATCCCTCTCTGATGAGCTTTTGCATGGTCTTGATTTAGAGAACAGCCAGCAGCCTCTAGAGTTAGGTGATTGTGTCAACCACACCACTTCATAGACCAAAGAACCTTTTCTTTTAAAACCCCAACTAGGTCCAGGGAGGGAGGACCCTCAATGCTGTCCCCATTACATTGAGCTGGGTGAACCTTGGAAATAGATACAGAGGCTGCAATCACATATGCTAAATAATGCAGTTTCAATCCACTTTCAGTGCACTTTCCAACTGGATTTTACTGTGTGAACTGGCAAAATCCAGTTGGAAAGTGCACTGAAAGTGGATTGAAACTGCATTGTTTAGCATGTGTGATCACAGCCAGAATGTATGAAATGTGCATGTAAACACACACAGGCAGAAAGCAAAGTGAGAACACTCTCAGCCCAGTAGCCTAACCTGTTCTATCTGACAAGCCATATTTCTGGGGTCCAAAAGGAGCTTTTACATTTTAAGGAAACAAGGCTGTTATATAAACATTTTAATGTAATCCAATGTCTTCCTTGCACCCTAATCAACAAACTATTTTCCAAAAATAAACCATGTAAAACTCAATGGATATCAAGAAGCCCACTGGGTCAGAGTATGGCCTATCCTGTTCAATAATTCTGTCAGGAAGGACCAAAATCTCAATCATAGAATCATAGAATAGGAAGGGTCCTAGGGTCATCTAGTCTAACCCCCTGCATAATGCAGGAAATTCACAAATACCTCCCCCTAAGTTCACAGAATCAGCATTGCTGTCAGATGGCCATCTAGTCTTTATTTAAAAACCTCCAAGGAAGGAGAGCCCACCACCTCCCAAGGAAGCCTGTTCCACTGAGGAACTGCACTAACTGTCAGGAAGTTCTTCCTAATGTTGAGCCAGAAACTCTTTTGATTTAATTTCAACCCATTGGTTCTGGTCCTACCTTCTGGGGCAACAGAAAACAATTCTGCACCATCCTCTATAAGACAGCCCTTCAAGTACTTGAAGATGGTGATCATATCACCTCTCAGCTGCCTCCTTTCCAGGCTAAACATGCCCAGCTCCTTCAACCTTTCTTCATAGGACTTGGTCTCCAGACCCCTCACCATGATAGATGGATAGATAAATTTATTGTCATTGTTCTCAAAAAAGAAAATGAGAGCAACGAAATGAGGTGCTCTTCCACAAACATACCAACACATCAACACCCAAAAAAAGGACATATACATAGACCATTTAAATGCATCTAAAAACAAATAACCATTCATAACCCTGCATTTAGCCTAACCACGGCACTTGGATAGAAGCTGCCCTTGAATCTATTTGTCTTAGCCTTCAACACTCTATATCGCCTACCTGACGGTAAGATCTCAAATAGCAAGTGGCCCGGATGTGAAGGGTCCCTTAAGATCATTTGTATCATCCTTTTACATCCCATATTATACAGATCCACCAATGAGGGGAGAGAACATCCACAGATCTTCTGTGCTCTTACCATCACTCTTTGGAGCACCCTTCTCTCTGCTTCTGTGCAGCTCCCAAACCACACGCAGAGGCAATAAGATAAAATGCTCTCAATGGAACTACGATAAAAGGCAACCAGCAGACTCCCTGACAGTTGTTGTGATCTTAAGAGTCTTAAATAGTATAGTCGTTGCTGGGCCTTTTTCTCTAGAGCTAAAGTATTTGCCCCCCATGTTAGATCCTGTTTCATAGTAATTCCCAAAAACTTCCATTCTGTCACCTGTTCTACCATAACACCATCAATAAACAATGGCTGAATGTCCAGACTCTCGGCTTGGCTTCGCGAACGAAGATTTAAGAAGGGTGCAATAGTCCACGTCTGCTGCAGGCTCGCTGGTGGCTGACAAGACCAATGTGGGACAGGCAGGTCCGGCCACAGTGGCTGCAGGGAAAAGTCTGATTTAGGGTTGGTGCTGTAGCAGTGCGATTCTTCCTCAATCTCCTTTTGTCCTCAAGACCAGCTATGCGTGCGTTCTCAAAAGAAGAGACAGCCTGGTGGGTGGTGTGCCTCCATGCTTTGTGATCTGAGGCTAGGTCAGACCACTGGTGATGGTTGATGCGACAGGTGCCAAGGGATTTCTTCAAGGAGTCCTTGTACCTCTTCTTTGGTGCCCCTCTATTTCGATGGCCGGTGGAGAGTTCGCCATACAGGGCAATCTTGGGAAGGCGGTGGTTTTCCATCCTAGAAATATGCCCTGCCCAGTGCAGCTGCGTCTTCAACAGCAGTGCCTCGATGCTGGTAACCTCCGCCCGCTTGAGAACTTCAGTGTTGGTCACAAAGTCACTCCAGTGGATGTTGAGGATGGTGCGAAGGCAGCGCTGATGAAAGCGCTCAAGGAGTCGCAGGTGATGACGGTATAAGACCCACGATTCGGAGCCGTAGATGAGGGTTGTCATCACAACTGCTTTGTAAACATTGATCTTTGAGCCTTTTTTCAGATGCTTGTTGCTCCACACTCTTTTGTGCAGTCGGCCAAAGGCACGGTTTGCCTTTGCCAGCCTGTTGTCGATCTCCTTGTCGATCTTAGCATCTGAGGAGATGATGCACCCCAGGTAGCTGAACTGCTGGACTGTCTTCAGAACTGATTCACCCACAGTGATGCAGGGAGGGTGATAATCTTCCTGGGGTGCAGGTTGGTGGAGAACTTCTGTCTTCTTCAGACTAACTTCTAGGCCGAATAGCTTGGCAGCCTCTGCAAAGCAGGACGTCATATGCTGCAGAACTGATACCGAGTGGGAGACGAGTGCAGCATCAGCAGCAAACAGTAGCTCTCGGATGAGTTTTTCCATTGTCTTGGAGTGGGCCTTTAGTCGCCTCAGGTTGAACAGGCTGCCATCGGTGCGATAGCACTCTTCCTAAAATCCACTATAATTTCCTTCGTCTTATTTACATTAAAAATAAGATTATTTTCTTTACTCCAGAGGGACAGCTGGTGAACTTCCCTCCTATACGCAGACTCATCATTCTCAGAGATGAGCCCCACTAACGTTGTATCATCTGCATACTTAATGATTTTGTTACTCAGACTACTAGAAACACAATCAGACGTGTAAATAGTGAAAAGAAGTGGACTCAAGACACATCCCTGAGGAGTGCCAGTATTTAAGATCTTCACGGAAGAAGTATATCCGTCCATTCTTTTAAACATAATGAATGGGGAGTCCACCAAAGACCCTTTTGAAGGCATTCCTGCTACCAAACACCACAAAGAGCAACATTTAGAAAGACAAAATGCTGAAATGTAATCATATCCATCACTTTACTATTTTTATTCTCATATGATATTTGCTTCCTATGCTGCTGTTAATTCCCATTCCTGCTCACAGCAGTGTATTGGCTTACAGCCTAAACACACATTAGCTATCAATTTTTTGATTGGATTGTGATGAATGGGCTGCCTAACATTTGACTCCCCAGTCAAAATCCCTTTTAAGAGGCTCAAATTCAGGTCCTTTAGGAACATTTTAGAACAGCGGAGAGTTTCAATCAGTGCTTTGTTCTCTGACATTTGTGCAAAGTGTCCTGGGTTGAGGAGTAATTGACTATTATCAATACAATGAAATTATGCTGCTGATGTCCCTCCCTCCCATGAATTTAGTTTGTATGGAACATTCAGACCTTTGCCACTTTGCTTGCCAGTTCAGATCAATCCATCGATGGACAGTAGTATGTGGTATGCAGAGCTCCTGCTGACTCTTCCTTTTTCTCACTTGCCTCCTCCCTCCCCCCACCTCAACATTGCCAATGCACAGCCACTGTGCTTGTCCGCCAATCTCTGCTCATCTTCTGTAGGGGTGAAATGACTTCAATAAATTGAGAAGGAAGTAATATCTCCAAGGTGCTTGATAAGGCCTTTCCAGGATATTGTACACGGAAGATGAATAGCTTTTGCAAAGCCTTGGTTATATTGTGATAAGCACAGTTATGTAACACATTGCCAAGGGAGACATCTTGTCAAAGAAGTTGATTGGCAAAGAGCAGGCTTAGCAGTCATTAGACATTTTTGACCCCTAAATCTGCCTAAAATGTCTTTCCCAAAACAGGATACAGCAGAACAAAATGCTACAAGCAGCACCCAAGCAAAGGTATCTTGCGTGTTTGAGCCCATATTTTGTGTTTTATGTGCCCTTGATTCTACAACTGTGAAACATCCATGCTCAGAAGTTTGGTTTCTGTTTTGACATTGCTATAAGGCTTGTTCTTACTCTGCAAATATCAAAGCTCTGTGCCTGTACATGGATGGTGTATAGTTTGTGGATAGCAATTAATTTCTGTGCATATCTGAGCCTGCAAGAATACTATATGTCGTGAAAGTGGTGTATATGTGAGATTATATATTGTATATATTAATTGAATAACTTTTCCAACCTGGACTGAGAGAGTATTTTAGAAAAACAGTAATTTTTCTACGGTTGCAGTAATTTGCAGATAGATCTGAAGTTTAATGACTGAGCATGGTGTCTTTGCTTAAACAAAACATGAGGGAAGGCAGAAATACTATTGTTCCAGGCACTGAGTCCTGGTTCCACCAGAAGACTGTTGGATTTTTCTTTGTATAACCTATAGTGTAAGTACCAGAATCTGTTTCAAATGTATATGGGGGTTTTCTCCCCTAAAAAGTCTAATTTCTATAAGCCACATTAGTTTTTACTTATTACAAATTTAGATATAAGCGTATTAGAAGTTTTAAGCCATAATCAAGTGACAATTTTAAACAGACCTCTTCAGTATTCACCAGATTCATTTAAATGAGTGAAAATGTATTTATTGTTTTCTGCTGACAAATAGCAAGGAAATTATTTGACACAACACAAATACAGAACAAATAAGCTGATTTTTAATTGACTTTATTTAAGACAATTTTTCAATTTAAAAAAATTGGTTTTATACGTGAATTAATGTACATGTTTTACAACAAAACCTGAATTTTGTTTCCCACAGCTGACTCCACAAACCTCTACTGAACATATTTGAAGTCAGCGATGCTTTTGTATGTAGAAGAAGAACTTGGCAGTGGAGGGGGGAGGGATCTGCCCATTGAGGTCAATGTTTAAATGGCATATTCGGTCATGTACCAGGCTGGTGCCCAGGCCTGGATGGTCCAGGCTAGCCAGATCTCATTACATCTAGGGCTGGCCCTGGTTAGATGAGAGACCACCAAGGAAGTTCAGGTTCTTGCCACAGAGGCAAGCAATGGCAAACCACCCCTGAATATCTCTTGCCTTGAAAACCCCATGAGGGGTCACCATAAGTTGGCTGTGACATGATAGCACTTCCCACCACCACCAGGCTGGTATTACTATTAGCTTGTACTAGTGGAGCAGGGCCTGGCAAGCCATCCCAGGTGTTGCTCTATAGATCTCACTAGGATCACAGCCTAAGTCAACAAGACATGGTCTCATAACTAAACTATGATTGTCAGAGCTCTGCAATATGCTTTGTTCTCAAAATTATAAATATTGGACTCTACCTATCAAGGATACAATTTGAACTTTTTATTTTTGGTCTCATTGGAAAATCCTCAGTACCTACCAGCCTTTGATTAGGAATTAAATGACCTTAGAGTTCAAACCCCCCAAAAAAACCACAAGCAGAGCTTTGCTTATGTAGCAGATGTTTCCCATCTGCCTTCTACAGCCTCCCCAGGCTATTAAAAAAACAAAAGCTCATGTGGATCTTGGGAATCTTTGGGAAGAATGTGGTATCTGGCACTGGGGGGGCTGAAGTTTAAAAGTGAAATCTGAAGAAGCCCTAGACATCCTTGTGCAAGTTGAAGGTACTTCCTCTTTCACAAGGACACCTTTGGATCCAACCCTGAGTCCTTAAGTAAGTGGCTTTATTGAATGTTCTTGCTACACATACAGAGAAGGAGAAACAAAATTGGTTAATTTCATGATCTCTACCTTTGCCCCTAAACAGATAGAAAAGGGGTGGCCAACGGTGACTCTCCAGATGTTTTTTGCCTACAACTCCCATCAGCCCCAGTCAGCCTGGCCGATGGCTGGGGCTGATGGGAATTGTAGGCAAAAAACATCTGGAGAGCTACCGTTGGCCACCCCTGAGATAGAACACAGCAGTATAAGGACCATGTGATAAGTCACTATGAGAGCCAGTTTGGTGTAGTGGTTAAGTGTGCTGACTCTTATCTGGGAGAACCGGGTTTGATTCCCCACTCCTTCACATGCAACTGCTGATGTGATCTTGAGTCAGTCACAAGTTTTCACAGAGCTGTTCCTCTCAAGAGTAGTTTCTGTTAGAGCTCTCTCAGCTCCACCTACCTCACAGGGTGTCTATTGTGGAGAGGGGAAGGGAAAGGCCAGTAGTGAAGGGCAGGGTATAAATCTAATCTCTTCTTCTTCATCATCACTGTTGGCCTGAATAACATAAACTTGCGTTAATAAATCAACATGTTTTAAACAGCGATGAGCCAAATGGTATGCACTTTAGTTTATGAAGTACAAATTGGAAACTTTCATGGAATTGATTATTTAAATTACCTTGATTTAAATCCATCCAGTGTGCATATTTGTATCTTGTCTCCCTAGTATTAGGATACAGGAAGATTTGTAGTTGGGTTCCCTTTTAGCTTTCCTGTTAATCCTCATTTGCCGTGTTAATTGATTCCCTATACAGAGAGGCTTAATTGTGTGAAGGAAATCCATCCCCTGATGGTGACTTTCCCACTTCTGCCTAAACCCTTCCTAGGTACAGTAGACTGCATTTCCTCTGTGCAAAGCATGACACAAAGGAAGAAGAACATAAGAACTTGGTGAAGTTCTGATGGGCAGAGGTAAAGCATGGCCTGAAACCAAATACAAAGCTTATTTTTCTCCAGTTCTTGGTTTTGGATGCCCATGAAGTCAGGAATCTGTGTCAGTCCAAATCCTACACCATTGCTTTTTATTGTTGCCCCAAATGGTACAGTGTGCACTAAGGCTTTGTGGAAGGATAAGACAAAGGCAGCTTAGAGTAAAACAATTGAGCTGCTGGCTGGCTGCAAATGGAGCAAAGTCCCGGTTAGTAACAGCCTCTTGCCTCTATTTCTACAGGTGATTGACTGGGAACTGCCAGCTGGGATAATGGCCACAGGACTGATTGCTCTTTCCATTCCCGTATTTTTACATTCAGCAGTGTGCTTTTTCCTAATAACAGGCAGGCTGTTACTTCACTGGATGTGCCCTGCAAATGGTGGGTGAGGAGTGAACTGCAGATAAATACCCCATTACTTCTAAGTTATGTGCTGATTCATTGAAAGAGCTAGGGAAGCAACCCAGATGTTCTGACCAAAACATCCTTTAAAAAAAAGGGCTGATTGTATTGAGCTGACATTATTTTAACAGGGCAGCCCACATGCACTTTAAACCAGAGTACTCATATTTTAATGGGCTCAGTCTCCTTCGAAGCCAGATGAAAGCGCTAGGGAAGCAACCCAGATGTTCTAACCAAAACATCCTTTTAAAAAAAAGGCTGATTGTATCAAGTTGCCCATTATTTTAACGGCAGCCCAAATGCACTTTAAGTCAGAGTCCTTACACTTTAATGGGCTCTGTCTCCTTCAAAGTCAGTTGAACTAAACAGCCTCAAGAATGGTAGTCCAAGGGCAGAGCACTTAACAGTGATTATTGTTTGAGGACTGAAAACAGTGGCAACTTTCAATAAGTAATCTCACATTTTTTACCTGACATCTAATGAGGCAACCAGCAGAGTCATGAACTGGTATCCAGCCATAACTAAGCTGATACCCACCCATAACTTTCTCCAGAAGGAAAGGCCTTCACCAATATGAACCCACACTGTACCATGCCAGGATTTCTCCCGTGCTACAGGCTCAACATGGAGGACCTACTCTACAGCCTAAAGAGCAGGGGTCGTTTTGTAGAAAAATAGGTGGTGGAGCTCATCCAGGGATTGTTATGCAGCTGCACCTACTATTCAGTAGACAAGGTAGGTAGGAGGAGGGGGACCATCAGAAAGGTTCAGGAGCTGCACTCCTGTGAGCTCCTGCTAAATTCAAGGCCTGCTAAAGAGTATGCCCTTTGAACCTTCACTGCTGGAGGTCGGGCTTGCTTCTCTTGATCTTTGTGCCATTTTCATCTATTGTAACTTTATTTTTGTATTCAGACTCTTAACTATTATCTGTTTATCTTGGCTTCCCCAGATGGACCATCCTTCCCTTTGATTTCACTTCCTTCCCTCCTTAATGTTTCTTTCTTACTTTGCTTAGATTGTTGATGTGAAGGCAAAACATGATCTGTCACACATTTTGCACTCCACTTAATAATTGTTGGCACTTCCCGAATTTTGCCCTTGTATACCTAATTTTACCTAACAGTAGACCAGTAATATCTGCTCCTGGGGCTGCTGCTTGCACAGTCTCCCCAGGCATTATAAAGGCCAGCAGATCCTTGAAGAGGACTAAGCAAATGCACCAGGATGCTTCACAGGAACCTATTCTACAATAGTCAGGTAAACAGATCTACCTTGGCTGTCATGCAAGCCTCACCTACTAAGCTTCCCAAAAATGCCAAGAGGCTGTGCTTGAGATACATAGGAGAGTTTAGGAATGGGAGTTTTGCCCCCCAAGATCAGAATGAAGAGTCGGACACAAGGTTTTGGTATAACTAAGGGCCACTTTATTAATCATAATAATCACAACGGCAAGGGCACCCAAAGGTGCGGCCTGGTCAGGGCTAGGGGTCTCAACAGACCGCTCCTCTGCCATTAACGGGCGAGAGACCCAGCCCCCAGCCGGAGCTGTGAGACACAGCTCCTGCCAGGCCAGCCCGGCAGGGAGGCCTGCCCCAGAGGGCCCAACCACCAGACGCACATCTCAATGGAAGGCACCCTTTAGTTGAGCCTCCAGGACAGTCTGCATTTCCCCCAATGCAGGTCATCAAACCCCAAGGTTGCTTATGCCAGACCCTAAATTCCCCAAAAGGGGGATGCTTTGTGGTCCTCTCCTAGCCGTAAAGTACCCTAACCCAGTAAAACCTGCCACCACTAAGGCCAAGTCTCTACTTAGGGCTTAGCACCCACTGAGAAGCCCAAAGCCACCCGCAACCCTTGCAGTAAATCTCTCAAGAAAAGCATATTACCCTTTTCTGAGAGATGTACCCCATCCCCTCTATAGAGATCAGGAAACTCAGTAGAGATATCCAGATGGGGCAAATAGTGGCCCAACCCTCCATCCAAAGCCTTCCTAATTTCCTTGTTGGCTTTGTAGCGGGCCCTTTCAATGGCAGCAGGGTCCCAAGCACTGCGCCAAACAAGGCAAGGAATCATGGCGCACCAAACAATCGTGGTCTCCGGCCATCTCTCCTTGATACCTCAAAAATCATCACGGGCCTGCCAGACTAACGCCTTGCCTTTAATTAGTCCGAGATCATTCCCTTCCAGGTGAATAATTAAAACCTGAGGAGGTAGGCCTAAACCCCCCTGAAATAACAAAGGCAGCAGGCCCGGCCACTGAAGGCCCCCACCACTCAATACAAACATGTTGGCTGAGTCCCAGCTGAGAGCCGACTGAAGTTCTCCGAGCCTGATGTGCAGCCAAAAACACATGACTGTGGCCACAGACGAGAACTCGGCTTCTCTGGCCAGGAACAACAGCATCTAGAAAGAAAAAACAGTCAAACAAGAATATAGCCAATACCATTTTAACCAACAAACCAACCTAGGGACTGAACAAAGGTCGAATATAAGATTTGTAAGCCAAAGGACGCCAACAGCCTAAACACTGAATGGAGGAGGAAGGATACCCCAGGGCAGCAGCTGTAAAAGCAGCGCCAATCCTATAAGCCATAGTTCCTGGGGCATTGGCACTGCCTCCCGATCAGCATCTGGGGCCAGCTGATGAAACCTCTCCATCTATTTTTGGGAGAGAGCGTCAGTCACCCCGTTATTCACCCCAGGAACGTGCTTGGCTAAAAACAATATGTTAAGCCTTAGGCAACGCAGAGTGAAGGCCCTCACCAACCTCATAACCTGCCGCGATTTGGATGAAAAGAAATTAATAACATGGACTACCGACATATTATTGCACCAAAAATGAACTGTGCGATTGGTCATATCCGTCCCCCACAGCCAAACCGCGACTAGTCTAGGGAAGAACTCGAGAAACATAAGATCTCAGTTTACACCTAACTGTATCCAGGAGTCTGGCCAACCCTCAGCACACCAATGTCTGCGGAAACAGACTCCAAAACCCAAAGACCCAGCAGCATCAGACATGACCTGGAGCTCGGCTTCAAGCCTCATGTCTTCTCTCCAAAATGAAACCCCATTAAAGGACTTCAAAAACTCCCACCAAACCCGCAAGTCATCCTTCATGCTGCTGGTAATCCTTGTTCTATGCTGAGGCAAGCGGAGGCCTGCCATAGCATCACATAAGCTACAAAGGAAGGCCTGCCCAGGAGCAACCACTTTGCAAACAAAGTTAAAGTGACCAACTAGTTGCTGCGACTCGTGCAGGATAGCCTTCCGCTTACTAAGGAAAGACTGAATCCTGCTATTTAAATCTAGTATCTTTTGTGAAGGGATCCTAGAAAGCTGCAACAGGGTGTCCAGCTCAATCCCCCAAAAGACCAGTTTTTGGGCCAGACCCTCCGTTTTCTCCTCAGCCAAAAGAACACCAAGTCCTGCAGCTCCACAAAGCCAGACAGCAGCCGAGCACAACACCCCGTTCCCACAGGACCTACAAAAAGTAGTCATCTAAATAATGAGCTACGTCCTGCAAACCCACTTTCTCGCGCACAGCCCATTCCAAGAATGCGCTGAAACACTCAAAAGCTGAACACGATACAGAGCAGCCCATTGGCAATGCTCTGTCCATGTAAAATTGGCCCTCAGGCATAGCCCAAGAGCTCAAAGTCAGCAGGATGCACTGGTAAAAGACGAAATGCAGATTTAATATTGCATTTTGCCAACTCTGCCCCCTCCCCACAGCGTCGTACCACAGCAACGGCCAGGTCGAAGCTGGTATACTTGACAGAGCATAAGTACTCAGGAATCCCATTGTTAACCGACTTCCCTTTGGGGAAGGAAAGATGGTGAATCAAACGAAATTCACCAGGCGCCTTTTTAGGTACCACCCCCAAGGGGGAAACTCTAAGGTTACGCACCGGGGCGTGTAGAAAAAGGGGCCCAAAATCCTACCCTCAGCCAACTCCTTGGCAATCTTATCTCTAACAACCTGCTCTTGCCCCTTAACTGAACTAAGATTCCCTGACATGAATGGAATCCGGGTCCCCTGAAAAGGGATCCTAAACCCAAACTTAAAACCTTTTAACAGTGTTCAAGAGGACCCACCTTTATCGGGCTGGGCCCCTTTACCAGCCTGATAGGATCCTCCCCCACTTCCTGGCTTCCTGTTACTCTTGGACCCCCGAACTTTCGGGCAGTTATTGAATGAGTGAGGCCCGCCACACATAGGGCATTGGTGCTTAAACTGGCAGGCCTTTCAATTACACACCCCCTGTAAACCAAACTCCCAACAAAGCAGGTGGGGTTGAACCACCTGCCCCACAGAGCTGCGGGAAGCATTTGCTGAAGCTGAAGAGCTTAAACCAGACTTAGCCACTAAATGATCGCTGTCAGAGCAGTCACCTAAATTTGGTCGAGCTGGAGACATAACCTGCAGCCGCAGCTGCTGGTGAATGCAGTCCCACTGCAGCGAAGGGTACAAGGCCACCCTCATTCTGAACTCTTTGTCATACTGAAGCCAGGCGGGCCCGCTAAAAGCCGAGTACCCCTTATAAATAATATCCATGTATTATTTATAAGGGAAGCTGCCCTCCATGGCTGCACTCGCGCAATAACCCCTGCATAGATAAACCCCCCAAGTAGCCAATTAGCCCAGGTCCGCTCCACCTTGTGCTTCTTCAATTTTTCTTTATCTTTTTCATCCAAATCCTCCTTGTCCTTTTTCTCCAACTCCCGAAAAAGGAGGGAGAAAATATCTACATACTCTCCCTTTAAATTTTTTTCCCTGGTTGCGGGCAACAAATGGTCCCCCAGAGGCAAAGCCACATCCCCAAACGGTAAAGCGGTGAACGGAACTGCCCCATAAGGGGATGGTGCACCCAACTCCCCATAAAGGAACCTGCCAAACCCTGTTGCCCCACACCCGGCCAAGCACCATAAGGGCCACACTGTCCAACTGGCCAAGCCCAGTTTGACAACTGGCTGGCACCTGTGGGGGAAGGGCACCCCACACCCACAGCCGGGAAGGCCTGCCCCCAAGGCCAGGCAGACCCAGCAAAGGCCTAACCAGTAACTCCATTCTGAAGTTTTATAATTTCTATTGGTTTTAACTACAAAAGAAAAAGCATAAGCATAGATACAAAAAAAGAAAAGAAAACGGAGGGAGGGCATATACAGAATGGAAAAGGCAGGGGGAAAGAAGAAAAAAATACAAATATATCAATTTTAAATCTACTTCCAAATAGAATATCCAATTCGTTCTACCTGCAAGTATAAAATTCTCCATATATTTTGCCATCTCTATCTTCCATTCTCAAACATTTTTACTAAACTATTATTTGCAATAAAAGTCTAAACAGTTCTTCTTCAACACATATAAATATGAACAAGTCAGAGCAGTCTCAGCACGAAACTAACTACTTTGGTTTAACCTTGTTAAAAAACACAAACTAATTTGTTAATTTATCACTATCCTCATTAACCTAAACACGAAAAATTCATATCTTTATCCTTAAAAAAAAAACTAAAAAGAAATACAACCTGGTATTATGTCTATCTCAATATAAACAGTTTCTCCTGGGAGACATTATTTAAAAAAACAAATCTAGCCGTTTACATAACATCTGTGTTGTCTGCCTTTTTAACAATTAATCCACCTCTTGTGTCCCTATTGGGCTAGGAAAAACAACTTTTTATGACCCAAAAATAAAAGTCGCATGCCTGTTCTTATTGAGAGTTACCTACCCAACTATCCAACAGGATATAAAAATTTCAGGAAACCCTTCTTACTGAAAAGAAGTCTATCTCCTGAGTTATATATTAACTTGTAAAATTACCCATATTTATAACAAACATAGAAACTAATATCATTATCTATTAAAAAGAAGTTCAGCAATTTGTCAGGAATTTGTTATCTGCCTTCTTAAAAATTAATCTGAAATAACTATTTTTACATAAAATTCTTTTCAAAAACTTTTTAACCCTTTAAGTTTTAAACCCATATTGTTTTAAACAAGACAGTTTATTGTAGCCCAAAAAGAAAAGAAGTCTCAGCCTTCTAATTTCACATATCAGAATTTCTTACAAAGTCCATGTCCAGCTGTCCACTGAGAAAAATCTAGTTCAGGAGGCTCTTCTTTCTGAAAGATTTCCACATCATGATTTTCTGGTTAAAATGCATCTTCTTACTTCTTAATGCAGTCATCCTTCTCGAAGATGAGAAAAATTCCACAGCTTTTGTTCCTCTCAACCTAGCTTGAGTCGATCTCCATTTCCGGTCTTTTTAAATATGCCACAAGATTCCATTTTAATTTCCTTTTGTTGATTTCCCAGCAGCTCAGTCTCCCCTTTCAATTCCACAGACATCACCAGGTTCTCTTTAGCGCTCTGCTCATGTAGATTTGATGTTTCACTAGCTTTCAGGAAAAAAGCTGCCATTTGCTTCTTAACCAAGTCTGCCAATAAACCAAGATCTTGCCTCAGAGATTTTAAACTGCTTAAAATGTCTTTTTTATAAGAAATTTCGCTTAGCAAAGTCATTTTTCTCTGTCAGCAAACTCAGGCCATTAATCCTGATTTAAAAGTAGCTCAGAGTCCCAGATAGCCCATCCTTCTCAGTCTCCTCCAACTGAAGTTTTAGATGTTAACATATGAATTTCAGATCAGACAACAAGGAAAAATCCCTCTAACAGATATCTAATTTTGTTCAGACCATATTACAGCCAAATAATAGTCTCTTTAATAAATATCTAATTATGATCTGGGTCGATTTAAATGTCCATATTCCAATTAGTTCAAATGTTTCCAGTACTTAAAGATGTTCTTTAACTTTCCACGGCCTCATTCACAGGGAAATTAGAGATATCAATCTCTTTCCCTTCCTTTGAACTACTAAGTCATTGAAATGTAAAAAGGATCCATTAGCCCTTGGCAATTGAAAGTGAACTTACTTGCATTGCAGATGTCATGCTTGAGATAGAGGGGTGATAGATCAGAAGCTTGTTAAAGAAGAGAAAGGCAAGCAATTGAGCATACACTTCTTGCTGCTGTATTAGCGATCGTGACGGGAAGAGCTTCAGAGTGCACAGAAGAAACAAGAGCAACTGCCGTTGTGCCCCCATCTCACTGTGAAAGCCCCATGCCTAAGAGACCCCCCCCCCCCGATGTGGCGCCCCTCCCCCTGCCCAATCAGGGGGGAGTCACAAGCAGGAGAGCTCACGAATCCACCTGCTAGCATGACGACGTAGCCCAGAAGTCCCAAGAATGGGAGTTTTCTGTGGTACCAAGCAAGATACAAACTTTTAGGCTCTTAAACTCATATGCATAGCTGGATTTATGAAATCCATTGTGGTGGTGGATTTTGTGTGTGTGTTTTAAGAAAACTGCTAGTTTATTCTGCTGCTTTTCCCTATAGTTTGTATTTGTTCCTTTGTACAGCTGACACTTCTCTGTGCTTCTAATAGTTCTAATGCAGCCTTTCCCTTGTTCACCCCGACTTTCAACAAGTTAGCAAGCAAGCTGCAGTCACAGGGCCGAGCACCACTTTCTTTTATTAAGAACTTCCCTGATGATATTTCATATTTCTACCTAGGACTGAGCGTTAATGAGACTGTAAACCCCTGTTATGCCTAAGCCCATTAGAGGCTTTAGTGGATTACGGTGTGATATTAGCTTTATCGGCTGATGGCAAAAGTCATGAGCATGACACAGTAATCAACCACCTGCTCTCAACAGAACAGCTTCTCTTCCCACCCTTCTAAAGGAAAGGTATTGAAGATGTCTTTCTGCTCATTACCAAAGCTGTTTCCCCTCCCCAAAGTTTGAAGATTTCATGTTCCTTGCAGACAATAATGACAGCAGAGTTTAGTTTGTGTTCTGCATATATACAGGCAAGTCAAACAGCTGCAGAGCAATAATCTGATGTCCTTGCAAAGCTGTCCTCCAGACCAATCACTGCCAGAGCCAGTTTGATGTAGCAGTTAAGAAGAAGATGACTGCAGATTTATACCCAGTCCTTCTCTCTGAATCAGAGATTCAGAGCGGTTTACAATCTCCTGTATCTTCTCCCCCCCGACAACAGACACCCTGTGAGGTGGGTGGGGCTGTGAGAGCTCTCACAGAAAGCTGCCCTTTCAAGGAAAACTCCTGCAATAGCTATGGCTAACCCAAGGCCATTCCAACAGCTGCAAGTGGAGCAGTGGGAAATCAAACCTAGTTCTCTCAGATAAGAGTCCGAATACTTAACCACTATACCAAACTGGTTCTCCCAGTTTAAGTGCATGGACTCTTATCTAGGAAAACTGGGTTTGATTCCCCACTCTTCCACATGCAACTGCTGGAGTGACCTTGGGTCACTCACAAGCTTTCTCAGAGCTGTTCTGCTCAAGAGCAGTTCTCGAAGAGCTCTCTCCGCCCCACTTACCTCACAGGGTGTCTGTTGTGGGGAGAGGAAGGAAAGGAGATTGAAAGCTGCTCTGAGATTCCGAGTGAAGGGCGGGGTATAAATCGAATCTCCTCCTTCTCTCCACCTTTAGTTTGATTTGCCCTGGGTAGTCTTAGCTATTGAGTAATGGTGGGTAAATTGTTTCTGGGGACTCTACATTGCTGAGGGGGGCAACTGCCCACAGCCCTGAGTTCTCAAGCCGGGGGGGGGGGAGCTACCTTAATTTGTACCTGTCTTGTCATGGGGCAAGGGCCAGTCCTTGCTTGGTCCCAGCTAGAGGCAAAGACAGTGATTCCAAGGCCACATTCTGGACTTTTTCGCAGGAGCCGAGAATCACATCAACAACCGCACCTGGGCTTGCCCCTGCAAACAAAAATGTTGCTTATCTGCAAGGACTGGGTCCTTTTAAGTAAAATCTGCATGGGGTTAGAGCTGTCGGTGCTTCAACATCACAGCCTGAAAAGAGTACAGGTGTTCAGCAAATGTGCTTCCTGGTGCACAGAGGAGTAATTTTCAGCCCAGAAAGACCTGCTTGCCTACACTTCGAGCAGATGGAGGCTGCTATAGACCAGGCATCACCCACAGTTAGCTTATCATGAAAGTATTGAATGCAGAGCAAGGGGAGTTGCTGGGGGATATATCAAAACAGGGATAACTGCAGATAAGAATGGATGGAGCAATGTAGAGTCCCCAGAAACAATTCTCCCACATTTGGATTAAAGGGAAAAATCCATGATGGGTGTCCTGGTGTTACCGGCAATGCATTTAAGTCTCTTATTTTTAATGGGGAAATTAGCTAAGAGACTTGGTAGAGCGAATTAGGAGTGAAGATCTTTGCTTTCAATAATACGGTTAAGGTTTTCAGCCAAGAATAGACCACACGTTTGTATCTTTTATAGTGTTTACTTAAAATAGATGTCAAAAGGATGTATATGCACACACACACACACACACACACACGTTGCATAAACACATACACACAAGAGTCTAAGAAAAAATAGAGGTTATCAATAGAGGAATTCAAGGATTGGGAAGCAGGTGATATTCACCTGATCCAGAAGAGGAGACGTCTGTCCAAAGGAAAAATACACGGAGAGGAGTGCGAACGACCAGCGTAACGCGTCCTATAGACCCAATTACAGGAGTAACTGGTGGTACAGACTGCAAATGGCGCCCTACAGAATGCACACTGAGGTGGGGTTCTGACCCACACTTTATAGGGGTATGAGGATGGGGGTAAGTAGTTACAAAAGGGTCTTTTGATGTCTCTTAAATCGCTATGTTGGGAAGCCTCGCACATTTTGCTAGGATGATAAGTTTAGAGGAAATTCATAGTTTGCTACTGGGCTTTGTCTGACACTCGGAAAGGGACCAAAGACTTGAAGGTAGGATCAATCAAGTTATGCATTAGATTGGATTTTAGCAAGGTAGAGACTGGAGGAAGAGACATTTGGCACTTCCAGAAGATCAGAGTGAGAGTACTACTTACCCGCAGTTCCCATGTCATTATGCATCCCGTTTGGGTGGGGACGCTGGAGGGGAAATGGGTGAGATTGTGCTGAGATACGACTGCAGGCGCCAACCAAACCAGACACTCTACTGGATCCACTCTACCTATTCTAGATGGAGTGTTGTCTTGGCCTGTCTTTCGGTCAGATTCCATTTTGTTCACCAAGTATAGGAGACCCTCTCCCTATATTTGCACTGGGGTACTCCGTTTATATCAGGCAGCGCTTCTCAGTAACACTGGGTACACACAGAATAAGCAAACTTTCCTCACTGGCCTACCTTGCTGGTACAATTCCTTTAGCTGTTCCCTTCAGAGTTATAAATCCCATTCCCCATGCTTGTCCTTAAGATCCTGAGGCACAAACAAGAGCATAGGAAGCAGACACAGAATAGACTGTTTATAATTGGGTGTGTGTATAATTTTTGTCTTTTTATGAGTGTGTGGTGACATCATTGTGCCATGTGTGATACTTCCCCCGCCGGGAGCCAGGTAAGACCTGGCAACCCTAGTGCACTTGGTGACCTCTGTGACTGACCCCCTACTGAGGGCCTGGAGGATATTCAGGGAGGTGGCTGAATAAAGCCTGCCCCTGCCCTCTAGGCTCTGGTATTCCAAGGAGGTCTCCCATGCAAATACTTGCCAGAGTTGACCCTGCTTAGCTTCCAAGACCTGATAAGATCAGGCTAGCCTGGGTTATCCAGGTCAAAGCTGACTGGCTGCTTATGACAAGAACTCAGCCAAGATGACTGCAGAACTAGGTCAGAGCCATGCATCTGGTAAATCTCTGCAAATATAGAAAAACAGCAAAGCTTGGCATTGGTCTGCTTCTTCAAAATATGTCTGCCAGCTATTTACTTGCAAGTGATATCAGCATTGAGCTAAGATGGACCAAGTGAAAACCAAGGCCTGGGACTCTTCCATAAAATGAGCCTCCAAGAGTCTATGTGCTCGGCTGTACATTTTACCTTGAAACACTCAAAGGAATTCACTTCAGTGCACCGCTGTTTGCATAAAAAGGTGTGAGTAGACTTAGAATATGGCTATCACTCGACTATTACCTCTGACCAATTTCAAAAGAAGGAATGAGGCGGAATGAAATACATGGTACATTGACCATTTGGCAGTGCAGGCTGAGCCAGAGAGGGACTGTTCTGAATTGGCCCTCCAGGAGGCCTTCTACCCATCCACGGCCACATCTCTTCTCCAGTTCTTGATTCTTTACCCATCACATTCTCAAATGAGCAAAACGACTCTCCCTTCAGATCAGCACGCAAGCGGAAAAGTGATATTGCAATCAGGTACGCTGAACAGAAAGTAAGGGCTGCTTTTGTTCTGCAGCTTCCTTGAAATAGCCAGGCATCTTTGTAGCAACGTTATTTGATTTGTGTGCATGCTGCTGTAGTAGCTACGAGTGAGAACAGCTCAAGGCTTTACTGTTCAAAGTTAATCTGAATGAACCTAGGGCAGCAGAGCTCATGGACCTGAATGAGCTTCTTCTTATTGATGAACATCTGAAAACGTCAACGTACCTCTGTGCACATCTGTTCTTGCTAATTAACCTCACTGTGGAGTGCAGTTGGTGGTGTTTGCCCATGCATTACGCACTTCATAGATCTCCACGGTGCTCACTTGTCCTATAAATTAGACAATCTTTAAGGACACTTGGTCTACAACTTGCTACAATAGCAAACCAATCAATAGTTACCTGCTGTCAAAAGGCTTCTGCTAGAGGCCCTAAATGTAGGGCTGTTGTCTGCCTTGCATAACAGTACATGAATGCAAGCTGATAAGCTCAACAGGCCACTTTAGCAAGTACTGGGGAAATGTGCTCTGCTGCAAGAATCCTTCACATGAACTGACCCTGGTTGCTCAGTGTGCCCTGTAAGCATTTTAGGTCTCCTCCACAGAGTTCAGACTGGTACATCCATAGCCTAGAACAAAGGCCTAAAGATTAGAAGGATGAACCTCCAGTGAGAATAAACCAATAAGAAACACACCATCTAATGATTAGTTACAGATAACTGGTTGGGTGTTACCTGAATTCACCTAAAATTAGGTTTGGGGAACTAGAGGGTGGGCAATTAGACTTTAGCGAGATCAGAATATGTGTATACAGAAGATTCCTCCTTTGGAAGTCACCCAATAACGATATTGTCTAATAATCGAGGTGTTTTATTATGAAATAAAGGCAAACATAAAAGAGTATAATCATATGACACACATACAGGCCTTAGAAAACAGCATGAAAATGCACAGGGGTAAACACAGGGATGGACAAACAGGGCAATAATTATCGTAGTCTTCGAGGAAGGCTTCAATGGTGATGAAAAAGGGAGATGGGGGAGAGGGCCCTCAACCAATCAAGTATTGGGGGCGTATCTAAACAGCAGGGTAGAGGTACTGTCAGATGCACACTTGTGGGGTGTTGGGTCAGAGGTTATAAAGTCTACCTTGAACCCTTAGGGGGTAGGAGGTCCAGAGGATTATGACACGGGGTCAGATGGGACATGATACTGCATCACATGGTGCATTACCTCAGAAAAGGGGAGGCTCCAAAGTGACAGTTTGGGCAAGGCATGGGCGAGTCATGGGTGGAAAGGATTAAAACAAGCTGTACAAACTTATCTAAAAGTGACAATAGAGAGCCAAATTGATATCTAAGGTGACATCCGATTTACACAATAGCTCTGGCTCTGGATTAAGACAGGTCTTCCTCTTCTGGCTGGCACCATCCTTTGTCTAGAATTCTGTTTGACAAAAGCTTGGGCAGTCTGGCAAGATACACGCCTAAGATAAGCATGATTGCCTTATGCAGATGTTTGAAGCAGCTGTTGGATACGTGAGCCTCTCATTTCTCCGTCATGGAGTCTGGCTGTACAGGAAAATGGTTGCTGGTGATGTCAGCCTTGAAACATGGCTTTCATGGAAAAGGCAGGAAACCGCTTGACTGGATAGCTTGTGGCGGCGCAACTTCTTTCACTGCAATGGCCGATATTGTGCATGCACGAAGCAGCAGGTAGCTCCTCTTCACTCCTAGCTTGCACCCATTCAAAGATAGTGCTGCTGTGAGGCTGAGACCTTTAGTATCCACATAAGTATCTCAGAAAATGACAGGTAAAACCCACATCTTAGGAGCAGATGTGTGTGATAACTCCAGGCACCCTGGCAACCCAACGGGTGATCACGATGTCCGTATATAAGCGAAAACAGGAGGCTCTCGCTCACAGAATCCAGATTAAATTTCCAAATGGCAGAATGGCATTTTCCTGTTCCTCCTCTACTACAGTCCACTGATCTAAGAAATACTGCTCCTGGGGGAGTCGCAGTGGGAAACAGGAACTGGTAGAAACTCTTATGGCTTTATAATGCCTTTTATCCAATAAAAAAACCCCCAAAAAACCCCTCATCTTGAGACCCTGGAGAGCTGCTGCCAGTCTGAGTAGACAATACTGACTTTGAAGTACCGAAGGTCTGATTCTGTATAAGGCAGCCTCATATGTTCATAAGCAATATAGACAATGGTGGAGAACTTAGGATCTTTGTGTTCCAAAGATCAATAAACAAAATCTGATTTCTTAGAAACTGATTGTCCTTTCATTTTCTTTTTTTTTAAATGTCACTTTAGTTAATAATTTATGTTATTTATTTAAAATTTGTAGGCCACCTTTCCACTCAATTAGTATCCACAAAGCAGTGAACATAAAAACATTTTAAAAATTTAAACAATAAAAATGCTGTTAAAATAGAAAATTAAATTGAAACACATAAACAAGCAACACTAGAAGGACAGCAAAAAATGTTGTTATGGGTATACCAGATGAAACAGAAAAGTCTTCACCTGCTGGCAAAAGACACAGACAGAGGAAGGCAGATGAATCTCCTGGGGGGAGGCTTCAAAATTTTGGTGCTAACACAGAGAAGGCCATTCCTCATGTCACAACCCATCTAGCCTCAGATGAATGGGATACAGGAGCACCTCGAAGTTCAGAACTTGCTCTTTTAAGGGGAGGGCACTCCCATCCAGATCAGGGGATAACCCATTTCACCGGTCAAACCTTCCCCCCACCAGCAGCACCTCCATTTTGTTAGGATTAAATTTCTGCTGGTTAGCCCCATCCATTTCAAAACTGCTTCCAGGCACCTGTTTATGGTTTTGACAGCATCCCTGGGATCTGCTGGTAGTGTGAGATAGAGCCAAGTCTTGTGTGCATATTAGTGGCAGCTCAACCCAAATCTCTGGATGATACCTTTTCCAACAGCTTTACATAGATGTTGAAAAGTATGAGGGACAAGTTGGAACCTTGGGGAACTCCATAAGCCAGTGCTGCTGAACTCATCTTTTATGAGGGCCAGATCTGACATAAATGAGATCTTGTTGGGCAGCATCATGTGTGTCATAAAATGTAATGCCAGATAGCAGAGATATAAACTTTATAAAGGCTACAGCCAAACACAATTCAAGATTTTGTTAAACTTAAATAAAACATGATTAAAAGATTAGAAGTCTTGCATTTTTTTGTTTACTTACTGTCTCTGAATTATTGCATCAAAATGTCTGTGCTGTAGCAATCTTGAGTATGCTGTTCAGGTGTTGCTCAGGTGTGTATCAGTAAGATGCAAACCTACTTTTGATTTATTGATAATCGTTACAGAAATCTCATGGTCAATGCTTTGAACTTAAGACCCAAGGGAAAACATGAAATGGCTGGGCATTATGAGCTTTTGTACATAAGTTGCTTCATGTACTGATCAAGAACATGTGAAGGAAGCATAACACAGACAGAGGGCTATGTGTTTGTCTACAAAACAACAGTGTGCCCCAGAGAAATAACTACAGCTCCTGTGTGACAGTGCAAGAACAGAGAGACAGCAATGTATAGTGGTCAGTGTCAACCTATTATCTGGGAAGTCTAAGTTCAAAATCCCCAGTCTCCAAAGCAAATGTGCTGGGTGAACTTGGTCTGAACACACACTCTCAGCCTAATACACCTCACTGGCTTGTTGTTATTCCTCATCTAAATAGTTCACATTGTTTTCCTACTGACAAAGACTGGATCATAAGAGCATGCATACAATGAAAAAGAGGAGGGGAACCCAACTGCACCCAGGAAAAACCTGGCATAACAAGCCCAACAAAACTCTCTCTCTCTCTCTCTCTCTCTCTAGCAAGGCACACAAAAGCTCAAACCTTGAATAAAACTTTATTGGTCTTAAAGGTGCTTTGTATCTTGCAATTAAGGAAACTGGGCAAAGTATGTTCTTGCTCTTTCCCTCCCTCCCCCTCTCTTCCTCCCCAGGGGATGAGGAGGGGGATGAGCCTCAGCCAATAGAGGGAAGGAAGGCTTGGGTTAGTAGCTTTGCTGTGTGATTAAGAGAGTTTGGCAAAGCAAGCTCTTGCAATTTCCCTCCCTCTTCATCCCCAAAGGGAGCAGCCTCAACCAATGGAGGGAAGAGAGGCCTTGCTCTGTAGTTCCTGGATGATTGAGAGAGCCTGGCAAAGCAAGCTGTGATGCAAAAGGAAGCAAGAGAGAGGGAGAAGGAAGCAGACAAAAGCTATTTGCTCAGGGACCAGATAGGAACCCTGTGGGGGGCAGATCCATCCTGTGAGCCCCATGTTTGACACTCCTGCCATAAGCCAAAAGACAAGAGAAAGAGCAACATTTCTTCAGCAGCACACTCTGAAACCTACCTTCAACATAGGACTGGAATCACACAGAACAGTGTCTCCCAGACCAAGTTCCAAGAGGTAATCCAGAAGGATATTGGAGATATCAAAAGCTGCCCAGAGGTCCAGAAGAATTAACAGGATCTCATTCCCTAGTCAGTCACCTAGCAGAGGTCATGCACTAGTGTGGCCGAGTGCCATAACCAGTCCTATATCCAGTCCTGAAACCAGAACAATTCACTTCATTCAGGAATCTCTGAAGGTGACCAGCTACCACTTATTCAATCACCTTGCTCGAAAATGGTATATTTGAGAATAGACAGTAGTTATTCAACTCTCCCGGGTCCAGAATAAGTTTCTTTAGGAGTGGACACACCACTGCCCATTTCAAGGCACAAGCAACCACACCATCTCTTATAGAAGCATTTACTGTCTCCCAGACCTGGTCCTCCAGCCCTCCCCTGGCAGATTTAAACAGCTGGTAGGAGCAAGGGCTGTACAAACATGTGGTAGGTCTCAAACTTCCCCAAGCCCTGTCCTCATCCTCACAATAATGCCACATTTCAGATTTTCCTATACCAGCCCATCAATGATGGTAGATTTTTTTATTTCCACCCTGATAACATTCTGATAGCCATCACTTGTGCTGTGAACAGTTTTATACAATCAGTTCCACATAAGTGATATTTTAATACTAAAGCTACACAGAGCACAGATTCAGAAAATCAGAAATCACAAATGGTGTGTGGGGGGGTGAACAATCGCAGGAATGGCTGGGATAAAATGCAAAGTCTGTTGATAAATTCTCACAATTGTGAAGACTGCTGAAAGAAAGCCCACAGAAGCTGCATATTAAGATGGGAAAGGATGGGGCCAGTGTTCCCTCTCTAAGCTAGGTGTGTGAATGGCTGCTCATTAACACAGGAAGTGCCGCTCAGCAGCCATCTGGATCTGCCCCGTGCCCATTTTAAAATCACAGCAGCTATATTCCATTCAAGATGAGAATGTCTCAATTTAGTAAGGGGGCAAAATTAGAGGGAACATTGGACAAGGGTCCAATGGAGGTGAGTAATTCAGTCCATGTCACACAATCATCAAAAGCCAGCTTGACGTACAAGTTTCAATAACCTGCCATTCAGAAGAGGAAGGAAAGCTGGAGGCTAGCCAGAATCACTTTTCTGGAGTTCACAAGAAATCTGTACTGCTAAAAGTGACAGTGTAAAATTCAGCTAAAAGTTACAAAAGGCAAGTACAGTTAACTCTACTTAGCTTTCCAAATTTGATGAGATCAGGCTAGCCTGGTCTATCCAGGTCGTGGCATTCTTATGTTATTGCTCACTGAAGGCTTTTGTTTTACACTGTGAACAATAATGGAAAGGATGTACAAAAGACTATCTTGGCAGATGCACATGATGAAGTTCTGTAAGTTTATAAGTTTATAAAGCCAGTCACAAAAACATATGTAGCCTGCATGTAGAAGCTGAACAGGGATTTATGTAAATAATCGTCAGTGTATGTGCAGGCGACAGACCACAGTTGACAGCAAAGGATCTAATTGACATTAGATGATCTGGCTGACAGGGGCATCTGGAAGACAGCCAGATTGCATCAGCCAGAGTGATGTGACCATGACTCAGCACTAAACCTGATTGGTCACTTACCTAGAGGACATGTATAAATGTACAGTAGTACTCTGCTACTTGTTGGAGGTTGGATGGTGAATTGTGTGCGGGGCATTTTGCTAGTCTGTATTATAGTTGTAAATAAATGTATATAGGTAGTCTAATCGCAGCTGTGTACAAGACTGGATTCCTTTGCGTCTTCAGGAACGTCTCTCACTAAACGCGGAAGACCAACAATAATATCTCTAGCGGCTGGAAGCCTTACAGAGCCTTAAGAACCACCATCCCTGGCTCCCAGGCCAGCTCAGTCAAGGAACCTCCATGCATCCTGGCTGGAAGATAGCTGCAGATGATTGGCAGCACATTTAATATGGAGGCTCACTGAACAGATGGGCTTCATGAATTCTTATAGCTGGCTTTATAATGTTACAGAAAAGAATATGTGTGAATCTGTGAGGAAGCATTCAATTCTGGTCTGTGAGATTTCATCTCCCCACTAGAAAACCATATTGAAGGAGGCCTCTAAGAAATCAGCCAGTAAGGGTAACAAAGGTTACTGCTTGAAGGTGACACAAAATCTTTTCTAATAGAGAAACTGTATTTTTCTAAAAAAAAAAAAAAAAAAAAAAGTATCCTGATGAAGAAGTGCTCCTCAACTTGAAACCCACCAGAACTTGATATTATTTCTGAACAAATCCACGAAGCAATGTTTTGATCATTTATGCTGTTCCTTAAGCACCACTTGTAGATGACTAGCTGTGGAGTACAAATATTAGCAGGTATCAGCATTAGCCAAGATGGTCTTATAGGCTTCAGTCCTGGGGAGCTTTATAGAAGAAACATTCCCTCCTGCAAGATGAGTAGTAGACCATCATAAGCCAGAGATCTATACTGTCATGTATATCTATACTGTCATTTGAAGATTCAGGGCTTTTTTTTAAGCAGGAACACACAGGAACAAAGTTCCAGCTGGCTTGGCATCAGGGGGTGTGGCCTAATATGCAAATGAGTTCCTGCTGGAACTTTTCTACAAAAAAAACACCCTATGAAGGTCTATATTGTCATTAGAAAATCACTCTCGCCTATTCTATTGGCTGCCTGCAGATTTTTTGCCCTTCTTCCTCCTATCCCTGTTTCAAGGCTTCTCCCCAACCCAGCCTCCCAGCTCTATGATTGCTGTAACCTGTCTGCTCTCCTTTTCCTCTTTATTGTAAGATCAAACTGGTTTACCTGTCAGTTATCGCAGTTTGGATCAATGAAGAATTTCCACCCATTGAGGGCAAAATGTTTCACCCTCCCACTGCAGCCCAAAAGCCCCCCTGAAAAAGTGCTCCTGGGGATCCCATCCTCAAAGAGAAGCATTTCAGGGGACAGTTGGGGCTGTTGTGAGAGGGGAAGGTGAGAAAGTTGTGCTCCACGGGCTGAAATCAGGAATGTTCCCAGTGGATTCAAGCCCATGTCTCCACATCAAATAGTACACCTCTGAATACCAGTGCTAGGGGGCAACATCAGGGGAAGGCCTTGGCAACTGGTTGGCTACTGCGTAGAAGGAAATCCTGGTCTGATCCAGCAGAACACCCCCTCTTAATTTTTTTTTAAGCACCTGTTCATACTTACAAGCCATAAACAATGCATTGTGGTGTGAGTAAAGCTGGGTAAATGTATGTTTTTAATTGGCCAATGATGATGTAATAATGGCTGAGGTAAGCTAGCTTTTGACATTACCTTTAGACTCTGCTTATCTTGACTCCCTCAGACGGTGCTGAAGCTCATTCCAATCACATCCTTGAGACGGAATCACTGCCGCCTGTTAGTTTTCTTTCCGTCTTCTCTGAAGGGATTAAAGCAGCTCCCCTCATTGGAAGCAGCCCCCTGTTCACCTGAGTGACCTGCTGTTTAAACAGGTGCTAAAGTTTTCCCAGCATTAATTGGCTGGGCTATGACAGAGCGATTCCTATCTGTGTCATATAATTGGATTTTTTTTTTGCAAGTGGGCAAGATAACTCCATTATTCAAACATGGAAATCGAAATGCAAAGGAATGGCTACAACTTAGATGAAATAGGCTGGGGACCTATTACATATTATCTCACTTGAGCAAATAATTAGATTCCTTCTCCCCCACCACCACAGTCAGGCCTTTGGCCCAAGAGGCTCTGGTGAAACCTGTCAGATTTGGTAACGCTGTCATGCTGCTAGCTGTGCTTCATCTTGTCCTGCTTTCTCACAGCCTTGCGCTAGTGGATGTAAGCTACAGTACAGCCTGTACTGAAATGCAAGCAATTAAAACGTGTCTTATTACCATATGTACACAAAGATAGGGAGTCTTCAGCTCCATACATGAAGATTGTAGTAAAAAAAGAATGAACCGGCTGGTTAGGAACTGGTGGGAGCAAAGAGGGTGGTTTCTCTCCACTGGAATAATGGGGACAATGAGGCTCTGATTCTTCCTAGCTCTGCTTCTATTAAATCATTGCAGCAGCAGCCTCCTATTAGCCAGTCGAGCACTGGTTCATGCCATCCACATGCCATAGCCAGGGGTGGCCAGGGCTGTACCACTGGAAGCCATTATTGGAACTGACAGCAGAAGATTAACCCTTGCTAGCAAGTGTCCCAGTTCCATCAGCAGCTTTTGCTGCTGCTGGAAGAAGGGAAGTGTTTTGAGAGCTTTGCAAAGCAAACTGCTTACGCCTCTTGATTCCTGGATGGGAAAGTTAACCGTTTACTGGTGCTTTTCAAATTGGGTGGGGGCAACTCTTCAGTTAAAGGTTATTTGTTACCAAAGGTCCAGAATCCTTATGGGACTAATGCAAAGTGCACATATTTCTGGCTCCTGACTCTTTCAGCATTCAAAATCCTGTTTCCATAAAAATGATGGGCTTTTTCTCGATAATAGTGCTGCAAGTAGGAAAGGAAAGGTCCCTTTGCAAGCACCAGTAATTTCCAACTCTGGGGTGATGTTGCTTTCACAATGTTTTCACGGCAGACTTTTTATGGGGTGGTTTGCCATTGACTTCCCCGGTCATCTATGCTTCCCCTCCAGCAAGCTGGGCACTCATTTTACCAACCTCAGAAGGATGGAAGGCTGAGTCAACCTCGAGCCGGCTACCTGAAAACCCAGCTTCCACCAGGGATTGAACTCAGGTCGTGAGCAGAGTTTAGGACTGCAGTACTGCAGCTTTAACACTCTGCACCACAGGGCTTTGGACTAGGACCTGGGAAACTCAGGTTCAAATCCTTTCTCACAGGGTAATTGCTGTGAAAATAAAACAAGGAGAGTCTTGTAGTGCTGCAAGTAACCTGCCTATAAAAACTAAGGATTCCATGAAATTTCTTTGTAGGGTCAAAGTTTAAACCTCCAGCCTTAAATTACCTTTTGTTCCTAGTCTCTGCAAGGAATCAGTTCAAGCTCACCTGGTAGAAACTTCAATCCAGGTGCCAATGATGGAGGCAAATTCTGGGAATTTCACTTCCCATGTCATCCCCTCCTCCCAAAGTATATTGCTAGTTGCTAGAGTGCAGATTTCAAAAGCTTGGGGACACAAACCAGAAAGCAAATAGGTGTTTCCAGCTTCTGCACATCTCAAATTGGAGAAACTCAATCCTGAACCTGGGACCTTATAGGCATAATTACAGTGTTAAATATTAAACACATGCCTCTCCTGCTCTTTCTCCAAGAGCACAGACAATGCACAAGACTCTCTTTATTTTATTCTCACAGCAACCATCCTGTGAGATAGGATTTGAACCTGAGTCTCCCAGGTCTTAGTCCAAAACTCTAATCACTACATAGTATTGATCTGTGCATCTTCCCTCCTGGCTAGAATGCTAGCAGCTGGCCTCCTTCATCTCACCTTGACTGTCCTGAGCCAAATGGATGAGTTGCTAAAATGGTGGCCAGAGGGAAAGTGTCAGGCATTACACCAATCATGGCTTTTAGTTGAATGGCTTCAAAAGCTGACTTACTGTGAGAGCAGTGTTAAACTGTGAGAGCAGTGGCTGAGGAAGGGGGAGAGATGAGCTTGGTAAGAATGGAAGGAAACCAACAGAAGACTTACCACTTAATCCTTCCCATTAGTCAGTGCAGTATAGTGGACTGGGTGTCAGACTAAGATCTAACAGATCATGTTAAATCCCCAGTATGCTATGAGGTTCACTTGGTGACAATGGGAGAGTTATGTTCTCTCAAGCTAACCTACCTCCTAAGGTTGTTGTGAGAATAAAAAGGGATGGCATGGATCATGAGCATTGCCTGTACTCCTTGGAAGAAGCTCAAGATAGAGCTTTGGAAAGCGAGCTTTCTTTCAGTTGGTGTGCACATGATTGTACTTAAGCATCCATTTATGCTCCCCTCTAAAATGGTTCAAAAAACTCATATATTGGAGCCTCACAATGCTCACTTGCTTGTCTCATAAATATTTTTGATTTCTCAGAAGCATGGTTTCCCCAAGCAGTGGACCATGCAACACAGCCTCATTTGTGCCATTGCTTTGCCCTGACTGTCTTCTCTTCTGATTTGTATTTCTAGCACAGCAAGTCAGCACTAAAGCAAGCTTAAAGAGAACAGGGGCAATTCTGCCTGAGAAACAAGAGTTAAAGAAGGCAGCATGTTCATAATGTAATTTCTCTGGCAGCCTCTTTCCAGGAAATATCTGATGTAACTGAACCCTGAGCTCAGTGTCATCCATAAATTAGCCCTCCTTGGGCAGGAGTCACCAGATCTGCTGATTAATGTGGATCAGCCTCTGAGCAAGGGGAGAAACTAAGGGAAGGCTGATGGGTTTGTCACCATGACCAGTCTCATGCATGGATGTAAATGGAGCACTGGACACACACACACCCTTTCCTGTGAGCATTTGCAGTTCCCACTTCCTCCCAAACACATGCTGTTCAGTTTCCAAGTTTAAATCTAATTCTTGTAGAGAGCATGTTCCCATCTGATAATGAAGGGGAAGGAAGTATTGCAAAGTACCATATGGCCACGAGAGAATCTGGGGTGGTGGTTTTTTATTTATCTTATTTATTTTCGTTGATTTATAGGCTGCCCTTTCCTATGATGGGCTCAGGGCGGCTTCCAGCATAGTAGAACAAAACAAACCAGTTTAAAACAATGAAAACAGTTAAAATAGTTAATTTTCACTAATTAGGGGCACTGATGTGATTCCAAGCTGCAAGCAAGTTAAGTTCAGTTACAAAAGATACTAGGGATGAAGCATCTTGATCGCAGTCTTCAGGATCTGAGTAGTCATCAAACAAAATTGCCTGTAAAACTGGGGATGTTACCTAGCTCTGCCTTTTGATAGAATCATTATCTGGCTGAGTGTGCTTTCTGTGGACAAAATCTGGTAAATATTTACATAGATGGCAATGACGAACACTACTGTTTAGAAGACTGAAATCCAAATCTAAACTAGTGATCCATGCTTAGGATCCACTGACTCAACTACAAGGTAAAGCAGTGCTAAGCAACTTTTTGTCACATGTTCCACACAATCAAACCAAATGGTAGAGCTGAAGAGCACAGCATCTGTTTTGCATGCAGAAGGTCCCAGGTTCAATCCCCAGCTTCTCCAGTTAAAGGGATCAAGTGGTAAGTGATATGAAAGACCACTGCCTGAAACCCTGGAAAACCACTACCAGTCCAAATATTATCTTACTCCATAGCTTTGTGTGTTCATGTATAGTGTCATTCTAGAGCACATTGCATCCATGTATAGTGTCATTCTAGAGCACATTGCATCCATGTGCCATATATGCTCCCTCCCTGTGCGTTGGAAGTTCTGAATGAGCATTAGACAAACTCAGCATTGGAGAAAGACAAGAGCGAACTCATTTCATTGTGAAGTTGCTCTTTTTCCTATCAGCCAAAGCACTCATAACCTGGGTCACCTGTGGCACATGAATCAAAGGCTGGCTTTCCTATGATGTACAGGACAGCAAACACAAATGCATGATGCTACCATGTTCAAGAGCCCCACAGTCAATGTTGCAATTTTTTTGCTTACAATAATACACATTTACTTGGTCCACTGTGTAATAGAAAGCATGCCTTTTGTCTAATTTAACTTTCCTTCAAGCTCTAAACATTGCTTTCCTTGATTATCCGGTGTGGAGACAGGGGTTTTGAAAACCACCTTCTCCCTATACTTTGCCCAATAAAAATGGAATCTGACAATCACACAATTCATGGTCCCTGAAATAAGTGTAGGGTGGCCAGACCGTCCCGGTCTCCCGGGACATTCCCGGTTCTGGCCACCCAATCCCGGATCCCGGGCTGCCTATACCGGGACCATTAAAGGTCCCGGTTTAGGCAGCCCCGGAGCCGGTGGGCCGCGGGCGCCGGCGGGGAAGGCGGGGAGTGAGGGAGGGAGCGTCCCTGCGCCTGCGCAGGGACGCTCCCTCCCTCACTCCCCGCCTTCCCCGCCCGCGCGCGGGGCCCGGCGGCAGTAGTGGAGGCCTCTCCGTGGCCTCCGCTGGTCGCTGGAAGCCCTCCAGAGACTCTGGAGGGCCTCCAGCGACCAGCGGAGGCCGCGGAGAGGCCGCGGGGCACCCGGCGCTGGTCCCGGAAGGCCTTCCAGAGCCTCTGGAAGGCCTTCGGGGACCAGCGCCGGCCAGCGAAGGCTTCCCCGCGGCCTCCGCTGGTCCCTGGAGGCCCTCCAGAGTCTCTGGAGGGCCTCCAGGGACCAGCGGAGGCCGCGGGGAGGCCGCGGGGCACCCGGTGCTGGTCCCGGAAGGCATTAACGCTGAAGCAGCCTGTCGGTCACTTCCAGGTTCCTGTCCTGCATCTTGACCGATGTTATTAGTGACAGGCTGCTTCGGCGTGCCGCTGCGCCGGCCCCCTGGGTCCCACAACGATGGGACCGATGGCACAGGGACGGGCTCGAAACACTCTATAACCCCTCAAAAGAACAGCAGTCTAGCTCGCTTCCCCCGAGCCCTGCCGCCATAAGCCTCAAGGGGGCTCATTTTGCGGCATCTCCCGGCGGGAGGGTGGCACCCGCACAGGACACATATCAAATGAAAGAGGGGGCGCAGGGCTATCAGAAACAGTCAGCGGAGGGAGTCGGGAGACCACCCCACTGGGGGATCCACACCCCGAAAGTGATGAAGGTGGCGCAGATAGAGCCAACAGAGCCAACAGGACAAAATAAATAGGCTGCATTATGCAGCACAGTTGAGAAAGTGCCTTATCCCATATACTGATGAAGTATATACAGGATTTGAGAACAAAATTGTTTCCAGCGGTGATATTTGGGGGATTTTTGGGGACGTCACAGGAAGTGCTGTGAAGTCACTTCCTGTTTCCGGCAGGTGACGTGGGGGAAATGATGTCACAGGAAGTGATGCCACTTCCTGTTTCCGGTGGTGGCATGACATCACCGGAAGTGACGTCACTTCCTGTTTCCGGCGCGCGCGCACCCCCCCCCCCCCCAGTGTCCCTGGCTGGCCTTCAGACATTATGGTCACCCTAAATAAGTGATTATGTCTCTTTGACTGCGGAGTTTTGTGAGGAAGAGAGCAAAAATGGAAATGTGGGACAAAGCAAGAGGAAATAAAGGTTTTGCTTCCTCTCTCCCATCCATAGGGTGAGCAATTCCCTGCTTCTCCATTTCAATTAAATGTTGAGTTTCCTGAGCAGGCGTTATTTTTCCCCATCCTGTTGCATTAAAAATGTATATGGAGATGCAAATATGGGACTGAACAGAGTAGAGAGCTCTGAATAAAGAGAGTGGCCATCCTGGCTGCAACAGAAAGAGTGGAATGTTGGAAATTTAAGGGGATGCCTCTGAAGCCTTGGGGAACTGATGGAAGAGTGAGAATGTGATAGTAAGGAGGGAAGAAGAAAATGAGTGCAGAAATAGAGGAAATGAAGGGGAAATGATCACATGAAGCAATGGAAATGTGTCAGGCAGAAAGACAGCTGTACTGAATATGAATGGTAAATGATCCTGCAGCAGCACTGTCATTCCAGATCTCTATACAGTTATATTAATGTATACCTACAAATGCAAGTCAGTTGAAGCATTTTTTTGTAGAACCTAATATTTGTGGAAATGGGGGTGTGCATGGTCTGGTCTGAGATCATATGATCCTCCTTTGGGCTATGCATAACACCTGTGAATAGTTAAAGCGAACCTATCAATGTGGTGAAGCAGAGTGCAGTTAACAAGACAGATGCTTACCAATGGCTCTGTTTTTGCAATCCAAGGCAAGGACCAGAGGATTATCCACCCTTGGTGGGTGTTCATACATGGGCTAGAGTAGCTTGGTGAATCTTAGTGGTATGAAGGCCTGGACTGGTATGCACATTTGAAGCTCACTAATATCTTCATCCTACTGCAAACATTTTGCTTGGACAACCAAGCATGATGCTCTGTAGGAGAGCAGAGTGTTGTAGTTGGTGCACCTTAAAAGAAATATAGTGGTCTTTCTTATTTGCTTCACCATTCATTCATATTTCCCCTTGGCCTCTGTTGGTTCATTCCCTTCCAACTCTGCTCTCCCCAATACCAACAGGCTCAGCAGTCTTGCCCACTTCCTTGTAAGCCACTATCTCCCCACTCTGCAGCCTGTCATGACACACAGAAATTCTACCTATTTGTTCCATCTATTACCGTTATTTTCCTTTCTCTAGATGTCTTGGGAGCCTTTCTTTCCAATTTACCATCTTGCCATTGCTACCTAGCATTTAATTCACCAGTCCTTTAGTAGCCATGCTGATTCCAGCATTCTCTTTCAACACTCTTCCACTCTCCTCTGTGTTGTTGCTAGATTGATCTCTCTCCCTGTCTTTTAAAAGCAAGTTTTCTGATGCCTTAGAAATGAACTGGCTCAATATGGCATGAGCATTCATAAGCAACACTTTACGGAAAAAGATGAAAGGACTTGTTCAGTTTGAGTCTCAGTAAGAAAGGTGGACTATAAATGCTGTAAATAAATAAACTTCATGGAGATCTGATTAAGCTGTAATTATGTGCACACTTAATTCAGAAGTGAGCCTATTAAAGTCCATAAGACTTTCTTCTGAGTAATTATACCTGGGATTGGGTAGCACATCAGTTACATGATCTGTTGCAGCTCTTCTATGATAATCCAGTGGCTGTTCTCAAAAAGTCATTTAAGGGGTTCTGTTTTAATTTCAGAATATCAGCTCTCCCCCCCCCCTAAAATACAATGGATTTCCCTTGCTTCAGAATCACTGAGCAATGTATATCACCTACAGAGGGTTTCACTGTTGTGATCTGCCTTTATTCAGCAGGAAGAAACAATCACTCACAGGGTTCTGTAACAGTCTCTACCTGTACTTTATTTATTTAGACATTTACACCCTGCTCTGCTGTCCAATGAGGACCCAAAATGGCTAGCAACATTTTATTCTCCATTCTGTCACTCAATAACAACCCTGTGAAGTAGAATAGATGGAGAGGAAGTGACTATGCCAAGATCACCCAGAAAACGTTTACAGCACTGGGTATTTGAATTTGCTTTTCCAGCTCCTAGTCATAGAATCATAGAGTTGGAAGGGACCTCTAGGGTCATCTCGTCCAACCCCCTGCACAATTCAGGAAACTCACAAACACTTCCCCCAAAATTCACAGGATCTTCATTGCTGTCAGATGGCCATCTAGCCTCTGTTTAAAAACCTCCAAGGAAGGCGAGCCCACAACCTCCTGAGGAAGCCTGTTCTGCTGAGGAATCACTCTAACGGTCAGGAAGTTCTTCCTAATGTTGAAACGGAAATTCTTTTGATTTAATTTCAACCCACTGGTTCTGGTCCTACCTTCCAGGGCCACAAAAAACAATTCCACACCATCCTCTATATGACAGCCCTTCAAGTACTTGAAGATGGTGATCATATCACCTCTCAGCCGCCTCCTCTCCAGGCTAAATATCCCCAGCTCCTTCAACCTTTCCTCATAGGACTTGGTCTCCAGACCCTTCACCATCTTTGTTGCCCTCCTCTGGACCCGTTCCAGCTTGTCTATATCCTTCTTAAAATGTGGTGCCCAAAACTGAACACAATACTCCAGGTGAGGTCTTACCTGAGCAGAGTAAAGCGATACCATCAAATCACATGATCTGGACACTATACTTCTGTTGATACAGCCCAAAATTGCATTTGCCTTTTTAGCCACCTCATCACACTGTTGACTCATGTTCAGCGTATGATCCACTAAGACTCCTAGATCCTTTTTGCACATACTACTGCTAAGACAAGTCTCCCCCACCCTATAGCCATGCATTGGATTTTTCCTACCTAAATGCAGAACTTTACCTTTCTCCCTGTTAAAATTCATTTTATTGATTTTAGCCCGGTTTTCCAGCCTGTCAAGGTCATCCTGTATCCTGTTTCTGTCTTCTTCTGTGTTTGCAGCCCCTCCCAATTTAGTATCATCTGCAAATTTAATAAGTATTCCCTCTATTCCTTCATTCAAATCATTTATAAAGATGTTGAACAATACAGGTCCCAAGACAGATCCTTGAGGCACTCCACTTGTCACTCCTCTCCAAGAGGATGAGGAACCATTCACAAGCACTCTTTGGGTGTGATCTGTCAACCAGTTACAGATCCACCTAACGGTAACAGGATCCAAACCACATTTTACCAACTTATCAACAAGGATAGTATGAGGAACTTTATCAAAAGCCTTGCCGAAATCAAGATAAACAATGTCTACAGCATTCCCCTGATCCAGCAAGGTAGTTGCTTTCTCAAAAAAAGAGATCATGTTAGTCTGACATGACTTGTTCTTGAGAAAACCATGCTGGCTCTTAGTAATCACATCCATTCTTTCT